>NW_006408843.1:2879385-2886411 GCF_000296735.1 Chrysochloris asiatica
GAACACTTAATTATGCTAATAAGGAATCTGTACATAAACCAAGAGGCAGTTGTTTGAACTGAAAAAGAGAACACCAAATGGTTTAAAATTAGGAAAGGTGTGCAACAGGGTTGTATTCTTTCACCATACTTATTCAATCTGTATGCTGAGCAAATAATTCAAGAAGATGGATTATATGGAAAAAAATGTGACATCAGAATTGAAGGGCGATTTATTAACAACCTATGATATGCAGATGATAAAACCCTGTTTGCTGAAAGTGAAGATGATTTAAAATACTTATTAATGACGATCAAAGACCCCAGCCTTCGGTATGGGTTGCACCTCAATATAAGAAAACACAAATCCTCACCACTGGACTAGTAAACAACATCAACATAAATCGAGAGAAGAATGATGTTGTCAAATACATCACTTTGTTGGGTCAACTATCAACACTCATGGACACGGTATCCCAGAATCAAGCAACATATTACATTACGCAAATCTGTTGCACAAGACCTCGTTAAAGTGTTGAAGAGCAAATATATCAGTTTTGAGGACTAAGGTGCACCTGACCCAAGCCATGGTATTTTTTAATAGCCTCATATGTATGTGAAAGTTGGACAATGAATAAAGAAGACCATATAAGAATCAATGCATTTGAGTTAAGATATTAGAGAATATAAAAGTACCATGGACTTTCAAAAGAAAAAAACCAATCTATATTGGAAGAAGTACAGCTAGAATCCTCCTTGAAAGTCATAATGGCCATACTTTATCTCCCATATTCCACATATTATCAGAAGGGACCAGTACTTGGAAAAAGATATCATATTTGAAAAACTGGAGGTGCAGGAAAATAGAGGAAGACCCCCCACCCACCCACCCAATGAGATGGAATATCGCCATGATAGCAGCAATGGGCTCAGGCTTAGACATGAGAGTGAAGTTAGTAAGTTAGTGTAGGATGTGGCCATGTTTCCTTCTGTTGTTCATAGTGTTGCTATGAGTTGGTACCAAGTTGATGACACCTAACAAAACAACAACAAAATAAGATTGTACTTGAGACTGAACACATATGTTTTAAAACATAAAGCCTAGCCCCCTGGTGTGGCACTGCAGGATAATGCACTGTACTGCAAGGTCAGTGATTCAAACCCACTAGCCACTACTCAGAAGCCTTAGACAGCCCTGCTATGATTCAGAATAAGCTCAATGGCACTTAACAACAACAAAAACAACTTCATGCAAACTGTCTAGTTTTCTAAATGAGATCACATTTTTCTAATTTTTATCAGTGACACCATACACAACATTTTTCATTTTGAAAAAATAAAATGAATTTTTCGTATTCTAAAATTAAAGGGTGGAATACCCAAAATCAGACTATGAGGCTAAGATATTAGTTCAAGTAGTTTATTTGGGAGTGATCCTACAGCACCAGTAGGAGAATAGAAAAGTGAGGCAGGGAAGGTAAAAAAGTTAGTGCAAGGTATGTTAACGAACAAGTGATACATAATATTGTGAGCCCTAAGGTTTCATCCTCACCACTGGACCAATAAACAGCATTCTTATCAATGAAGAAAAGATTGAATTTGTCAAGGACTTCATTCTTCTTGGATCAACTCTCAACACTCATGGAAGCAGAAGTCAAGATATCAAATGACGTATTGCATTAGGCAAATCTGCTGCCAAGACATGTTTTAAGTGTTGAAGAGCAAAGATGTCAGCTTGAGAACTAAGGTGTGTCTGACCCAAGCCATGGTATCTTCAATAACCTCATGTGCGTGTGAAAGCTGGACAGTGAATAAGGAAGACTGTAGAAGAATTGATGCCTTTGAGTTATGGTGTTGGATAAGAATATTGAAAGTGCCATGGGCTGCTCTTTTGCCAAAAGAACAAACAATCTGTGCTGGAAGAAGTACACCCAGAGTGCTTCTTGAAGGCCAGGATGTCTAAATTTCGTCTCTCATACTTCAAACATATTGTCAGGAGGGACCAATCACTGGAGAAGGATCTCATGTTTGGTAAACTGGATGGTCAGAGAAAAAGAGGAAATCCCCAGTAACATGGACTGGCACAGTGGCAGCATCAATGGGCTCAAGCATGGCAATAATTGTGAGGTTGGCCCAGGACCAGGCAGTGTTTCATTCTGATGTACATACGGTCACATGAGTTGGCATCAACTCGATGGCACCTAACAACAATGGTCCCATTCCCTTGTGGCTTCAAAAATTTATCCAAAAAATGAGTTAAAAGATAATCAAATTTTTGCTCAGACATTTTGCCCCGTCTTGTACAACCCAGGTTTCAAAAGGCTGAGATATTTATCTGTCGACCTCCTTGTATCATTGTTTAAGTCAGAGCCCTACTCCACCCCTTAATCACAGGATCTTGCATTAAGAAACCAATGATGAACATAGGAATGGTTAGTAGTAAGGGACTATGGATAGGGCACCAATAGTGTCTACTATACCATATATCTTGAAGCATACTGAAGACACTGCCAAGTCTACAGTTTGTCAGAGAAATTATATTAACACCAAACACTTTTATAATTTTAATTCAAAGGAGCTGTCACTGATCCTTTGAGGGCGGCAGTATTCAAGAGTACAAAAATATAGTAAATATATCTACACACAGAAATGGTACTCTGAAAGCAAACTAAAAGAAAAGGTGACTGTCAACTAGTGTTTCATCTTTTCTTCTATTTTCAAAACAACCCTTGACTTCTCCAAGACCAAGATATTGAGGAATGTGGTGAAGATTGGGACAGAGGACAGGTCTAGGAATTCCTTGTAAGACTGAAGTAAGAGAGCAGAAATCCTGCTGATTTTCCTACAAGCCTTAATTGATAGACTATTAACATTTATAGCATCTTAGACACAAAAATATCAAGCCAGGTGGTAGTTATATTATCTCTAGACAAGATTCTATACCTCAATTTTCAAATGTCTCTAGGATAAAAGAACATAGAATTTTAATTAGCAAGTTTCAGTTGACAGAAGATTAAAATTTAACCTTCTATTCATCAATAGTTTAAAGATGAAGTTCCCTGGGTAGAACTTAGGAAAGGTGGCTGTTAGGGGAGTTGCTGGCAGGTTACACACATTTTACAAGACTGACAAAACTGATAGAAACAGGTTGAAAGATTCCCCCAATGATACAAGTGACTTTAGCTCTCTCCCGCATCAGATAAAGATAAATTTATTGTTTTTCCACTTAACTCTCCTCTTTCCAACAATGTTTCCCTTTTTAAGGCTTTCTAAATACAAGTCTCCTGAGTCCTTAGATTGTCTCTGATGTCTGCTTACAGGTTCTCCTACAAGAGGTATAGGAAGAAGAGCAATGTTAACTCATTCTCTCCTCTAAGTTCAAAGAATTCCACACATAGAGACTAGCAGAAAGAAAGGGACAATGGAAATGGGAGAGGGAAAGAGATGGGTTGCATCACAGAGAGTGGAAAGACACAAGCAGAGCAAAAGGAGAAGAAATAGGAGGCCAATTAGCAGCACTAAAATTGGAAATTCCTGCTCTCTCCATGCCAAATTTTAGAAAAACACTGAAGTGCAACCCTGTGTCCTTGATGAAATGTACCAATATTCTTTTGGTACACTTTGGCAAAGAGTTTACTCTTGAGCAGACTCTTCATACCACACTGAAGGCTCAGTGATTCAATTCACCTCAAAGTATTCTGAACATCTCTATTAAAAGCAAAAATGCCCACTCACATTTGTTTTTGTTAGTTTTTGGTTCCTGAGATACACATGTAGAATATTTTATAAGCCAGTGATCATCACTATCAAAAACATGTAGAATTTTTCTATATGATGATCTTCAGGAATGTTAAAAAAGATCCCTGCATGAGAGGAGAGGTGGTAGGATTGTATTTTAAATTAAAATTGATGTACATGTAATTATTTATGTTTGCCAAAGTGAGCACAAAGCTGTCCCTGATTTCAACAAGGTCATGTTCTACAAGAATAGATGAATGTAAACTATTGTGACAATAAAGATGGTATTCCCCAAATACTAACACAGAGATTAAAAAGCATTGCTTTGCTAAAGACACTTGGAAAACACCCTAGAGGAAGAATAGAACTATTATGTTGTCTGGGAGAGCTGGATTCTTTTTATTTTCTATTGGGTGTCAACTCTTCATCCTCTGTCATCAGCAAAAGACTAGTTAATATCACCTAATGAAAGCCCTTGGAAGGAGACTTCACTCTAAGGACCTGTTCTCCATGAGGTTCTTTCTTTTTCACATTTGCTACTTTATTCTAGAGCTTTCAGATGACAATGTTTTATAAACAATGTATTAACCAATTCACTGAACAGCACGATAAAATATAATTTTCTTGTTGTTTTGGAGGCTTCCCAAAACCTGCCTTATACTTGGAGTGTAATATTTACCCAACTCTTTGATGAAGACAATTTTGTGGTTATGTGGAGAAACACTGATATTTTGTTAGTCACACTGTCAGCAGTCTTGTTTTTCTCTACAAGGAGATTGTTTTCTTAATTGAAATAAAACAAAAAGTTCCAAGGCCTTTGTGCTTAAAGGAAAAGAAGAACTTGGTGTGGAAATCACACAGAGTACCTGATTTTGTCTTCCAAGGTTACTCTTCTCTGGGTGTTTTTTTCTTTTGGATTTTGCTGATGTTTGGAATCTCTGTGTGCTACAAATGATTAAAGTACTCAAATACTAACTAAAAAGGTAGAGGTTTGAGTCCACAAAAAGAAAAAAAAAGGCCTGGCTATTTACTTCTAAAGAAATCAGCCATTGAAAATTCTGTGGAGCACAATTCTACTCTGACACACGTGGGGTCACCATGAGTCAGAATGTAATGTGTCACATGATAACTGACTGGTTATCTTCTGTTAAAATTAAATCACTTACCTGAATTTGAACTTGGTCACATCCCTTTGGTTCTTCTTTGTATTATATCATCAAGATTTTTAAAGGGCACAGTATTGTTAAATACTAAGGAAAGCAGTTTCAGTGTGATGTTGTAGGATAAGCACTGGTCTGATAACCACAAGGTCAGTGGTTCAAACCCACCAGTTGCTCCTTGGAAGCCCTATGCAAGGTTGTTATGAGTCAGAACAGAACCAACCCAACAGCACTTAAACAATAACAGCAAAAGGAAAGGCAAGGGGAAGTGATTTAAGAAAAGCCTATATAAGAAAGGCATCCTGGTGTGGTGATGTAGGATAAGCACTGGGCTACTAACTGCAAGGTCAACAGTTCATACTCATCAGTTGTTTCTAAGAAACACTGTATACAGGGTCACTATGATTCAGAACTGACTTAACAGCACTTAACAACATATATATAAGTGGAGTTGGTTACCTTCTTACCAAATTTGGAAGATATATTTGAATTGGTCTAAACTTTATAAATAAGGCTATAAAAGGCATTCATCCTGGGGAGCACCTACAAAGAGCAGACAAACTTAGTACAAGAAACCTGTGCAACTACCAATAAGGAGACATGCCATCAATAACAAACAAAACAAACAAGAAAAACAGTGTCAAAAATGACCTCCAAGTGAAAAATCATTAGGGCAGACACACAAGGCAGTGACGTGCACTCAAGCTGCAATCTTCTATGTCATCAATTTGGAGAGAGACATATTGCTTTAAACTATGATTAAGGAATTTCTTAAGTAATACTGGTGTGTTAGTTATCTAATACTGCTTTAACACAAATGTTACAGGCTTTAAAGAACAGCAAGTTATTTTCTCACTGTCCTGGAGACTAAACGTCCAAGTCAAATTCTCAGCACTGCTGATTCCTACACTGTCAGTAGACCTAGACATTCCTTGCTTCTTTGGTATTTCTTGGCTAGACAATACTTACATGGTAAGTTTGTCTTCTTCTCTGTGTATAGGTATTTGTCTATGTTTCCTATAATGATTCAGAGCTGATTAGGTTTAGGACCCACCCTAGGGTTCTGCCTCATTAACATAACAAAAGAATACCTCTATTTCCAAACAGGATTATATCCAGAGTTACAAATGACAGGAATTCAACACATATTTCAGTGGGACAGAAAAATACCACAACAATAGGCTAGTCCGACTAAACCACAACCCACTGTTGTGGCATCAATTCTGACTCATAGCCACCCTTTAGAGCAGAGTAGAGCAGCTCCATACAGTTTGTTGTTGTTCTTGTTAAGTACCATGGAATCGGTTCTGACTCGTAGTGACCCTGTACAGGGTTTTCGAGGCTCTAAATCATTACAGGTGCAGAAAGCCTCATCTTTCTCCCGCGGAACAGCTGGTAGTTTCAAACTGCCGACCTTGAGATTAGCAGCCCATTCATAACCAGTATGAAACCAGAGTTTACAAGGCTGTAAATCATCTGTCAGTTGGTCATACTGTGGTGGCTTGTGAGTTGCTGTGATTCTGAGAGCTAAGCCACCAGAATTTTAAATACCAGCAGGGCCACCAATGGTGGACAAGTTTCAGATGAGCTTTCAGATGAAGACACACTAGGAAGAAGGAGCGACAAACTAATTCCGAATATTTAGTCACTAGAAACCTTATGAATAACAGAGAAACACTGTCAGACATAGTTCCGGAAAATGAACCCCTCAGGTTGGAAGGCACTCAGAATGTGACTGGGGAAGAGCTGTCTCCTCAAAGGAGATTTGACCGTGATGATGCGAATGGAGTAAAGTCTGTGAGATAAAAGCCCATGGGATCTTCATTTGCTAATGGGACACAACTCAAAATGAAGAGAAACAGCTGTAAACATCCATTGAAAATCAGAACATGGCATGTACAACGTATGAATCTTGGAAAACTGTAAGTTGTCAAAAATGAAATGGAACACATAAACATCAATATCTTAGGCATTAGTGAGCTGAAATGGACTGGTACTGGTCATTTTGAATCTGATAACCACATGGTTTACCATGCCAGGAATGACAAATTGAAGAGGAATGGTATTGCACTCATTGTCAAAAAGAACATATCCAGATAAGTCATGAGATACAACGCTGTCTGTGATAGGAAAATATCCATGTGCCTACA
>NW_006408843.1:2888263-2898807 GCF_000296735.1 Chrysochloris asiatica
TAGAAGAATTGATGCTTTTGAGTTATGGTGTTGGAGGAGAATATTGAAAGTGCCATTGGCTGCCAACAGAACCAACAGATCTGTTTTGAAGAAGTGCAGCCAGTTTGCTCCTTGAAGGTGAAGATGGCCAAACTTCTTCTCTCATACTTTGGAAATATTGTGAGGAGTGACCAGTCACTGGAGAAGGATATTATGTTTGGTAATGTGGAGGGTCAGAGAAAAAGAGGAAGACCCCCAGCAAGATGGATTGGCCAAGTGACAGCATGGATGGACTCAAGTGTGACAGGAGTAGTGAGGTTGACCCAGGATTGGGCAGTGTTTCGTTCTGCTGTGCATAAGGTCACTATTAGTCAGTACTGACTCGATGGCACCTAACAACAACAACAAATCTTTATAGAAGCAGACTACCTCATCTTTCTTTCAAGGAGTGGCTGGTGAGTTCAAACCACTGGCTGTTCTGTTAGCAACTGAGTGCTTTAACTATTGCACTACAAAGACTTTTAACTTTAACTAGTACAAAAATGGGGATTTGGACTTACCTAGAACATCCTTGTGAAGCTCCCATAGCTAACTCAACTCTCATAAACTCTATGCCATTATGTTTTCTGCCTCAACATCTATGGATGTTTTCCTATTATGCTTACTCATTGCCATCGAGTTTATTCTGACTCATATATGGTTTCCTTATGATAGCAGAAAGCCTCATCTTTCCCCTGAGGAGTCGCTGAGGAGTTTCATACTTATCCTGCAGTTCTACCAGGGGCCCTAGCTGTTGTGCCTGCTGCCGATTTTTGGTCTTCCTCTTCCTACCACATAAGATCTTATTCCTTGGGTGCCTTTATTCTTTTATAGATATGGCTCCTTGCTTCTTGTTTACAGAGTTTGTCCACTTTGTTTTGCTTCTGTTGTATGGCATAAAGACTTGGTGGTGGTTATGTGCTGTGGAGTTGGTTCTGACTCATAGTGACCCTGTACAGGGTTTCTGAGGCTGCAAATCTTTACGGGAACAGAAAGCCTCATCTTTCTCCCACAGAACAGCTGGTAGTTTTGAACTGCTGATCTTGCGGTTCACAGCCCAATTCATAACCTCTACACTACCAGAGCTCCTTGGCATAAAGACTTAAATGGGTTCAAATCCCCACTTACAGCTATTTAACTTGGGATCTCTAACTTTCTGAATATCTTTTCCTCATTGGAAATCATTTTCTGTATCAAAAACCTTACAAGGTTGTTTTGAGAAATAAATCGATGTTTATGTTTTATAGAAAGGTTCTTGGGTGGCATGAATGTTTTGTGTTCCACTGTTAAATAAACCCAACAAGTGACTCTGTGAGAGGAAGACCTGATTAGCTGCTTCCATAGAGATTGCTGTTATTGTTAAGTGTCATCCAGTCAGTTCTGACTCATTGCAACCCTGTACAGGGTTTCCAAGGAGCAGCTGGTAGGTTTGAACAGCCAATCCTGTGGTTCACAGTCCAGTGCTGATCCTACATGGATGCTGTTGTTAAGTGCAGTCAAGTCAATTCCAACCCATAGCGACCTTGTATAGGGTTTCCAAGGAGCAGATGGTGAGCTTGAACCACCGAACTTGCAGTTCAAATGACTTTGCAGTCTGGAACATTAGCCCAGAGCGCCACACCAGGACTCCTACATGGTAGGAGATAATATATTTCTTCAATGGAACATGAACACTTTCTATGTACAGGTTACAACCCCAGATTACAAGATTCGGACATGAGAATACATTCATGCTTAGGAAACGTTTGCCCTTGTCTATTTCCCCAGAGAGCAGCCAGTGAGTTGTCCTGAGTCTCTTAGCTTGTCCCTGGCATCCTTTGAGACCAGTATCTCATATACCTGACTTTCCCTTATGTACAGATGCTTATGATGAATAAGAACACGTGGGGCTGTGGCTCCATTATATGTACTTTTTAAAGTCTACCTGAAAGATAGACTGTAACTGTTTACATTTCTAGGTTTCCATATTCCAAAGTCTTCACAAGTTATTTACATGAACAAGAGAAAAATATAATGAAACATGTCAGAGCTAGAACTTGACTACCCTTGTTTTCCTGGATTTCACAAGGTTTCCTCCTCTGTAATGATTCAGTCTTACCACTTTTCTATCATTCTCTATTAGTGGAAAATATTTCCGTTTTCCTTCTCTAACAAATTTCCACCTAATACAAATTCTGGCTTTTATAGATTTTACTGTATCTTCACTGATATAAGATTAGCTCTCCTAGGAATATGTTAAATCACTTATAAGCACATATCACAATAGCACCACTCCTTTGAAATCTAGAAACTATAACTCTTCAGTTCTTAGTTTTTTCATTGACTTGAATCTCTCCCCCTAATTCCGACAGCATAAACCACCATTATCTCAATCTAAATCTGACTGATAAGTGTAAGTGACATCTAAGAAGGATACCCAATCCAGTTCTCCCAAAAGGACAGTGAGTCAGATGGCAGTCAGAGTAAAGGGGCCCTAACCACAGAGACAATGGCTAACAGTCATTGAAAATCCAGAAATTGAAGAGATGGAAACATACAACAGTTCTGATGAAAAGAAAGAATGAGAAGGAGAAAAGGCTTAAATCCAAGTGGAATAAAGTACAGGAACAAAGACCACAGAAAATAAAACTAAATACAAAAGGGCATGATTCCTTCTTGTGATGACCAATGCATTCATTCTGAAAAGATGGAATGCTTGTTATAAAAGATCTTTTTTTTTTCTCTTAGTGGGGTCTCAAAAAGTTTTAGAACTGTTATCAATATAGGAACCTGTATTACTTCTACCACATTTTCAAGGATGACAATGCAGGTTCTGAGAAATATGAGTACATACGATTACTTTCTCCTGTCCCTAACTAATTAAAAAGCAATGCAAATGAAAATACATTATAAACTACAAAAAATATTTGAAATATAAGGTGGTCATAGTGCCACTGTGCAGTGCATTCTTCTTAGCTAACTAAATGGCATTATGCAGTGGTAGAAAGGGTCTAGAATCAGGAAAACAGATTTGAATCCAACTGTACACATATGCAGCTATGTGAAGCAAGGTAAAAGAGATTGGTAATGTTGAGGGGTCAGTGGTTCCATTAAAAAAGGAATGGCCAGGGAGGCCACGTAATGAAAGTGACATTTGAGCAGTGAGCTTAAGGAACTGTGGGGTTTGTCCATGGACTCCTGGTGTGACACTGTTGATTAATGCACTGAGCTGCCAAGTACACTTGGACTGGGAGGGCTGTGTTTTAAGTTCACCAGCTGCTCCTTGGAAACCCTATACAGGGTTGGTATGGATTGGAACCAGACTCAATGGCACTTAGCAACTAAAACAACAACATAGATAATATAAACAGTTGTTTATTAATACCAAGAATTCTGGAATTCTTCTGGTATCATGAAGCCTAATTCTGTGGACATTACCTGAATCTTGTTGATAATCTTTGAACAACCACATATTAAATAAAGACCAGATATCTATCATATTTCATTAAAATGTATTATCCCAAAGCATCCTAAGCATTCTATGTGAGAAATATGTATATACAATGGCTGATTTTTTTTTTTTTTCCTAAAAGAGGTAATGAAAAGATCTTTATAAGAATAAACGAGAAGTAAAATGGTCATTGATGTTGGAAAAAAATGTAACTCTCCAACTCTGGGAGCCACCAGTTTCATTAAGGAAGATAACTTTCCTATTATCACTCTTTGTAGAGTGTATGGTGTTTTATGAGAACACATTAGCACTAATAAGAAAATGCGCCTACACAGCCCATACAAATCAGTGGGGCATAAGCACTCACTCAAAAAAAAAAAAAAAAAAATTGAAGATATTTTTTGCAATTTCATAAACATGAAAAAAAATTCATGTCATATAAACACTTTAAATATATACTTCAATTTCACTGGAAAACCAAGAAGGACCATTGACAACCACATGGTCTAATATTCCCCTCTGTCCTCACATCTGGCTGCCACTGGAAAACAATTGTCATAAAGCACCTTTTTGTTGAACAAATGTTATGGTTTATTTGTTAAATAAGAAGATTAAGTTCAACCATAATAATATTGTTGTTGTTACATGCCATCAAGTCATTTCTGATTCATAATGGCCATGAGTAGTGTTTCCAAGGAGCAGCGAGTAGATTTGAACGACCAACCTTGCAATTAGTAGTCCAGTGATTATTATCCTGCAGTGCCACATCAGGACATCACGATGTCAATTTGTTGTTGTTGTTGTCAAGTGCCGTTGAGTCCATTCTGATTCACAGTGACCCAGTATAGGGTTTCTAAGGAGCAACTGATGGATTTGAACCACCGACCTTGCAGTTCAAACTGACTTTATGGCGCAGATTTTTTTCCTACATTACCACACCAGGACTCCACCATGACAATAGCATAGTAATCCCAAAACCCAAACCTAGTGACATTGAGTTGATTTCAATTCATAGGGACCTTTACAGGGTTTCCAAGATGGTAAATCTTTCAAAAGCAAACAGCCTCATCTTTCTCTCCCAGAGCTGCTTATGGGTTTGAACTACCAATCTTGCAGTTAGTAGCCCAATGTCTAACCCACACTGCCACCAAGCAAGTAAAAGGAGTTTATGTGGAATGCTTTAATTTTCAGATTTAAAGATTTCAGTCACTAGAGTAGATACAGTCAAAGATCTACATGAAACTCATATACTTTGGAGATGGTAGATCAGAGAAACAGACATCAATGCTCAGTTTGGGTTAAGGGTGTGCCCAACTTCTTCCCAGGTTCTTAGAATCCAGGAGTATGCCTTTTCCCATAATGGCATATGGGAGAATGGCCCACTCCTGAAGAACTTGTACCTCTAACCATGGCCTCAAACATTACACTGGGATACATCTATATCTGGCTGGCTGTGTACAAGTGATCTTTGCACTCAGAGAAATATAACTTCATTCAAATGGTACTTTGTAAAGAATTTCAAAATACTCTTTTACCTATCTGCTTTTATTTCATAACACTTCCATGGACTTAGGCTTTTCATGTCTAGGATTTGTCTGAAATATCAAAATATAACAGGATATCCATTAATTCAGTGCTGTGGAGGAAGAGGAGTTTCAAGGAAATTTTAAAAGACTGGGTTTCCCCCATCTATTATACCTCACTACAGTTCTGCTCACTTTCACAAAAAGATGCTCTTGTAGGTCTTAGAAAGGAAAAGTTCTTTAGGTAACAGCAGTACAGAGGTGTCTGTCTCTGGAGGCTAAGGAAGACTGTGTAGACCAAAAGGTGAGAAAAACACACACACACACACATACACAATAATAGAAACAGCAGGTTAATTTAAGGGAGATTGAGTCTGGGCGTGACACTGTAGGACAAGCACTTGGCTTTGAGATCAGTTTGAACTGCAAGTTCAGTGATTCCAACCCACCAGTCGCTCCTTGGACATCCTATACTGGGTTTCTATGAGTCAGAACTGACTTGAAGGCACTTAACAACAACAAAAATCTTCTATGGGGCTCTACAGTAAGCATTGAATTGCTAACTGCAAGGTGGACAGTTCAAACCTACCAGCCGCTGCTTGGAAACCCTACATAGAGTCAGTATGAGTAGGAACCAACTTGATGGCACTTCATAACAACCAACCACTACCATAATATGGAATATATTTGAGACACAACAATTATTTAAAGAAAAGTGATTTTTCTTAATATCCAAAGGGCATAAGAACAAATAAGAGTTGTCACAGGAAAGATATTTAGCAAACATACATAAATTGTTTTCTCCTTTCTTCTTCCCATTCCACATAATGCTCCTAGTGGTAAAGAGTAACTGGGTTGGAGGTGGAGGGGTGGAAAAGATCAGAATGATATTTTTAAAAACAGACATATAGACGATTCAAGCAGCTGAAGCATTAGGGATTCAATAATTAAAGAATGTTTTGTTGTTGTTAAGTGCCATCAAGTCCGTTTCAATTCATAGTGAGCCTATACAGGGTTTCAGAGGCGGGTTGGTGAGTTTGAACTGCTGAGCTTGCAGTTCATACCAACCTTGCAGTTGAGTGCTTATCCTAGCCTACAGTGCCCCACCAGAACTCCAATTAAAGAACTAGATGCAGAAAAAATAAAGGACATATATCTTGAGCATCTTCAGCAGAAGTAAAAGGTTAAAAACAGAAATTAAAAGTTGACTATAAAACCATACCTAATCAAATGCAGTTTTCAGTGTTGAAAGCAGTAATGTAACCAGAATGAATTAGAAATATAAAAAGCAATTTACCTTGACAAGTAAAAGTTTGTCAGTGACAAGGGGGAAAAAAGAGAGAAAAGATGGGCACAAATCAGAATTTTTTATCATTTTTACTCGATAAATATTAGCTGAGTACATATGTTATGCCAGGAATTGTGCTCAATGGGACTAAGTGGTGAACAACACTTAGGACAAGATATAAGTGGGCAAAGCACAGGGTCAGGTCATTTAATATGAATGATGAACTATACCCCCAGAAATCTGAATGCTTTCCCTAGCACTGTGAAGCAACACAAGGCTAAAGCTGAAATATAAGGGTTCAGAGGGAAAACTCCCAAAGTCATCTGCAATGATTAATTTTATGTATAGGATCATATCATCTGTAAATAGAGAGTTTTACTTCCCCTTTGCCAATCTGAATATCTTTAATTTCCCTAACTTGCCTCATAGCTCTGGCTAAGAATTCCAACACAATATTGAATAGGAGTGGTAACAAAGGGGATTCTTGTCTGGTTCCTGTTCACAGACAGAAAGTTTTCAGTTTCTCTCCATTAAGAGTGACATAGTCTGTTAGCTTTGTATATATGCTCTTAATATTACTGAGGAATTTCCCTTGAGTTTCTACTTTGTTGAGTATTTTTTATCAGGCATGGATGTTGGATTTTGTCAAATGCTTTGCATCAATCGATATGATCATGTGGTTCTTTTACTTTTTTTAAAAAAAAATTTATATGGCTGATTACATTGATTGTTTTCTAATATTGAACCATCCTTGCATACCTGATATGAATCCCACTTGGTCATGACATATTGTTTTTTTTGATGTTTTGTTGAATTCTGTTGGCTAGGATTTTGTTGAGAATTTTTGCATCTATGTTCATGGAGGATATTTGTCTATAATTTTCTTTCTTAGTGATGTCCTTCCATGGTTTTTGGTATGAGGGTTATGCTTGCTTCATAGAATGTATTAAGAAGTTTTCATCCAATTTTATATTCTAGAATAATTTGAGTAGAATTGGTAAGAGCTCTTCCCTGAATGTTTGGTAGAACTCACACTCACCAGTGAAGCCATCTGGGCCTGGACTTTTTTTGGTTGGGAGTTTTTCAACGACTTGATCAATTTCTTCTTTCGTTATGCTGTTGTTAGGTGTCATTGAGTCAGTGTACACTCATAGCACAACAGAACGAAACACTGACAGATCCTGGGCCAACCTCACTATCATTGCCATGCTTGAGCCCATTGATGCTGTCACTTTGCCCATCAATCTTGCTGGGGGTCTTCCTCTTTTTCTCTGACCCTCTACCTTACCAAACATGATATCCTTATCCAACGACTGGTCTCTCCCGACAATATGTCCGAAGTATGAGAGACGAAGTTTGCCCATCCTAGCCTCCAAGGAGCAATCTGGCTGCACTTCTTCCAATACAGATCTGTTGGTTCTTTTGGTGGCCATGGCACTTTCAGTATTCTCCTCCAACACCATAACTGAAAAGCATCAATTCTTCTATGGGTCTGCTCAAATTTTCTACTTCACTCTGTGTAAGTTTAGGTAGGCAAAGTTTTTCTAAAAAAGTATCCATCTTTTCTAAGTTTCCAAATTTGTTGGAGTACAACTCTTCATAGTATTCTATCATTATCCTTTTTATTTCCATTGGTTCTGTTGTGACATCACCCATGTGGTTTCTTATGAGTGTTATTTGTGTTTTCTCCCTCTTTTCTTAGGTTAGGTTTGCCAATGGCTTGTCAATTTTATTAATCTTTTCGAAGAACCAGCTTCTTGTCCTGTTGATTCTTTCTATCGTTTTTCTGTTTTCTATCTTGTTTATTTCTCTAATAATCTTTACTATTCCATTTCTTCTGGTGACTGTAGGTTCACTTTGTTGGTCTGTTTCTAACTTATGGAGATGCTGTGTTAATGTGTTAATTTTGTTTCTTTCTTCTTTGGGGATGTGTGCATTTATTGCAATAAATTGTCCTCTCAGCACTACTTCCACCATGTCCCAAATATTATGGTATGTTGTGTTTTCTTTCTCATTTGTTTCTAGGAACTTTGTAAGTCCACATTTTATTTCTTCTACTACCCAGATGCTTTTCAGCAGGGTGTTATTCAGTTTCCATGTATTTGACTTTATTTCCTTGGTCTTTCTATTGTTGATTTCTAATTTGATAGCATTGTGGTCTGAGAAGCTGCTTTGTAGTATTTTGATGTTTGTGAATTTATGGAGGCTTGTTTTGTGGTTTAAGACATGGTCTATTCTGGAGAATATTCCATGTGCACTTGAAAAGAATGTGTAATGTGCTGTTGTTGGATTAAATGTTCTGTACACATCTATGAGGTCAAGTTGGCTGATTGTGTTGTTTAGTTCCTCTGTGTCTTTGTCGAGTTTCTTTCTGCTTTTTCTATCATTTTTTGAAAGTGGTATATTATAATTTTCTCACTATTATTACAGATATGTCTAGTTCTTTCTTCAATTCTATTAGTGTTTGTTTTATGTATCTTAGGTCTCTTTCATTGGGAGTGTAGATATTTGTTATGGTTGTATCATGTTGCTCAATTGACCCTTTAATCATGAAATAGTGTCCTTGTTTATGTCTTACTCTGATTTTGCCTTGAAGTTTATTTTATCAGAGATTAGTATTGCTACTCCTGCTCATTTTTTATTGCAATTAGCTTGGTGTACTTTTTTCCATTCTTTAACTTTTAATCTGTTTTTCTCTTTGTGTGTAAACTGTGCCTCTTGCAAGCAGCATATCGAAGGTTACTGATTTCTTATCCATTCTGCCACTCTCTGTCTCTTTACCAGTGCATTTAATCCATTGACATTCAATGTAATTATTGATAGGTATGAATTAATTGCTGTCATTATATTAGTTTTTGTGTGGTGCTGCTGGTTCCTTTGTTCTGAATGCCTTGCTGTGCTGAGCTAATGTGTTTAATGTTCTTTCTTTTCAGTTTCTTCTTCGTTTTAATGTTTTTATGTTCTTCTTGGATCTTCATTTTCTTGGTATGCTGTGAAGTATTAATTTTCTTTGAGGTTACTCTGTAATCTACTAACTGTATCATCCATTTGAGACAGTCTATTTTATCCTGCAATCTACCTGACCTCTTCAGCACTTGGATCTCTGTTCCTATATTTTCACTTCTTTGACATTGTCATTATTTTGCTCTTTGACTTACTTCCCAGGTCTTCTGAATTCGTTGTTTTAATTTTGTTCTGTTCTGGACTCTTCTGTCAACTGGTTTTTGGCTGGTGTTGACACATGTGTCAATCTCTGGTTGTCATCTATTCTTGATGGTTTTCAGCCCAAAGAACTCCATTTAGGATGTTTTGAAGTGCTGGGTTTGCTTTGACAAAGTCTCTTAGCTTCTGTTTATCCTGGAATGTTTTGATTGCACCATCATATTTTATTGATAGCTTTGCTGGGTAGATGATTCTTGTTTGGCAGTGTTTTCATTTTCTTTTAGGGTTTTATATATGTCTCCCCATTACCTTCTTGCCTCCATGGTTTCTGTAATGATTAATTTTATACCAACTAAATTTGATTAAGCAGTGAGATCTTCGAAGCGGCGAAATCTTCAAAGCGGCAAAGTCTAACCACTACACTACCAGGCCTTCCTCCTTCAAGATGGCGGATCAGGTACACTTGTAGTGAGGAGCTTGGTCAACAACAACACGGAACACCAGGTCAAGAGGGCTCATGAGATAGTGTTGGAACTCTGAAACAAATATAAAGTTATGTTTGGAAGATCGGAGGGTTTACAGCTGGGGAATTTGAAGGGAATCCAGAAATCCATTGTATTCTGGATCAAGACACTCAGCTGTTCCAGGAGCCACCATCTTGATTGTATATCTTGATTGTATCAGGATTGATAGTATCAGAAGAGAACATCTTGACTGTATCTTGATTATATCAGGATTGTATCAGGATTGACATTGAAATTTAAAGTGAGAGTATCAACATAAAACCAAACTGCCACCACTCATCTGTCTGTTGTTCTGTGGTGACTTGAGTTGCTGTGATTCTGAGGGCTTTGCCACCGGTATTTTAAATAACCGGCAGGGTCACCCATGGTGGACAGGTTTCAGATGAGCTTGCAGACAAGGACAGACTAGGAAGAAAGAGTGGCAAATTACTTCCGAATCACTAGTCACTGAAAACTCTATGAATAGCAGAGAAACATTCTCAGATACAGGACCGGAAAGTGGGAAGGCACTCAGAATACGACTGGTGAAAAAAAATGCCTCCTCAAAGTAGAATTGACCACGACGACGTGAATAGAGTTAAGCTGGAAGGAGAAAAGTG
>NW_006408843.1:2901096-2904185 GCF_000296735.1 Chrysochloris asiatica
CAGAGAAAAAGAGGAAGGCCCCCAACGAGATGGATCAGACAGGTGGCATCATTGATGGACTCAAGTGTGGCAGCGGTAGTGAGGTTGGCCCAGGATCGGATATTGTTTCGTTCTGCTGTGCATGGGGTCGCTATGAGTCGGTTCCGACTCGATGGCACCTGACAACAACAACAATGTAAACTATCACATAATTCACAATAAAACATTTAAGGAAAACAACAACAACAACAATAAAAAAACAAAACAAAACTGTAACATAAGAAGTCCTGCCAGTTTTCACTCTGCCTCCTGGCCTGCAGATTTTCAATTTGTCTTCCCCTACAATTTCTCAAAGGAAATTCATTTAATAAACATTGTTTGGTGATGTCAAGTCATTTCTGACACTTAGTGACCCTATAAGACATAGGGGATCTGCTCAGTACAGTTTTTTAGGCTATACTCTACAGAAACATCGTTGTTGTTTTTATGTGCCGTGGAGTTAGTTCCGACTCATAGCATTTTCCGAGGTTTCCGAGGCTGTAAATCTTTACGGGAGCAGACCACCTCATCTTTCTCCTGGGGAACCGCTGGTACTTTCGAACTGCTGATCTTGCGGCTCGCAGCCCGATGCGTAACCACTACTCTACCAGACCTCTTGCCAAATAATTGCCCTACGAAGACTGGGTGGGTTCAAACCCAAAAGCATTCATTTAGCAAATAACCAGGGAATCATTATGCCACCATGTCTCCTTAAATAACAAATAAATTATATTTATATGAGCTCTGGTAGCACAGTGGATTATGAGCTAGGTTGCTAACCATAGATCAGTACCTGGAATCTTCCAGTCACTCTGCAGGAGAAAAGATGAGGCTTACTCCTCCTGTAAAGATTTATAGTTTCATAAACCCTACATAAGGTGGGCCAATATAGTAGAGGTGGCTGTCTGCCACCAAGTTAGTCTTTTTATAGGGACTGGTCCCTCCTGATAACATGTCTGAAGTAAGAGAGATGAAGTCTAGCCACTCTGGGTTCTAATGAACATTCTGGCTATCCTTCTTCTAACACATATCTATTTGTTCATCTAGTAGTCCATGGTAGTTTTAATATTCTTCTACAACACCATAACTCAAATGCATAAATTCTTCTATGATTTCCTCATTTAATGTCCAACTTTCACATACATACGAGGTTATTGTAAATACCATTACTTGGATCGGATGCACTTTAATCCCCAAAGTGATATCTTTGCTCTTGAACCTTTAGCACTTTAAAGAGATCTTATACAACAGATTTTCTGAATATATATAAATATAC
Source organism: Chrysochloris asiatica (assembly GCF_000296735.1). NCBI lineage: Eukaryota > Metazoa > Chordata > Mammalia > Afrosoricida > Chrysochloridae > Chrysochloris > Chrysochloris asiatica. The sequence goes on from NW_006408843.1 coordinate 2,902,391, forward strand.
ACACTCACACACACACATACACGTATATATATATATATATACGTGTATGTGTGTGTGTGGAGAGAGAGAGATAGATGGACTGTATATAGTATATATAAGGTATATCTGTATATATAATATGCATACATATATGTACATATATATGTATATATTGAATATACAATGCACATATATATATATATATATATATATATATACATATATGTATGTATATATGGAATGTATACATATATACATATATGTATATATGGAGTCCTGGTAGCATAGTGGATTGCGGTTAGCTGGACTGCTAACTGCAAGGTCAGTAGTTTGAATCTATCAGTCATTTCCTAGGACAAAGATGAGGCTTTATCTCCTGTAAAGATTTACAGACTTGGAAACCCTATAAGAGGTCACTATGAGCCAGAACCAACTTGATGGCATACCACCACCACCATGTGATCTTGGAGTCCTGGTGTGGCATGGTAGGATAAGCACTGGACAACAAGGTCAGTTTGAATCACAAGATCAGCAGTTCAAACCCACCAGTTACATCCTTGGAAACCCTTTATAGGGTTGCTACGAGTCGGAACCAATATATACAACACCAATATATGCAAAGCTAAAGCCCACTGCTGTTGAGTCATTTCTGACTCATGGCAACCTTATGTCAGGTTTCAGAGACTGCAAATCCGTATGAGGGCTGAAAGTTTCATCTTTCTCTAGAAGAGTGCTTGGTGGGTTTGAACCACCAGTCTTGTAGATAGCTGCCTAACACCAAACTCAGAGTGCCATGAGGGTTCCTTTATATATGTATATGTACTTGTATTATTGTTGTTGTTGTTAGGTACCATCAATTTGGTTCTGACCCATAGTGACCCTATGTTCAGCAGAACAAAGCGCCACCTGGTCCTGCACCATCGTAATTGCTGCTATGCTTGAGTCCACTGCCGCTGCAACTGTGCCAATTCATCTCGATAGGAACTCTCTTTTTCACTGAGCAAGAAGGATGAATTCCTTCTTCAGGGACTGATCTTTCCTGGTAATATGTCCAAAGTATGAAAGATGAAGTCTAGCAATTGACTTCTAAGGAGTATTCTTATTGTTTTTCTGCCTACACAGGTTTGTTTGTTCTTCTGGAAGTTCATGGCACTTTTAATATTCATTTCAAACACCATAACTCAAATGCATTCATTCTTCTGCAGTCTCCCTCATTCATTGCCCAACTTTTACATGCATACAAGGCTCTTGAAACTACTGTGGCCTCGGTGAGGTGCACTTTAGTCCTCAAACTGACATCTTTGCTCTTGAGCACTTTAAAGAGGTCTTATGCAGCATATTTGCCTAATGCAATGCATTGTTTGATTTCTTGACTGTTGCTTCCTTGAATGTTGATGGTGGTTCCAAGAAAAATGAAGTCTTTGATAACTTAAATCTTTTCTCCACTTGTCATGATGTTATGTATTGGTGCATTTGCAAAGAGTTTTGTTTTATTTTCATTGACGTCCAACCCATATTGAAGGCTGTGGTCAATGATCTTCATCAGTATTTTAATTTTTCTTCGCTTTCAGGAAGCAAGTTGCATCATTTATATTTATGTATATGCAAATGAACATATGTATGTATATGTATGTTTTTTGTTTCTAAGTGCCCTCAAGTCTGCTCTGAGTTGTTGCTATTAAGTGCCATCGAGTTGATTTCAACACACAGTGGCCTTATATAGGGTTTCCAAGACACAGCTGGTGAGCTTGAAACACCAAACTTGCAGTTCAAATGACTCTGCAGTCTGACACATTAGCCCACAGCACCACACCAG
>NW_006408843.1:2904293-2909570 GCF_000296735.1 Chrysochloris asiatica
TTCAAACAGAACAAGGAAATACTGACTGAATGGTTTAATACTGGGAAAACTTTGAGCCAGGGCTGTATCCTTTCACCATACTTTTTCAATCTGTATGCTGAGTAAATAATCAGAAAAGCGGTGTAGAGAAAAGATTGAAGTTGCCAAAAACTTCATTTAGCTTTGATCTAGTATCAACACTCACAAATGCAGCAGTCAAGAAATCAAATGATATACCGCATTAGGCAAATCTGCTGTATAAGACCATTTCAAAGGGTTCAAAAGCAAAGATGTCAGTTTAAGGACTAAGGTACACCTCACCCAAGCCTTAGTATTTTCAATAGCTTCATATGTATGTGACAATGAATAAGGAAAAGTACCAAAGAATTAATGCATTTGAGTTATGATGTTTGAGAATAATGATAAAAGTATCATGAACTGCCAGAAGAACAAATAAATCTGTGTTGGAAGAAGTGCAGACAGAAAGCCTCTTAGAAGCAAGGATGGTGAGCCTTCATCTCTGATAATTAGGACATATTATCAGGAGAGACCAGTCCATGGAGAAGTGAAAGGACAGTGAAAAAGAGCAAGACCCTCAACAAGGTGGATTGGTTCAGTGGCAACAGCAATGGACTCAAAGTTAACAAATGTAAGGTTGGCACAAGACCAGTCTGTTTTGTTCTGTTACAGATAGGGTCACTGTGAGTTGGGATGGACTAGACAGCACCTAACAAGAACAATACAGCTTATTGGAGAATATGTATCATATTGGTTTTACTATTCTATATAGTCCTAACTAATATAGCATCCAAATAAATTGTCTTTTTTTTTAAAGAGATACATACACACTTAACAGAGAAAATTCCCTATTAGATCCTGTAAAATACTTCACGCAGAAATATGGTGTTATGTAAACATATGCTACATTTTAATTATACATTTTCAAATTTTTAAAAAATTCTATTTATTCAGATGGTCTGTGTCTACCACTACTTCCTTATGAAAAGCATCAGTTTATTCTAGACATTTCCACATAACACAGCATTTTTTTTTCTTCTTTGTTTTTCTAAGAAAAATATTTCTGTTTAGTGTCAACTAAACTTTTAAATGACTAAGTAGGTAAATAATATAGTTACTGATCAACCATTTCCTTTTCTCTCTGAGTCTCCACCGAGGGACAAAACCATATTTGCAGATACTTTTGTCTCAGGAAAATTTCATATATTCTCCCAAATGTAAATGGTGTTCAGACTAGACAAAAAAAAAAAAAAAAGCCTCCAGAATTTCAGAAATTTCAGAAATGTTATTTTAAAAATCACCTACAATTCAACTTGGGAGAGTAGATTGCTTAAAAGCCCTTCAATTAGATTCCATTGCTAAAAATGGAGGTAAAAATTAATCAACACAACTTGGAGACCAAAAAAATAACTCACCAAGATGAATAAATACAAAGGCAATCAAAAAGTTCATGGGAAATGGAAATGAAACATATTGGAAATTTTTCCTTGAACTTTTTAAGCTCCTTCACACTATATTGCAAATCAATTTAATCTTGACAATTTTGAAATAATGGAATGTCTGAGAGATGTCAAATTAATCTGCTAGCAGATTAAGTCCTACAAAACAGTATATAAGGACAATAATAAAATTTCACAGCCCTGCCTTCAAGTCTGGGGTTAAATTGCCTTATCTCTATGGTTTCTTAACATGTATCACACTATCCCATCAGAACACCTCACTACAATATCTCACTCCACCATTATGTTCTTTATATGCCAAAATCATTAGTACTATCAATCTAAAGTCTGATCCTGACCTTTTCTCACCAACATCCTTGGTGCACAATTTATCTTAAACAGATAGATAATCAAGAAAGTGACATGTATATACTGAGCTAAGGACTTATTATGGGCTAAGGGGCCATAGTGAAGAAAAGAGGGAACAATGGATTATTGTTGCTGTTGTTAAGTGGCATTGAGTTGGATCTGACTCACTGACCCTGTATAAGAGTTCAAGGAGCAGCTGCTAAATTTGAACTTCTGACCTTGTGGTTCAAACTGACCTTGTAGTCCAGTGCTTTAGCCCACAGCATCACACAGAAATCCTACAAAAAGCTAATACTGGTGTCCAAGATATAGCTGCAATCCAGACCATATGTAAGGGTTTAATGATGCAGTGAAAGAGCCCTGGTTGTATAGTAGGCTACTAGTTGGGCTGCAAACTATAGGTCAGACACTTGAATCTACTGGTTGCTCTGAGGGAGAAAGATGATACTTTACAGACCCTGAAGCTTATGAGTGAGAACTGACTCCATGGCACACAACTACCAACCCCAACTATGCAGTGCAGAGAGAAAAGGAGCTATAATCTAAACTATTTCATTAACCTGTTTTAAAACAAAGATATAAGTATAAGGAGCTTCAAAATTTCATAGAAAAGTGGATTACAAAGATAAAAGAATTTTTCTATGAACTTTTGAAGCCCCCTTATATGTGGACTACAGGAAGTCCACAGGTGCCTTCATTATCTAGCGCTGCTATACCAAGTGAATGGCTTTAACAAACAGAAATGTATTCTCTTACAGTTTATGAGTGATAAGTCTGAATTACAGATAGCCCTAGGGGAAGACTTTCTCTCTGTGTAGACTCTGGAAGAAGGTCTTTGTCTCCTTTCAACATGTATGAATCCAGTGTTCATTGTTGAACTCCAGATGTCTTAGAATCAGTCTCCTGGCTCTAGAAAGTTCTCAGCACAGGAGCTCTACATCCAAATGATATAATCCACTCCCAGCTCTACTTTCTTGGTGGTATGCATGCCCATTCTGATCTCTGCTCACTTGTTCATTTCTTTTATACCTCAAAAGAGACTGACTGGAGATATAAACTAACCCTGTAGCTTATATCCTGCCTCATTTACATAGCTGCTTCAAATCCTGCCTTGTTAACATAATAGAGGTTAGGATTTACAGCACATAGGATAATTATATAAGATCACAAATTGGAGGATAAGAACCATCGCTTAAACACAGAAGACCGGGCAAAGCAGGTTCAGAGGAGGGCCCCAGAACCCTGAACTACATATAAAGAAATGTTTAGAAAGATCGAAGGCTTACTGATAGTGGTTTTTATAGCAGATGCAAGAAAATAGTGTTTTCTGATCTGCAGTTGCAACAAGGTGCTGGAGTAGCAATCTTGGGTATAATGGAGTGGGTAAAGGATCAGAGGAGGGCTTCCACTGCAGAGGTCTGACTAATCATTGGAGATAAAGGTGTGAACATTTTTTTTTTTTCCTATTCATTGGTCTCTCACTGTCTATGTACCTCCACTCTGGTGACTAGAGGGGTTGCCTGAACGAGTAGACATCACACCCCAACCCCAGAGGATTCTACTATGCATGTGCATGGATCTGCTTGGCAAAGAACACTGTACACGGAATCTAAGACGGTGGAGGGACCAACAGGAACTCTTTTAAATGAAGCAGTCTCCCAGAATGGCTCCAGTCAGCCCTAAGCTGTTTCTCACTTGGAGATGCACCTGAATGGAGTTGTGGAGGGGCAGAGAGACAGACTAAAAATGAAACAAGCCATAAATTAAACCCTAAGTTATGTCATAAGGAGCAACAGTTAACATCTTGAAAATTCTCAAGCGGTCTTGAAGGCAAGAAGCTAAGACAGAGGCGTGAAAAACGTACTCATATTTTGCTACAGATTTTTGTTTTGTTTTTGTTTTGCAATTATAGACTGTAGTATCCAATCTGTTTTTTAGCTGTTGTCATTTTGTTTTGTGTGTTTTGGTCCCCTTTTTACCTTTAGGGGGAGTTTTTTCTTTCCCTACATTACCCAAAAAGAGACAGAAACAGGTCATACAGCCAAGTTACAATCACACTTTATAAAATCTGGCAATTTAGACAAAAACCAATACCAGTTGCTATATACCAGATAGAAAGCCAACATCTGCTACAGTTACTCTGAGTTGAATAACAATAACATTGAAAAGGGAAACCCATCTCCTGATCACACCTACCTGGAGGCAATCAGAAAGCTTAATAATATATTAACACACATTCATCTAATTATTGAAAATGTCCAAGAAATAACAGAAGATCTTGGCACATGTCCAGAAACAAAATAGAGTAACTGAGAAAAAAAACTGGAGGTATACCTAGACTTCCCATTGGAAGGAGGGCAGGCTTTAGAACTTCCTGAAAAGGAATTCAAGAGAATGATATTGAGGTGCATCCAAATTCTCCATAGAGGGTTTGAGAAAAATAAGGAAGAAGTCAGGAAAGCGTTACAGGAACAATAAAAAAAAAAGATATATACAGCATTGGAAGTAATTCAATATTTTCAAAAAGAGGTCCAAATGATTAATAATAAAATATCAGAAATGAACAATACACTGAAAGGGCAAAGGAGTAGACCTGAATAAATGGAAGCCACTTCAACGGATAGTGCTGGCAGAACTGGAAAATGATATGCAAAAGACTGAAACAAGACCTTCACCTCACACCTTATACGAAAACCAACTCAACATGGACTAAAGACTTAAATGTGAATTCCAGAATGATGAAGGCCATCAATGAAAAAATCGGGACAAATGTGAAGGCACTAATTCAGGGACTACACAGACTACAAAACGTTTTGAAAACCACACAAACAGAAGTAGACAAAATAGATGAGTGGGGCATACTAAAAATTTAAAACTTATGTGCATCAAAAGACTTCACCAGAAGAGTAAAAAGGGAACCCACAGAATGGGAAAAAATCTTTTGTAATGACACATCAGACAAGGAACTCATTTCTCAGATATATAGGAAACAACAACACCTCTACAAGAAAAAACAAATAACCCAATTAAAAAATGGGCACAAGACATGAACAGACACTTCACCAAGGAAGAGATCCAGGCAGCCAACAAACATATGAAGAAATATTCACGATCATTAACCATTAGAGAGATGCAAATCAAAACAACAATGAGATATCATCTCACACCAGAAATAACAGCAAAGAATAAAAAAGTAGAGGACAATTAATGCTGGTGGGGATGTAGAGAGACTAGGACACTCCTGCATTGCTGGTGGGACTGAAAAAAGGTCCAACCTCTCTGGAAAGCAATATGGTGTTTCCTCAGAAGGTTGTGAATAGAAATATCTTTTGATCCAACAATTCCTCTACTTGATATTTACCCACAAGAAATACGAGCCACAACACAAGAAGATATATGCACACCAATGTTCATAGCAGCACTATTTACAATAGCAAAAAAGTGGAGGCAGCCAAAGTGCCCATCAACTGAA
>NW_006408843.1:2910900-2920317 GCF_000296735.1 Chrysochloris asiatica
TCATTCCCACCCCTCCATACACCGAGTAGAAAGGGATGGGCAACTTGGACATTGGCTATCCAAAAAGGGGGGGGGAGGGGCGCTAAAAAGGCAAGAAGTGACTGGCTTACAAGCTTTCAAGAGGGAACCTAGATTCAGAGGGCGCGAAGGGAGGTAGAATCTCCAGTGAGTATTATCCAATCTGTTTAAACGGGGCTGGTGAAATGAAATGCAGATGGATCTCTTGTGATATGACAGTGAATAATTGTTATCAGGACTGGTTGTGAGGGTTGGAAATGTAAAGATAGACATTTTGTAGCAAGGAAGGGAGTGATTCACTTTGCAGTGTAGGAGCAGAGGTACCTGGGACCATCAAGGGAGAAGAGTGGAGAGTGAGACCATACCCAGAGAAGCAATGATGCCTGAGATGGAGGCAGAGACGATGATGTGGAGAGATGGAGCAGTTGGGGACTTTGGACACAGAGAGGGAGAGGGTCTGTGTGCAGCTGACCAGGGTGCAGGCTTGTAGTATATACCATTTGGTTGGTTGATGATGCATGGAGGGGATTGTAACCATGGCAATGAAACAATACACAATAGGATAATGTAAAACTAATGTTCTCCCATATAAATTATCACATAATTCACAATAAAACATTAAAAAGAAATAAAGAAATGGAAGCCAGAACCGGTGAGCTGGAAGACAAATCTCTCAAAACTGCTATGATAGAAGAGCAAGCAAAAAAAAAAAAAAAAGATTAAAAAAAAAAACCTGAAAAAAGTAAAAGATTCATATGGATAACATGAAGAGGAATAGCTTGAGAATAACTGGAATTCCAGAACAGAAAGAAACACAGAAGACCACAAAGGACATAGTTGAAGAACTTCTAGAAGAAAATTTCCCTAACATTCTGAAAAACAAAAAGGTAAGCATTCAAAAAGCTCAACAAACCCGAGGAAAGATAGACCCCAAAAGAAAATCACCAAGATAAATCATAATCAAGCTCTCCGAAATCAAAGACAAGGAGAGAATCCTGAAAACAGCTAGGGAAAAGAGAAGTGTTACATACAAAGGCAAGCAAATCAGATTAAGCTCTAATCTCTCAGCAGAAACCATCCAGGCAAGAAAGCAATGGGGAGACATATCTAAAACACTGAAAGGAACACCCACCCACCCCCCAAAAAAAAACTGCCAACCAAGAATTGTCTACCCAGCAAAGCTGTCAATCAAATATGGTGGTGTAATAAAAACAATCTAGGATAAACAAAAGCTAAAGAACTTTGTCAAAGCCAACCCAACACTTCAAAACGTCCTAACAGGAGTTCTTTGGACTGATTACCAACAAGAACAGACAACAACCAGAGATTGATATACATGGCAGCACAACCCAGAATTCAATTGACACATGGAAGTATCCGGAACAAAACAAAACTCCAAGAACGAATTCAGAGGACCTCGGAGGTCAGTCGATGATCAAAACAGTGTGAAAGAAGGTAAAAACAGAAGAATAGAGATCCAGATGATAAGAAGGACAGGTAGATTCCAGAATAAAATAGACTCTGCAGTAGCAATCCAGTGCTTCTTCTATAGTGCAACACCAGAACTCCTGTGGAAAAGTCATGTATTGTTGTTAAGCACTGTTGAGTCAATTCTAACTCATAGTGACCATGTAGAGAGTTTCCGAGGAGTAGCTGGTGGGTTTGAACCACTGACCTTTTGATTTAATATAACCTTTCAGTCCAGTGTTTATCCTACAGGCAAAAGACTCGACCATGTTTCAGTCCATTATACATAAGGTCTCTATGAGCTTGAGACAACTGAACAGCTTCAAACCAAAGTTAATACAATATGTTCCTCATCATTAGCCAGCATATGCACATTATCGGATTGAAAAAAATTTTGAGTGAGCCTTGTCAGATCCCAGCTGTGGAAATCCTATAGTTTATTGCAGTTAACTAACACATAATAATAATATGCAGAGTGCTTCGAAAGCTGGAAGATACCAAGGAGTTCAAGGAGTTCACATGTAACTTCTATTCTTTTGGATTTAAAACAATTGGTGAACAGTAAATCATGTTTCCATTCAAATAATTTTACCTAGTGAGACCCTGTTTAATGTAGAGGAATTGAAAGAGTCACTGCCTTATATACAGCAGGTTTTCATGTCTTTGTAAAAGGCAATTTTATATAAAAACTTTGGTAATTAGACTACATATAATAATGAACAAGTGACATTACTGTCTGAATTCTCAAATTAATTTTAAAATTCATGTTTATGAGTAGGCAAAGGTACTAGAACTATCCTTTGATTGCTTTGGAAATTGTTGATTTTTTTCTTGCTCTAATTGTTCTTGTTGTATATATACAGACACTTTGTATCTTTGTTCAAAGGACTTATAACAAGTTTTGACTCCCAAATTTTACATAAGGTTAATTTTCTCAGCAAATCGTTTCAGATTATTTGCAGTATGTCAAATACTTGTCCTGTTATTTTGTGAAAGGACCAAGTGTTATCTGGAGTTACACCTCATGAATGAGATGGACAAATTTGGGAGGATGGGGATAAATGAGTGAAATCAAAATAGTCCATTTAAGTACTAGAGCATACAAATTTATCTAATCTACAACCTGGCTCAATACCTAATATCTAAAGGCTGCTCAGTGCATTTTGTACTGAAAATGAAGAAAATAGAATCCTAAGCTAAAGAAACCCACAGGAGCAGTGTAACCAAATTGAAATCATTTCCTATGTTTTGTTGTTATTTTTTGGTATCCTACAAAAGATCAGGAAATTGTCACTCCCACTTCAAAAATAAATGAAAGGGGAGGAGGAATATGTGAACTTTTGAATTAATAACTCCTCACTAAGTCACTGCAATTTGCTTCACATACACTTAGGAATTTATTTTTCTCTTTTTCATGCAGCATGTTGCAAAATTGTGGTGGTTTCTTTCTACAACACTGAACTACTGTACCATTTGTCATCACTGCCTCACTTGTTAATCTACACTCATATTTCTACTTTTAGCCTTATTTTTTGCAGTGTTATAGAGGTGTCTGATTGCCTTTCAAATGATGAGATGATAAGAGAAAATCCAGAGAGAAAATGGGATAAAGAGCATAGTGGATGCTTGCCATTTCACTCCCAAATCATTACAGCCAACCAGCTCAGTACTTGTACAGGTCCCATACCAATGCTTCAGTCTCCCACTCAACGACTTTTCAGAAATCAAATTACAACCATTTAGTCCCAGCTTTCTATATTTTCCATTAACATAATTTTAATGCATATGTCAAATCCACTAAAGAAGTAAGAGCCTCCCAGTTAAGAGCTCTGCTCTACACTTAGACCAGAAGTCTGCTCAAAAAAAAAACTCAGAAAGCCACAAAATAGCATGTGCACTCAAACTAGTTCTTCAGCAGGAAACTTAGCAGAGGTAGCAGCTATCACAATCTTTGATATTTCCAGAAACCTCTTACAGAGAATAGCTAGTGACTGTCTACTTCAGTTAGCCAGAATGCCCTTCCACTTCCTCTCCAGCAGCCTTCATGTTGCACCTCCCCTTACTTCTGACTTTATGCTGTGCCAGGAGAGGCAGCTACACCAAGTTCAGAGGCATTCTCATGAGGAGGTGGTCATAACTTTCCACTTGAAATGGAACCTTAGCATTAATCAGCTCAGCTGTGATCATTGTCCAGTATCTTTGTCTTTGTCTCAGTGAGAAGTCAGGTGCATCTGCAACTAATTGCATCTCTAGGATTACTCACAATAAGTTTCACAGTGATGTTCTGCACTTGAGGGATAATCAAGACCTACCAGTTCTAGTGAATTTGGAGTCTGGCTATTTTGGACCTAAGTCATGTCCTATCCCTAGACTAAACTCCACCTCCTGACTGTCCATCACTGCCTACCTCCTGTCATGTACTCTGCTCCGGGACCAAGGTCTGATCTACCCAACAACCCTTCAATTGTTGTTAGGTGCCATCGAGTCAGTACAGGCTCACAGTGACACACCACAACAGAATGAAACACCGCCCAGTCTTGGGCCAACCTCACAATGGTTGCCATGCTTGATCCACTGATGCTGCCACTTTGCCAATCCATCTTGCTGGGGGTCTTCCTCTTTTTCTATGACTCTCCTCCTTACCAAACATGATATCCCTCCCCAGAGAATGGTCCCTCCTAACAATATGTCTGAAGTGTGAGAGACAAATTCTGGCCATCCTGGCCTCCAAGGAGCACTCTGGGTGTACTTCTGCCAACACAGATTATTTGTTCTTTTGGCAGCCCACAGCACTTTCAATAGTCTCCTCCATTTCAAATGCATTTATTCTTCTACGATCTTCCTTATTCACTGTCCAACTTTCACATACATATGAGGTTATTGTAAATATCATGGCTTATGTCAAACATACCTTAGCCCTCTTGAGGGCTGAGGAACCCTCCAATGTCCTGTGTGAAATTCCAAATTCACCAATCTTCTCTAATCTAAAACTGTATATCACAGAGAAAAGTGACCTGAGAAGCAAAAAGATTGCTTTGCTTATTTTAGTGACTTATTATGCCCTAGTATAGGAGGGAGAGGTGACCTTAGTTACTAGATTAAATTCATTAATTTAGTTACTGGATTAATTCATGAGCATATTACATATATTCACTCACATTCTTGTATTACAATGAGTTGGAATTGACTCAATGGAACTTAGCAACAACATATATACATACATATGTATGCATATTGTTGTTAAGGGCCATCAAGTCAGGTCCAACTCATAGCAACCCTGTATAGAGTTTACAAGGAGCAACTGTTGAGCTTTAACTTCTGGCCTTGAGGTTCAAAATGAACATGAAGTTCAGTGCTTTATCTCACAGTACCACACTAGGAATATATATCAGTTTGTCGTACTGTGGTGGCTTGTGTGTTGCTGTGATTCAGGAAGCTATGTCACAGGTATTTTAAATACCAGCAGGATCACCCATGTGGCCAGGTTTCAGCTGAGCTTCCAGATGGAGACAGAATAGGAAGAAAGATGAACTACTTCTGAAAATTTAGTCACTGAAACATTATGAAAAAGAGTGGAACACTGTCAGCAGCAGATTATTCAAAATTGAAACATGATGAAGAACATCAGAATATTTTCAGATAAAATGCTAGAATATGAGTCCCTCAGGTTGTAAAACACTCAAAATAAAAATGTGGAAGAGTTGCCTCCTCAAAGTAGAGGTGACAGTGATGACAAGATTTCAGTAAAGCCTACAGAACCTTCATTTGCTGATGGGCCAAATGTCAAAATGAAGAGAAACAGCTGTAAACATCCATCAATGATCAGAACATGGAATATAAGAAGTATGAATCTAGGAAAACTGGAAGTTATTAAAAATTAAATGGAACACATAATCATCGACATCCTAGGCATTAGTGAGCTGTAATGGAGTGGCACTGGCCATCCTGCATCTGACAATCACTTGGTTTACTATGCCAGGAATAACAAATTGAGGGGGAATGGCATCACATTCACTATCAAAAGGAGTATATCAAGATCTCTTTTGAAATACAACATTGTCTGTAATAGGATAATATCCATATGCCTCTAAGAAAAACCATTTAATACCACTATTATTCAAATATACATACCAACCATTAAAGTCAGTGATGATGAAATTGAAGAATTCTACCAACTTTTTCAGTCTGAAATTAATCAAATAGAAATCAAGATGTATTGATTGTTACTGGCAATTGGAATGCAATGGTTAGAAACAAAGAGAAAGGATCAGAAGTTGGAAAATAGGGTCTTGGTGATAAAAACAATGCTGGAAATCACATGATAGAATTTTGCAAGACCAATGACTTCTTCATTGCAAATACCTTTTTTTAAACAACATACAAGTACATTTGGACATCACTAAATGGAATACACAGAAATCAAACTGACAGTATTTGTGGAAAGATATGGTTGTAAAGCTCCATATCATCAGCCAAAACAAGGCCAGGGACAGACTGTGGAACAGACTGTCAATTACTCATACGCAAATTCAGAATGAAGCTGAAAAAAATTTAAACAAGTCCACGATAGCCAAAATATGACTTTGAATATATTCCACCTGAATTTAGAGGTTATCTAAAGAATCTCAATGGCACTTAACAACAACAACAACAACAAAGAACAGATTTGATACATTAGACAATAAAGACCAAAGACTAGAAGAGTTGTGGGGTGACATCAAGAACATCATACATGGAGAAAGAAAAAGATCATTGAGAAGAGATGTAAAAAGGAAAAGATCAAAATGGATGTCAGAATAAACTATGAAACTCGCTCTCCAACATAGAGACGCTGGAGTAAATGGAAAAAATGAGGAGGTAGAAGAGGTAGAACATTTCAAAAGGTAACTCTAGAAGAAAAAGGTAAACATTATAACAAAATGTGCAAAGATCTGAAATTAGAAAACCAAAAGGGAAGAACATGCTCAGCATTCCTAAAACTGAGGAAAATGAAGAAATAATTAAAACCTTGACTTTTAGTATTGAAGGATTCCATGGGCAAAATATTGAATGATGCACAAAGCATCAAAGGAAGATTCAGGGAATACACAGAGTCACTGTACTAGAAAGAGATGGTTGATGTTCAGCCATTTGAAGAGATATCATATGATCAAGAGCCAATAATACAGAGGGAAAAATTCCAAGGTACATGCAAGTTATTGGCAAAGAACAAGGCTATGGGAATTGATAGAATACAAATTGAGATCTTTAACACACTGCTGTAGCACTGGAGGCACTCACTAATCTATGCCAAGAAATTTGAAAGAAAACTACCTGGTCAACTGACTGGAAGAGATTCATATTTGTGCCCATGCCAAAGAGAGGTGACCATTCAATAGAATGGGAAAGTCAACAGTAATATCGCATGTAAGTAAAATTTTGCCAAAGAAAATTCAAAAACTGCTGCAACCATACCATACACTGACAGGGAATTGCCAGAGGTTCAAGCCAGATTCAGAAGAGGACATCGAGTGAGGGATATCATTGCTGACGTCAGATGGATCTTGGCTGAAATCAGAGAATACCAGAAAGATGTTTACCTGTATTTTACTGACTATGCAAAGGCTTTTTTTTTTTTTTTTTAAGTTTTTATTGTGGATTGAGTGCAAGTTTACAGGGCAGATCATCAGTTTTACATTCAACAAATCATATACTTTATTTCATTACAATAATTATAATCCCCTCCATGTACCATCAGTTAACAGTATTTATCTCTATTCATTTTAGCTCTTTTTTTTTTTTTTTTTGAACACTTGAGCATATATAATAACTTAAACCACCAAAGTGCATATTCTGCAAGCCTGCCTCCTGGCTGCCAGCTCTCAGTCCCTTTCTTTCCATGAATCTAGAGTCCTCAGTTGCTCCTCTTTCCATGTCCCCATCTCTGTCTCCATCTCTTGTGTTGCAGCAAAGGCTTTTGATCATGTGTATCATGACAAGCTATGGACAGCATTGCAAAGAATGAGTAGTCTGGAACTCTTAATTGTGCTAATGAGGAACCTGTACATAGACCAAGAGGCAGTTGTTGGAACAGAACAAAGGAACACTGAATGGTTTAGAATTAGGAAAGGAGTGCACCAAAGTTGTATTCTTTCACAACACTTATTCAATCTGTATGCTGAGCAAAAACCACAAGAAGCTGAATTATATGAAGGAAAACTTGGCATCAGGATTGGAGGAATACTCATTAACAACCTGTGATATGAAGATGATACAACCTTGCTTGCTGAAAGCAAAGAGGACTTAAAATACTTAGTGAAGAAGATCAAAGACTACAGCCTTCGGTATGGGTTGCACCTCAAAGTAAAGACAACAAAAATCCTCACCGCTGGATCAATAAATAACATCCATATAAATGGAAAACAGATTGAAGTAGTCAAAGACTTCATTTTGCTTGGATCTACCATCAACACTCATGGAAGCAGCACTCAAGAAATCAAATGATGTACTGCATTACACAAATCTACTCCTTAATACCTCTTTAAAGTGTTCAAAAGCAAAGACTAACGTGAGCCTGACCCAAGTCATGGTATTTTTATTTTCTTTACATTAAGGTGCAATCCATACTGAAGGCCATGGTCTTTGATCTTCATCAGTATTTTAAGTCCTCTTTACTTAAAATGGGTTATATGAAGAAAAGTGTGGCATCAAGATTTGAGGAAGACTCATTAACAACCTGTGATATACAGATGATGCAACCTTGCTTGCTGAAATGAAGAGAACTTAAAAGACTTGCTGATGAAGGCCAAAGACCATAGTTTTGCTATGGGTTGCACCTCAATGTAAAGAAAACAAAAATCCTCACAACAGGACCAAAAAATGGAAAAAAGATTGAAGTTGTCAAAAACCTCATTTTGCTCTGATCAACCATCAACACTCATGGAAACAGCTGTCAAGAAATCCAATAATGTTTTGCATTAGGTAAATCTGCTGCACAAGACCTCTTTAAAGTGTTGAAGAGTAAAGACGACAATTTGAGGACTAAGGTGAGCCTGACGCAAACCATGGTATTTTTCAATAACCTCATATGCATGTGGAAATTGGACAGTGAATAAAGAAGACCATAGAAAAATTGATGCATTTGCGTTATGGTGTTGGAGAAAATTATTTAAAGTACCATGGACTGCCAAAAAAACAAACAGCTCTGTATTGGAGGAAGTAAAGCCAAAATCCTCCCTGGAAGCCAGGATGACCAGACTTCACCTCCCATACTTCAGACATATTGTCAGAAGGGGCAGTCCCTGGAGAAGAATATCATGTTTGATAAAACTGAGCATCAAAGAAAAAGAGGAAGACCCCTCCACACCCAAGAGATGGATTGGTAGCAAGGATGGGCACAAATTCAGCAATGATTGTGAAGTTGGTGCAGGATCGGACAGTGTTTCATTCTGTCGTGCATAAGATCATTATGAGTTGGTACTGACTCCTTGGTACCTAACAATAACAGTATTGTTGTTAAGTGTCTTCGAGTAAATTTCAATTCATAACAATCGTGTATAGGGTTTCCAAGACATGGCTGATGAGTTTGAACTGCCAACTTTACAGTTCAAACAACCTTGCAGTCCAGTGCTTATCCTGTAGTGCCACACCAAGACTCCATATACATATTTAATATACTATAGTAGAGCCCTGGTATGGTATTGTGGGATAAGCACTGGACTGGTTACTGGAGTTCAAACCCATCAGTCTCTCTCAGAAACCCTATATATGGCTGCTATGAGTAGGAACTGACTTTACAGCATACAACAATATACTAATAGTATGATAAGTACCGCTAACCACAAGGTCAATGATTTAAACCACACAGCCACTACTTGGAAACCCTTTTTCTATGAGTCAGAACCAACTTGACATTACTTAACAACAACAACATGCATGTATGTGTGTGTGTGT
>NW_006408843.1:2921405-2922204 GCF_000296735.1 Chrysochloris asiatica
ATATATATATATATATATAATGGGCTCCTAGTATGGCCTTGTAGGATAAGCACTGAACTGTGAATCACAAGATTCAAACCCACCAGCTGATGATAGGAAACCCTGTAAAGAGTTGCTATGAGTTAGAACCAACTCAACAGCACTTAATAACAACGATATATAATATATAATTATACTCACCCCTCAATTATCAACATGGTTAGGTTCCAAAGACCAGCCAATTGTGAAAAAATCAAAGTTATGTGAAAATGGAAGATGAACACGTAAGATCATCCTCCAAATTACATTGTTACACAACTGCCAAATTGTAGTCAACTTGACATATAACCTTAACCATCACAGACAGCTTTATTATTATCAGCTCACACCTTGACATTGATACTGCCAAACAAGCATCATTAATGCACAAAACAGTCAAGTATCTACTATTTTTTACTATCACTGTACATGTGAAACATCAGATAACCAGACAGTCAATAAATGAGGAGTTGGTGTAGATAGAGAGAGAGAAAGAAAAGGACTCTTGATGTGATGCTGTAGGTTAATGCGATGGACTGCAAAGTCAGTTTGAACTGCAAGGTTGGCAATTCAAGTTCACCAACTGCATCATGGAAACCCTACACAGGGTTACTATGGGTCAGTACTGACTCAAAGCCACTTAACAACAACATTTGTTGTTGTTGTTGTCAGGTGCCATTGAGTCAGAACTGACTCATAGCGACCCCATGCACAGCAGAATGAAACAATGTTCGATCCTGGGCCAACCTCACTACCGCTGCCACACTTGAGTCCATCAATG
>NW_006408843.1:2924184-2930779 GCF_000296735.1 Chrysochloris asiatica
ATGGTCTGTTCCACAATCTGCCCCTGGCCTTGTCTTCACTGATGATATGGAGCTTTTCCATCTTCTCTTTCCACAGATATAGTCAATTTGATTTCTATGTGAATTATAGTGTTGGAGAAAAATATAAAAGTACCATGGAATACTAAAAGAACAAAAAAATCTGTCCTGGAAAAAATACAACCAGGTATTATCAGGAGGGACCAGTCCTTGGAGAAAGACATGCTTGGTAAAGTGGAGGGTCAGTGAAAAAGAGGAAGACCCCTTCAACGAGAGGGACTGGAATAATGGCAGCAGTAATGGTTTCAAACATGACAATTATGAGTATGGCTAAGGACCGAACATAGGGTCACTATAAATTGAAAATGACTAGACAGCATTTAACAGCCACATAGTTGCCTAAAATATCTGTATAAAATCTGGTGTTGTTGTTTTCAAGTGCCATCAAGTCAGTTCCAACTCAAAGCAACCCTAAGAGCAGGTGGTGGCTTTGAATTGCCAACCTTGCAGTTAACAGTCCAGTGCCTATTCTACAGTTCCATACCTAGTGTAGATAATCCCAAATAATAACTAAAACAGCAGCCGTCTTCTAAATATCTTCTTTGGAACCCCTAGGTGATGCAAATAATTAATATCCTGGGCTGCTAACCAAAAGGTTGATGGTTCAAGTCTCTCTGAGGCATCTTGGAAGAAAGATCCTGCCATCTACAAAATATCACCCATTATGAACACTTTGAAGCACAGTTCTACTTTGACATATATGGAATTCACAATGCCTCAGAATGATACCTGGAAGTAAAATATCTCTCTCCTTACAATGTTATATGATATTTATAAAAGTGGGAATAATGATATGCAGAAGATTTAGTTTAAACATTTTACTTTCCAAAGCATTTTATTGTTCATAAAAATCTATACATGAAGAAAAATATTCTGGATGACAGGGAGACCTTCCTTATTATTAAAAAATTTGCATCTAAATTAGTCACCAAGTAGAAAATCCATTGCTGGATAATTGAGGATTAACAGACTCTCAACAGAATAAAAGAGGAACTCTGACATCTTGGGCCTTTAATGAATCAATTTGCAACTACTGGGATTTCTACAGCACAAAACAAAGTGATGACTTGTTCCTGCATACAAATTGACAGCACATTCATCATCAGTTCTTGGTGCCAATTGTGAGGGAAACAATGATGGAACTGGTAGTAGAACTATTCCATATTCCGACTTCTGCAGTTGAGAGAAAACATGTAGTACATCAGTCCACACAGGTAATTACTGTTACTATTATTCAATGACTTGAATTTGCCATCAAGTCCTTCATTGAAAACTTCTAGGAAGCAGTCTCTTCTTTGCTAATTCCAAACAAATCTACAAATCTGCAAGAATGTCCATGAGGTGAGTATCCTCTCCTCTCATGGTATTCCTAAACTTTAAGGTGACATTGTGTCTTAAGGTATTGTTGTTAGCTACTGTTGAGATGTAACTCTCATTCACAGCAACCTCACATGCAACAGAATATCGCCTGATATTTTGCCATCTTCATGATGTTTGGCATCCTGGAGTCCGTTATTGAAGTCGTTGTGTATTTTGAATGCCATTCAACAAAGGATTCCACTTTCCCATAGAAAATATTTTGTTGTTATCTATTCGCTAACTTTTGGAAGTAAATCTTTCTGTCTAGTGTGCCTTAGTCTGCAAACTCCCCTGAAACCTATCCACCATGAGTGAGCCTGTTGGGATTTGAAATATACTGCAGAAACACTCAAGCCACTATAGTACAACAAAGTGATAGATGGGTGGTAGATCTCAAGTGTGGTTATTAAGTGTCATTGAGTTGGTTCAGACTCATAGTAACCCTGCATACAGTTTCCAAGGTTTTAAATCCATGCAGGACAGGAAGCCACATCTTTCTCCCCTGGAGCAGCAGCTGATAGGCACGAACCATGGACCCTGTGGTTAGCACTCCAGTGCTTATAGTATGGAGCCACCACACTCCCTCTTGTGTGTATTGTTGTTGTGCTGTTGAGTCGGTTTCAACCCTTTGCGACCTTGTGTAGGGTTTCCTAGTTGTTGTTATTGTTGTCAGGTGCCATCGAGTCGGAACCAACTCATAGCGACCCCATGCACAGCAGAACGAAACAATGTCCGATCCTGGGCCAACCTCACTACCACTGCCACACTCAACGCCATCGATGATGCCACCTGGCTGATCCATCTCGTTGAGGGTCTTCCTCTTTTTCTCTGACCCTCCATCTTACCCAGCATGACATCCTTCTCCAGCAACTGTTCCTTCCTGACAGGGTTTCCTAGTTGTTGTTGTTGTTAAGTGCCATCGAGTCGGTTCCGACCCATAGCGACCCTGTACAGGGTTTCCGAGGGTGTAAATCTTTACGGGAGTAGAAAGCCTCATCTTTCTCCCGCGGAGCGACTGGTAGTTTCGAACCGCTGACCTTAAGGTTCGCAGCCCGATTCGTAACCACTACGCTACCAGAGCTCCTTTGGGTTTCCTAGTAGCGGCTGGTAATCTTGAATCGCCTACCTTGCAATTCAAACTGACTTTAGAGTCCAGCGCATTAACCCACGATGCCACATGGACCTCTATAAATACTAATTTGGGCAAAAGACATAACATTTGAGGGATTACAGGTTAAGTTAACGAAATTTTTCTGATTGGATGTATGTGTGTTCATAACACACAAATATACTGACAAGGCAATGTGCCATATCTGAGACTGTGTTAGGTTTTCTCTTCCTGGCTTTCTTGTTTCTAGTTCACCTATTAAGAATAAAGTGTGTAGTTTTTTGGGTTTTCTCTGTCAAGTATTTTCTAAACACAATATATTGCTTAATTTAATCCTCAAAACGGTGGAACAGGAAATACTCTTAATATTCATTATCCACGTTTTACAGAAAACTGAAGTTCAGAAATTTTCCAAAACATCCCAAAGTTCTCTGAAAGGAATGTAGTAATTCTCAAAAAGATTTGGGGAGATATAATTGTTTATAAGGGACTCTGGTACCGTAGTGGTTACAAATCGGGCTGCTAACATTACAGTCAGCAGTTCAAACCTACCAGCTGTTCCATGAGAGAAAGATGAGGCTTTCTGCTCCTGTAAAGATTTACAGCCTCGGAAATCCTATACAGGGTCGCTGTGCGACGTAACCGCCTCCAAGGCACATAACAACAGTGTTTATCATCCCATCTTCCTCTCCCTGTGAGATAATTACAAAATGTCATTTTTCTAGATTTCCCTGTTAAGAATGTAAGAAAGACTGTCAATATTCAATGACAATGCTCTTCCCATCACCTGTTGAAAACAAAAAGCAAAATATAGTGCTGGACATTAGCCCAGGGGTCAGCAAACTAGTTCTGTGCCACATTTAGCTCATAATCTGTTGTGGGGTGGTTTTTTTTGTTGTTGTTTTTTAATGTTTTATTGTGAATTATGTGATAGTTTACATGGGAAAACATTAGTTTTACATTCATCCTCTCGTATATTGTTTCATTGCCATGGTTACAATCCCCTCCATGCATCATCAACCAACCTGGTCAGCAGCACACAGACCCTCTCCCTCTCTGTGTCTAAAGTCCCCAACAGCTCCATCTATCCACATCATTGTCTCTGCCTCCATCTCAGGAATCACTGTTTCTCTGGGTAGGGTACCTCTCTCCGCTCTTTTCCCTTGATGGTCCCAGGGACCTCCACTTCTAAACTGAAAAGTGAATCACTCCCCTTCTTGCTACAAAATGTCTACCTTTGCATTTCCAATGCTCACAATCAGTCCTGATAACAGTTATTCACTATTGTATCACAAGAGACCCATCAGCATTTCATTTCATCAGTCATAATCTGTTTTGGTAATTCTATATGCTAAGAATGTTTTCTTTTAATAAGCTGGTCAAAAAACACATCCAAGAATAATAAAATTTTGTTACACATAAAAAATGTTATTAAATTCAAATTTCAGATTCCAAAAAGGTTGTATTGGAACACAGCTGTGCCACTTAGTTCATCTATTGCTATACGGTTGATGGTTATAACAACAGAGCTAAGTAGATGTATTGTTGTTGTTGTTGTTACTGCCTTTGAACCAGTTTCACTTCCTAGTGGCTGTATAGGGTTTTCAAGGACTGACAGGTGAGTTTGAACCGCCAAACTGTGGTTCAAACCCACCTTGTGATCCAGTGCTTTACCTCACAGCACCACATCAGAATTCCAACACATGGGCCCTCAAATCTCTTTACAGAAAAATGTTGTGACACCTCCTTCCTGCTTTAGACCCCTTATGTTCAAAGTCTTGCTGTACTAGCCAAATTTATGCCACTTGTACTATTTTCATCTGTCATAAATCATTTGCCTAGTTTGTGAACCTGAATAAACTCACTCATCTCCTAAAAGCTAAAGCCCGTGCATTATATTCTGGTCTTATAAATGTGGGGGGAAATCATTTCTTCTATATGTACCATCATTTCTTCATTTGAAATTTGTGAAAATAACATTACACTTATAGTTTAATTATGAAAGAGCCATGACAGCACAGTGATTAATTAAGTATTCAGCTACTAACTGGCTTGAAATCAACCTGTAACTTTGAGGGATATGTTGTTGTTCTTCTTCTTAAGTGCCATCGAGTTGGTTCCAACCCATAGTAACCTTGCATAGGGTTTCCGAGGAGCAAGTGGTAAGCTTGAACCACAAATCTTGGAGTTCAAACTGACATTTCAGTACAGCACATTAACCCACAGTGCCTGGATATATCTGTGCCTATAAAGGCTATAGGTCTATAGGTATCCGTTTATTGGTTGCTCGCTGTCTGCACACCTCCATTCTGGTGACTAAAGGGGATACCTGAGTGAATGGACAACCCACCCCCACCCATGGAGAGTTCTACTTTGCATGAGCACAGATCTCCTCAAAATTTAAAGTGACAGTGTCCACTTAAAATAAAATGGCCACTACTTCTCTGTCAGTTTGTTGTACTGTGGTGGCTTGTGAATAGCTTGTGAATCTGAAAGCTTTGCCACCGGTATTTTAAATACCAGCAGGGTCACCCATAGTTGTCAAGTTTCAGATGAGCTTCCAGACAAAGACAGACTAGGAAGAAAGAGTGATGAACAAATTCTGAATATTTAGTCACAGAAAATCTTATGAATAGCAAAGAAACACTGTCAGATATAGTGCCAAAAAATGAGCCTCTCAGGTTGAAAGGCACTCAAAATGTGACTGGGGAAGAGCTGCCTACTCAAAGTAGAGTTGACCATGATGACGCAAATGTAGTAAACCCCTTCATTTGCTGATGGGGCACAACTAAAAATGAAGAGAAACAGCTGTAAACATCCATTGAAAATCAGAACATGGAATGGATGAGAAGTATGAATCTGGGAAAATTAGAAGTTGTCAAAAATTAAATGGAACACATAAACATCTATATCTTAGGCATTAGTGAGCTGAAATGGACTAGTATTGGCCATTTTGAATCTGACAACCACTTGGTTTACTATGCCAGAATAACAAATTGAAGACGAATGGTGATGCATTCATTGTCAAAATGAAAATATCCAGATCAGTCATGAGGTACAACGTTGTCTGTGATAGGATAATATCCATGCGCCTTCAGGGAAGACCAGTTAATACCACTATTATTCAAATTTATGCACCAACAACTAAAGCCAGTGAGGATGAAATAGATGAATTCTACAAATTTCTTCAATCTGAAATAGATCAAACATGCAATCAAGATGTATTGATCATTACTGGTGATTAGAATGAAACAGTTAGGAGCAAAGAAGAAGGCTCAATAATTGAAAAATTTGGCCTTGGTGATAGAAATAAAGCTAGAGAACGCATGATAGAATTCTGAAAAACAATGATTTGTTCATTTCAAATACCTTCTTTAGATAGCATAATAGGTGACTATACGCAGGGACCTCACCAGATGGAATACATACAAATCAAATTGACTACATCTGTGGAGAGAGACAATGGGAAAGTTCTATATACTCAGTGAAAACAAGGCCAGGGACAAACTGTGGACCAGACCATGAATTAATCATATGCAAATTCAAACTGAAGCTAAAGAAAATGAAAACAAGTGGACGAGAGCCAAACTATGACCTTCAATATATCCCACCTGAATTTAGGGATCATCTGAAGAACAGATTTCATACATTAAACACTAAAAACTGAATACCAGAAGAGTTGTGGGATAACATGAAGAACATCATACATGAAGAAAGCAAAAAGTCATTGAGAAGACAAGAAACAATGAAAATGTCAAAAAGGATGTCAGAAGAGACACTGAAACTTGCTCTCCAGTGTACAGATGCTAAAGCAAATGAAAGAAATGAGGAGGTCCAAGAGCTGAGCAGAAAATTTCAAGGGCCAGCTCGAGTTGTTGTTGTTGTTGTCAGTTGTCATCGAGTTGAAACCAACTCATAGCCACCCCATGCACAGCAGAATGAAAAAATATCCGATACTGGGCCAACCTCACTAGCGCTGCCACACTTGAGTCCATCAATGATGCCACCTGGCCAATCCATCTCGTTAGGGGTCTTCCCCTTTTTCTCTGACCTTCCACCTTACCCAGCATG
>NW_006408843.1:2932217-2933488 GCF_000296735.1 Chrysochloris asiatica
GAATCTTTCAATAGCGAAAGTCGAGGCTTGAATTTTTTCTTCAGTTCTCCAGCTTGAGAAATGCTGACTGTATTCTTCCCTTTTGGTTTTCTAACTCTAAATCTTTGCATATTTTATTATAGTATTTGGTTTTGTCTTCTGAAGCTGATCTTTGAAATTTTCTGTTCAGTTTTGGACTTCTTCAATTCTTATGCACCAACCACTAGAAATGGACTGGTATTGGCCAGTTTGAATCTTACAACCACATGGTTTACCATGCAGGGTATGACAAATTGAAAAGGAATTGTGTTGCATTCTTCGTCAAAAAGAACATAACCAGATCAGTCATGAGGTACAATGCTGTAAGTGATAG
Organism: Chrysochloris asiatica; assembly: GCF_000296735.1. Classification (NCBI taxonomy): domain Eukaryota; kingdom Metazoa; phylum Chordata; class Mammalia; order Afrosoricida; family Chrysochloridae; genus Chrysochloris; species Chrysochloris asiatica. The sequence continues at coordinate 2,932,570 of NW_006408843.1, forward strand.
GATAATATCCATGCACCTACAGGGAAGCCCAGTTAGCTTGAGTAGATAAAGCCAAATATTATAACAAAATGTGCAAAGATCTGGAATCACAAAACCAAAAAGGAAGAGCATTTCTCAAGCTAGGGGAACTGAAGAAAAAATTCAAGCCTTGACTTTCGTTATGGAAAGATTCTCTGGGCAAATTATTGAATGATGCAGAAAGCATCAAGAGAAGATGAAAGGAATACACAGAGTCACTGTACCAAAAGTAAATGGTTCATGTTCAGCCGTTTCAAGAGGTAGCATATGATCAACAGCCAATTACACTGAAGGAGGAAGTCCAAGGTGCATTGAAAGAATTGGCAAAGAACAAGGCACCAGGAATTGATGAAATAAAAATTGAGGTCTTTCAAGAAAGTGAGGTGACACAGGAGGCACTAACTCATCTCTGCCAAGAAATCTGAAAGACAACTATCTGGCCGACTGAATGGAAAAGATACATGTTTGTGCCCTTCCAAAGAGAGGTGACCCAACAGAATGCAGAAATCATCAGACAATCTCTTTGATATCCCATGCGAATAAAGGTTTGCTAAAGATAATACAGAAACTATCACAATCATACATTGACAGAGAACTTCCAGAGGTTCAAGTCAGATTCAGAAGAGGCCGTGGAATGAGGGGTATCATTGCTGATGTCCAATGGATCTTGGCTGAAAGCAGAGAATATCAGAAAGAGGTTTACCTGTGCTTTATTGACTATGCAAAGGCTTTCGATTATGTAGATCATGACAAGCTATGGGCAACATTGCGAAGTCTGAGTATTCCTGAACACTTAATTGTGCTCATGAGGAATCTGTACCTGGACCAAGAAACAGTTATTCTAACAGAACATGGGAACACTGGATGTTTTAAAATTAAGAAACGTGTGCAACAAGGTTGT
>NW_006408843.1:2934303-2941230 GCF_000296735.1 Chrysochloris asiatica
CAAAGACTATAGCCAACAAAATACTATGGGGCAGGTTGCTATGAATTATCGACTCAACAGCACCAAAAAGCAAATTTAGCTATAAAAATTATATTATGTAGATAGAAATCATTTAGTTTAAAATAACAACTCAAAAAATGTTGGTTGCTACAAATTAAAGAGGAAACACAATGCAATCATCATCAAAAGGAACATCTCAAAATCTATCTTGTACAATGATGTCTATGATAGGCTAATATCCATACACCAACAAGGAAGACGAGTTAATATAACTATTATACACATTTATACACAAACCACTGATGTCAGTGTTGATGGAATTGTAGAATTCTTCCTACTTTTTCAGTCTGAAATTGATCAACATGCAATCAAGATTTATTGATAATTTCTAGCTATTGGAATACAAAGGTTGGAAACAAAGAGGAAGTCGTTGGAAAATATGGTTTTGGTGATAGAAACAATGCTGGAGATCACATGATTGATTTCTGCAAGACCAATAAATTCTTAATTATAAATACCTGTTTGAAAGAACTTAAAAGATAACTGTACACATTGACCTCACCAGATGTAACACACAGAAATGAAATTGACTATATGTGTGGAAAGATGTGGTGGAAAAACTCCATATCAAGTCCAGGAGCAGACTGTGTAACAGACCATCAATTGCTCATACATAAGTTCAGGCTGAAGTTTAAGAAAATTAGAACAAGTCAACAAAAGCCAAAATATGACCTTGAACATATTCTACCTGAATATACAGGTTTGATGAATTAGGTTTGAATGAATTGGGTTTGATGAATTAGGCATGAATGATTGAAAACCAGAAGAGTTGTGGGATGAAAAGAACATCATACAGGAAGAAAGCAAAAGGTCATTAAAAAGAATGAAAAGACAACAATGAATATCAGCACAGACACTCAAAATTGCTCTCCAGCAAAGAGATGCTAAAGTAAATGGAAGAATTGAACTAAAGAAAAAATTTTCAAAGAGCAGCATCCAAATGTCAGTGTCAAATATTATAATGAAATGTCCAAAGACCAGAGTTAGAAAACCAAAAGAGAAGAACATGCTCAAAATTTCTCAAGTTGAGGGAATAGAAGAAAAAATTCAAGCCTCAGCATGAAATATTGAAGGATTTACTGGTGAAAATACTGAATGATGCAGAGAGCATCAAAGGAAGATGGAAGGAATGTACAGAGTCACTGTACCAAAAAGAAATAGTCGATGTTCAACAACTTCAAGAGGTAGCATATGCTCAAGAACCGATGAGCTCAAGAACAAAGAAGTCCAAGGTGCACTGATGGGATGGTATTGACAAAGCACAAGGCTCTAGGAACTGATGGAATCCAAATTAAAATCTTACAACAAACTGATGTCACACTGGAGGCACTCACTGGTGTATTCCAAGAACACTATAAGACAACTACCTGGACAACTGATTGGAAGTGATAAGTATTTGTGCCCATTCCAAAGAAAAGTGACCCAAAGGAATGTGCAAGTCATTGGACAATATCATTAATATCACAGACAAGTAATTGTTTTCTAAAGGTAATTCAAAAACAGTTGCAGCAGTACATTAAGAGGGAGCTGCCACAGGTTAAGTCCAGATTCAGAATACAACTTGGAATGAGGGATATCATTGCTGATGACAGATCCTGAATATTGGCTGAAAGCAGAGAATACCAGAGATATGTTTACCTGTGCTTTATTGACTATGCAAAGGACTTTTGACAGCATGGATCATGACAAACTATGGACAAAATGGTGGAGAATGAGTATTCTGGACCACTTGATTGTGCTCATGAGGAATCTATACATACACAAAGAGGCAGTTGTTCAAACAGAACAAGGGAACACTGAGTGGTTTAAAATTAGGAAAGCTGTATGCCAGGGTTGTATTCTTTCACCATGTTTATTCAATCTGTATGCTGAGCTAATAATTCAAGAAGCTGGATTATCTGCAGAAGAATGCAGCATCAGGATTGGAGGAAAGCTCTTTAACAACCTGTTATATGCAGATGATAAAACTTTACTTGATGAAAGCAAAGGGGATTTAAAATTATTTACTGATGAATATCAAAGACTACAGCCTTCGGTATGGGTTGCACTTCAATATAAAGACAAAAAAAAATCCTCAACACTGGACCAATAAACAACATGAAGACATAAGGAGAAAAGATTGAAGTTTTCCAAGACTTCATGTTTCATGCCGCAACCATCAACACTCATGGAAGCAGCAGTCAAGAAATCAAACGACATATTGCATTAGGCAAATTTGCTGCACAAGACCTTTCTAACGTGTTGAAGAGCCAAGATGTCAGTTTGAGAACTAAGGTGTACCTGACCCAAACTATGTTATTTTCAATAACCTCATATGCATACAAAAGTTGGACAGTGAATAAGAAAGATTGTAGAATTGATGCATTTGAGTTACAGTATTGGGGGAGAATATTGAAAGTATCATGGGCTGCCAAAAGAACCAATAGTTCTGTGTTGGAAGAAATGCAGCCAGAGTGCTCCTTGAAGGCCAGCATGGCCAAACTTCGTCTCTCATACTTTGGACATATTGTCAGGAGGGACCAGTCACTGGAGAGGGATATCATGTTTGGTAAATGGAGGGTCAGAGAAAAAGAGGAAGACACCCTGTGAGAATGGATTGGCAAAGTGGCAGCATCAATGGGCTCAATCATGGCAACAATTGTGAGGTTGGCCCAGGACCAGGCAGTGTTTTGTTCTGTTGTGCATACGGTCACTATGAGTCAGTACTGACTTGATGACACCTAGCTCAGCAACAACAAGACTTCATTTTGCTTGGATCAACCATTAACACTCATGGAAGAAGCACTCAAGAAATCAAATTACATGTTTCCTTAGGCAAATCTGCTGCACAAGACCACTTTAAAGTGTTCAAGAGTAAAGATGTCAGTTTGAGGACTAAGGTGCACCTGACCCAAGCCATGGTATTTTCAATAAGCTCATAAGCATGTGAAAGTTGTTCAATGAATAAGGAAAATCATAAAAGAATTGATGGATTTAAATTATGCTGTTGGAGGAGAATATCGAAAGTACCATGGACCACCAAGAGAACAAATAAATCTATGCTGCAAGAAGTACAGCAAGAATGCTTCTCGGAAACCAGGATGGCCAGACTTTGTTTCTCATATTGCCAACATATTGTCAGGAGAGACCAAACCCTGGAGAAGGACATTATGCTTGGTAAAGTGTAGAGTTGGTGAAGACAGAAGAAGGCTCCCAATGAGATTGATTGGCACAGTGGCAGCAGAAATGGGATCAGTTGTAGCAATGATTGTGAGGTTGACACATGACCAGGCAGTGTTTTGTTCTGTTGTGCATAAGGTTGATGTGAGTTGATATCAACTCAACAGCACATAACAACAACAAATAGTAGTAGTTACAGTGTCTATTCTATCCATTTCTCTCCTAGCACAATGTAGAACCTATTACAACTGATCAATTTATGAAGTGTAGTAGTTACAAATCGGGCTGCTAACGTCAAAGTTAGCAATTCAAAACTACCAGCTGTTCTGTGGGAGAGAGATGAGGCTTTCTGCTCCTGTAAAGATTCACAGCCTCGGAAACCCATACAGGGTCACTATGAGTTGGAACTGACTCCATAGCACATAACCACCACCATATATAGAAACTAACCAGGATTCTAGAATCAGAAGATATAGATCCAATTCCCATATCCATCATTTGGTGATGGATTGAATTTCAGCGAATTTCTTATTGTATCTGAATTTCTGTGATCTCATTGTTATCAGGCAAAAACCTGGCTTCTCTCTTAAGGGCTCTTCAAAGAATCAGATGTACCTACATCTTTCTCAGATCCTTGGATCATTTTGCCCCCTCCATGATCCCTAAAAAACAGACCCAGTGCACCACAATACCATCTTCACTTTGAATTTCTGCTGGCTGCTACAGAAAAAAAAAATAATAAAGCTTCTAGGCATTAGAAATCATCTTGAAGAAGCTGTCCTATATCTCAGTGCAATTTCCTACGTATCCACTACAAACTATTCCCTACTTTTCTCAAATTGCAACTGACCCAATTTGTAGACTCCAGTGAAAAGAGTCTCATTAAAAGCCTTCATCTCTCTAACAGCTTCTTTTTCCTTCCCAAATCATCAAGGTCAGAATAGGCCAATACAACCAGCTGGGAAAATTACAAAGTCATTCCAGTGCTTTCTCAAGAGAGTTTACAAGGAGTGTAGCCTCTAAGGATTGGTATCATGGCACATCCTAGAGAGTAGTGGGCTTGTGGGTAGTCGTACAGAAAAGGATACTTTAAAAATGCCTGACAACATACAGCAATGGGAACTATTCTTTTATAGAAATGTTTTAAGAACCATTCATAGGACTTCATATTAGTAATACCTATAATTCAAGGAACATTTTAATTTGGCCATTGTACTTCATGCAAAAACAAGTACAATTAGACAACAATCTAAAATAGAATAATTTAATCGTGTTTATCACATCTCACAAACTCAAAAACTCAAACTTACTGCTATTGAGCCAATCCTAACTCATAGGATTTCTAAGGCTACGGATCTTTTCAGGAGTAGAAAGCCTCATCTCTCTACACAGAGCAGCTGATGGTTTTGAACCACTAACCTGGTAGTTAATAGTACTGTGCCTATCCTACAGCACTGTAGAATAACCATTGGACTGTTGGTTGCTCACTATGAGTAGGAATTGACTAAATGACACTTAACAACAGCAACAACGAAAATCATGTGTGAAACACTATAGCTATGGAACTATATCAGTTAGATATTTGCCACATTATTTATTGGTGTGGTGATACAGGATAAGGCACTGGACCGCAAGGTCGGTTCGAACCGCAAAGTCAGCAGTTCAAACCCATGAGTCTCTCCTCGGAAACCATATACAGGGTCTCTATGAGTCAAATTGACTTGACGGCAATGAGTAAATAATTTCTATTTTGAGACATTGTTGGCTGTTGTTAAAGCCGCTGTATCATCAGTGTATTATGTTTTATTTTGGTTTGGTTTTTGATAGTTGCAAAAAGGTTTTATTTTAATTTCACTGTCATGATCCAAACTACTTGTTGTTGTTCCTAGATGCTTCGAGTTGATTCCAAATCATATGACCTTATGAACAACAGGACAAAACACTGCTCAGTAACGCACCAACCTCACATGCATTGTTCCACATGAGCTTATTTCTATTGCCTCTGTGTAAATCAATCTCGTTGGGGGTCTTCCTCTTTTTCATTGACCCTCCACTTTACCAAGCATGATGTCCTTCTCTAGGGACCAGTCCATCCTAAAAATGTATCAAAGTATGAGAGACAAAGTCTCATCATCCTGGCTTCTAAGGAGCATTGCTGCTGTTCTTCTTCTAACAAAGAAGTTTTGTTTGCCCCTCTAGCAATCCATTGTAAATATTCTTTGCCAATATAATAGCTCAAATGCATCAGTCCTATGGTGGTCTTCCTTATTTCACTGTCCAACTTTCACATGACTATGAGGCATGTGAAAATACCATGGCTTGGGTCAGACACACCTTAGTCCTCAAAATGATATCTTTGCTCTTGAACACTTCAAAGAGACCTTGTGCAGCAGATTTGCCTAATGAAGTACATTGTTTGATTTCTTGAAAGCTGCTTCCAGAGTGTTGGTAGTGACCCAAGTAAAATGAAGTCTTGGACAACTTCAATCTTTTCTCCATTTATCATGATGTTATTTATCCGTCCAGTGTTGAGGATTTTTATTGTCTTTATACTGAGGTGCAACCCATATTAAAGGCTGTGGTCTTTGATCTTAATCAGTAAGTATTTTAAATCCTCTTGGCTTTCAGCAAGCAAAGTTTTATCATCTGCATATCACAGGTTGTTAATGAGTCTTCCTCCAATCCTGATGTCATGTTCTTCTTCATCTAATTCGGTTCTTGAATTATTTACTCAGCATACAAATTGAAAGAATATGGTAAAAAAAATTAACCCTGGCACACATTTCCTAATTTTAAACTGCTAGGTCGGCAGTTCAGGCTCACCAGTCGCTCTTCAGAACCCTACACATGGTCATTATGGGTTGGAACTGATTCGATGGGACTTAACAACAATAAAAACAGATTAGATAGAGAGAGTTCGCTGAAGGTAACCATATCTAAGAACACCAGAGGAGGTCAAAACTGTAATAATAATAAGGGCAAAAATATGAGCTATAACTATGATCAAAAGTAAATTAATATGTACAAATATCCTGTCAAACATATATATTTGTGGGTATATTTCCACTCTCCCTTTCACACCCATTCTGCCTTCAGTTCTATCCATGCACTCACTCGTAGACCACAGAGAGCATGGTGGCTCTATAGGATAAACACTGGACTGCAAGCTGCAAAGTTGGTGGTTCAAGCCCTCTAGCTGCTCCACAGGAGAAAAATGAGGCTTTCTGTTCATATAAAAGTTTGAAACCTAGGGAAGCCTATACAGGGTCACTATAGCCAAAACTGACTGCATGGACGACAACAACTCATAAATCATCTTTGTTGGCTTTGGCTCTTGCACTCTTCCCAGTGTCTTCCATTTCCTCCATTGTTTTTTGTTGAACTCCCTCCTATTGTATATTGCCTTCCCCTTCATCCAAATAAACACATGTCAGTTAGTTCATTTGTTAGTTTCTCCTACTTTCCCCTCCCACCCCTTGTTATTGTTAGTTACCGTCAAGTCAGCTCCGACTCATAGCATCCCCATGTACAACACAGCTAAACACTGACTGGTCCGGCACCATTCTCACAATTGTTATATTTGAGCCCATTGTTGCTGCCAAGATGTTAGTCCATTTTGTTCTGGGTTTTCCTCTTTTTTGGTGACCCATTACGTTACCATGCATGGTATCTCCCTCTAGAGACTAGTTCCTCCAGATAACATGTTCA
>NW_006408843.1:2954853-2956035 GCF_000296735.1 Chrysochloris asiatica
TACAGAATGATGTACATGGGAGCATTAACCTGAACTCAGTCAACAAATGAAAGAGTCAAGCACAGAATAAAATTATAAGAACAGAGGGGGAAAAAAAAAGAAATGGTTGATGTTCAACTATTTCAACAGATAGCATGTGAGCAAGAGCCAATGGTACTGAAGGAAGAAATCTCAGGTGCACTAAAGGCAAAGAACAAGATTCCAGCAATTGGTAGAATACAAATTGAAATATTTCAACAAACTGATGCAGCATCGGAGACAATCATTCATCTATGCCAAGAAATTTGGAATACCTGACCAATTGATTGGAAGAGATCCATATTTTTGCTCATTTCAAAGAGAGGAGACCCAGTAAAATGCAGAAATCATCAGACAATATCATTAATATTACATGCAAGTAAGATTTTGTTGAAGATAATTTAAAAATAACTGCAACATGACATGACAGAGAACTATTGTCAAAAATTGAAGTTGGATAAAGATGAGGACATGGAAAAAAGGATCATTGCTGACATCAGACAGATCTTGACTGAAAGCAGAGAATACCAGAAATATGTTGTTGTTAAGTGCTGTTGAGTCAATTCCAACTCCTAGAGACCCTGTAAAGGATTTCTGAGAAGCAACTGGTGAATTTGATCTACTGACCTGTGGTTAGCAATCCAATGTTTATCCTACAACAATACATAAAGTAGTTTGACCTGTACTTTATTGACTATGCAAAGGCTTTCAACTGTGTAAAACAACAGCAATAAAAAATATAACAAGAAAATGCACAAACAAAATGAACTCAGCAAGACAATTATCTAGAATGGAAACACCAGCAGCACCACAAAAATACACACAGAAAAATGACAACAATCAATTCATACCTATCGGTAATTATACTGAATGTCAATGAATTAAATGCACCAGTCTAGAGATAGAAAGTAACAGAATGAATAAGATAAAAGGATTCTTAAATATTCTGACTACAAGAGACCCACCTTACACACAAAGACCAAAAAAGACTAAAAATCAAAGGAAAAAAAAACATAATAATACATCAAGCTTGTTGTTGTTGTTGTTGTTAAGTGCCGTCGAGTCGGTTTCGACCCATAGCGACCCTGAATAGGGTTTCCGAGGCTGTAAATCTTTACGGGAGCAGATCGCCTCATCTTTCTCCCGCGGAGCAGCTGGTAGTTT
>NW_006408843.1:2956135-2957868 GCF_000296735.1 Chrysochloris asiatica
TTCTTCTCAGGTCTTCCTTATTCATTATCCAACTTTCCTATGCATATGAGGTAATTACAAACACCATGACTTGGATCAAGGAAACCTTAGCCTTCAAAATGACATCTCATATATATATAATTTTTTTTAAGTAGAGCATTGTTCTCAGAGATAATAACCTTTATTTTATAGTGTTCCACTCTGCTAGTTTCAGTAGAAGATGATCTCAGGAAATTGTTTTAGAATGGCATTTTTATAATTTTATGTTTTATTGTTGTTGGTGTTGGGGGTCCATAGAGTCAGCCTTGACTCACAGAGACCCTCTGGACAACACAATGAAACAGTGCCTGGTCCTGCACCATCCTCACAATCATTATAGTGTTAGATTCTGTTATTGCATGGTCTTCCCCCTGTTCACTGACTCTCTATGATGTGCTTCTACAGGGAATGGTCTCTCCTAATAACATATCCAAAGTAAGAAGACAAACTGTAGCCATCCTCCTTTCTAAGGAGGATTCTGCTGTACTTCTACCAAACAGGATTTTGTCTATAGACTCCTTCAGTATTTTCTTCTTCAGTTCTTTCAGTTTGAGAAAAGCTGAATATGTTTGTTCATTTTTGGCTTTCCAATTCCAGGTGTTTGCAGATTTCATTAAAATATTTTGCTTTGTCTTCTGAAGCTGTGCTTTGAAAGTTTCTGCTTAGCTCTTGTACTGCATCATTTATTCCATTTACTTTAGCTATTTTATGTTCAAGATCATGTTTCAAATCTCTTCTGACTTGCAGTTTTGTCTTTCTTTCTTTCCTGTCTTTTTAAAGACCTTTTGTTTTCTTCACATATGATGTTCTTGATATCATATCACTACCCCTCTAATCTTTGCTTAATATTGTTCAATGCATCTTATTGAGATAGTATTGAGATAGCCTCTAAATTCATGTGGAATATACTCAGGGTTGTACTTTGCCTTTCATGGATTTGTTTTCATTTTCTTCAGCTTCAGCTTTGACTTGCATATGAGCAATTGATGTCCATTTCACAGTCAACTCCTGTTCTTATTCTGACTGGTGATATTGAGCTTCTCCATTATCTTTTTTTACCCATGTACTCAATTTTATTCCTTTGCAATACATCTGGTGAGCTCCACATATACAGCTGCCCTCTATATTATTGGGGGGAAAAAAACATTTCAATGAATAGTTCATTGGTCATGCAAAATTTTATCCTGTGATGTCTGACATCATTTCTATCACCGGGGTCATATTTGCCAATAACTAATAGTACTTTGTTTCTGATTTTAACCAGTAACTATCAATGCATTTTAGTTACACATCTGATCAATTTCATACTGTACAAGTTGGTAAAAATCTTCCATTTCTTTAACTTTGGCATTTGTGGTTGGTGCATAAATTTGAATACTTTTAACTCATCTTTCTTATAGGTATATGGATGTCATGCTATCACTGACAGCACTGTACTTTAGGATAGATAATGTCTTGTTCTTTTTGACAAGGAATAGGATGTCATTCCTCATCAATGTTTCAATCCTGGCACAGAAGACCATATGATTGTCTGAATCAAAATGGCCAATACCAATCCATTTCAGCTCAAAATGTCCAGGATATCAATCTTTAAGTCTTCCATTTCATTTTTGAAAACTTCTAATTTTCCTAGATTCATACTTCATATATTCCACATTCAGGTTGGTCATGATATTTGCAACCATTTCTTCTCATTTTGCATCATGTCAGAACAG
>NW_006408843.1:2964188-2966449 GCF_000296735.1 Chrysochloris asiatica
GAACTGCTGACCTTCCAGTTCGCAGCCCAAGTCGTAACCACTACGCTACCAGAGCTAGCAGCAATAAATATCAAAGCAGGAGTGGCAATATTTATTTCTCATAAAATAGATTTCAAGTCAAAATCTAGCATAAGAGAAAAAGAAGGACATAATCTCATAATTAAAGGGTCCATTGAACAAGAGGACATACCATAAGATATATCTATGATCTTGAAAGATCCTTAAAATACATAAATCAAACCATAAGAAATTGAAAAGAAAATAGATAACTTTACAATAGTAGTAGGAGATTTTAACACACCACTTCAATGAAGGACAGAACAACTAGAAAGAAATTCAACAAAGACACAGAAGAACTAAGCAACATAATCAACCAACTTGACCTCACAAATTTACACAGAGCACTCAATCCAACAACAATACAATACACATTACTTTCCAGTGTACATGGAACATTTTCCAGAATACACCCTAGGTTATATAACAAAGTAAGCCTCAATACAATTTAAAATATCAAGTAAAATGCCACCAAGCATCTTTTCGGATCACAATGCTATAAAATTGTTTTTGCTAAGTGCCATTGAGTGGGTTCTGGCTTATAACAACCTTGAATAATGTTTCTGAGAAGAAATCGGTGGGTTTAAATAGCCAACCTTGTGGTTTTCAGTCCAATGCTTATCCTACAGTAACATACCAGGATTTCTAAAATTAGAAATCAACAATAGTAAGATCAAGGGGAAAAAATCAAATAAATTGAAATTAAATAACACCCAGCTGACAAGTTATTGAGTAATATAACAAATTTTAAAAAATAATAATTACTTGAATTAAATTATAATGAAAATACAATATACCAAAGTACTTAGGACACAGCAAAAGCAGTGCTTATAGGACAATTTTTATCAGTAAGCTCACACATCCACAAGAAGAAAGAACCAAATCATTACATTAATACATCTCCAACAATTATAAAGAGCAGCAAAATAAGCTACTGCTACCAGAAGAAAAGAAATAATAAAGATTACAACAGAAATCAATGAAACAGAAAGAATCAACATGACAAGAAGTTGGTTCTTTGAAAAGATTAATAAAATCAACAAACCACTGGCAAATTTAACACAAGAGAAAAAGGAGAAGATGCAACTAATATGAGTAAGAAATGATATGGGTGACATCACAATTGCATTAATGGAAATAAAATAGATAATAGCAGAATACTATGAAAAAAATGTACTACAACAAATTTGTAAATGTATATGAAATGAACACAGTTTACACGATCTAACTAAACTAACACAGACAGAAGTAGAAAACTGGAGCAAACCTATAACAAAAGAAGAAATCGATTAGGTCATTTAAAAAACCCCAACAAAAAAACAGTCGGGGCCCAGATGCCTTTACTGGTGAATTCCACCAAACATTCAGAGAAGGGCTGACACTAATTCTACTTAACTATTCCAGAATTTAGAAATAGATGGAAAATCCCCAAGTACATTTTATGAAGGGACATAATCCTCATTCTAAAACCAGACAGATGGTGGTGTGCCATGGAGTCTGTTCTGACTCACAGTGACCCTGTATAGGGTTTCCAAGGCTGAAAACATTTACGGGAGCAGAAAGCTTCATCTTCCTCCTGTGGGACTGCTATTAGTTTCAAACTGCTGATGTTAAGATTAGCAGCCAGACTCATAACCACTACACTACCAGAGCTCCTTAAACCAGACAGAGACATCACTAAAAAAGAAAATTATAAAACAACATCTCTCATGAACAAAGATGTAAAAATTCTCAACAAAAATATATTTAAACAACATAGTAAAACAGTATTACATCATGACCAAGTGGGATTCATTACCAGGGATGCAAGGATGTTTCAATATTAGATAACAATCAATGTAATACACCACAAAAATGAAAAAAGAAAAAGAACCACAGATCATATCAATTGATACAGAAAAGGCATTGGACAAAATCCAACATCCATTCCTGGTAAAAATACTCAACAAAATAGAAATGGAAGGAAAATTCTTCAACATTATTAAAGGCATATATGGGTGCAGATAAACTGAAAGTATTCCTTTTGGGAACAGGAACCAGAAAAGGATGCTCTTTATAACCACTCCTATTAAATAGTGTGATCTTCTGCGCCTGACCCAAGCCATGGTATTTTCAATAACTTCATATGGATGTGAAAGCTGGACAGTGAATAAGGAAGATTGTAGAAGAATTGATGCCTTTGAGTTGTGGTGTTGGAGGAGAAT
>NW_006408843.1:2966549-2970465 GCF_000296735.1 Chrysochloris asiatica
TTCCGAGGCTGTGAATCTTTACGGGAGCAGAAAGCCTCATCTTTCTCCCACGGAACAGCTGGTAGTTTCGAACTGCTGACCTTGCGGTTCACAGCCTGATTCGTAACCACTACACTACCAGAGTTCCTGAACAATTACTTTAGAAGTAGATAAATACATCCTTTATTCTACTGTGTCTTATTCTGGAAACTCCACTGAAACTTGTCCCCCATAGGTGATCCTGCTCATATTTAAAATACAACTTCTTAAAAGCAGTCTTTACAAAGTGAACCAGTCCACCTTAGATGGCCTGCCTGCAATGCATAGCGCTGCCTAGTTGACTTGAAAACCATACTATTATGACTGTTGTCATGGCAAGTAAAGGCTATCCTAGAGAGTAGGTCAAGGGTGTGAAGACCGCAGGGCTTCCTGAGGCTTAAGTATTAAGACTGGAGGTGTTTCAAGCAGGCACTGCCCTGAAAGATGACAAAGTAATGACTAATAGGGGAAGAATCTTTATAGTAACAGCAATCCAGAAAAATCTCCTGTCAGTGCTTAAAAAAACTAAGAAGGGATTGGCTGCTATAAAGTTCAAGGAAGCTATTTATAGAAAGAAATTGGCTATCATGCCATAGCCTTACTCCAGAATCCCACATAAAATTTTCTTCCAGAGGTAATTATAGCACAGTTTTACATCTGGCATAAATGGCTATGTCAAAACTTTTGTTCACTATATATTATGCCTTACTCTATATTCTTTTCTCTCTATGAACTGATTTAATATTTAAGACTGTATTTAGTCAATAGTGCACTGTGGGTAGATACAGGTACAGATACACAGTATGAATGGATCTAGGAGGGAGAGTGGGAGTATATCCATAAATATATAAGGGATTGAAAGAGGATATTTGTGCATAGGTATTTACCTTTGCTACAAACATACCTAGGAATGTGAGGAGCATACAGGGGGCAAAATGATGAGAACTTAACAAAAATCTTAATACAATGAGTTGTTGGGTCTGGGGACTCAGGACCATAGTCTTAGAGGACACCATGGTCAACTGCCATAACACAGTGCACAAAGACAATTTCTACATCCTACTTTGGTGATAGCAACTGGGACCTTGAAAGCTCATGAGTAGTCATCTAAGATGCAACCGTTCATCTCTTCATGTGCAGAAGAAAAAGAGTGATGACAATTTAAGAAGCTTGGGATCAACTAGTCCAATGGATCAATGGAGCAGGTGAACATCAGTCGACATGTCTCTGAGACCAGAAAAACAAGATCATGTCCAGTTAACAAGCACTAGGTGATACCACTACCAACTACCCTGAAAAAAGTTTGCATTAGAAGGTTCTAGATAGAATGCAAGAAAATGTGGAACAAAACTCAAAATTATTTTTTAAAAGACCCAGCTTACTGGTCATGAAGAAACTGGAAGAACTCAAGAATATGGCCACTAACCACTCTCATGTCTGGAATGGAACTCACCCTCATGAACCAATTTTCAGCCAAGTCATAGATAGATATATAGGGGCACAACACTATTAAGTTATGCTTACCATAGAGTGGTCAATCATTCAAGATCAAAAGGGAAATATTTATATAAGGAAAAAGTTGAGAAGGGATTAGAAGGAAGGAGGAAAGGAAATAGGAACCACAGAGAGAAAGCGGGATAACCCCTCTTGCATGGAGGGGATTGAAATCATTGAGATGAAGCAAAGTGTAGGATTTGTTAAATATAAAATTGATGATCTCTGTAAACTTTCACTCAATTCACAATGAAAAGGTTTAATAAAAAAATAAAAAGATTGTATTTAGTTTGTACCAGAACAGATTCTAATATTCATATGAAATTGAAAATAACTCCTTATATCTGAAAAATGTACCTAAATCAAAATATTAAATATTTTAATTATGTCATCATGTACTTAGGGAGTACTATAAGTATGTAGGATAAGCACTTGACTTTTAACCACCAGCTGCTCTGCAGGAGAAAGATGAGGCTTTTCTAATCCTGTAAAAGTGTGGCACTGTGGGTTAATGTGCTGGACTGCAAAGTCATTTGAACCATAAAGTCGGCAGTTCAAGCTCACCAGCTGCTCCTCAAAAACCCTATACAGGGCCTCACTATGGGTCAGAATCCACTCGATGGCACTTAACAACAGCAACAACAAAGATTTGAAGGCTTGATAACCCTATACAGAGTCTCTATGGGTCTGAACAATATCAATGGCCTTTAGCAACAATGGCTTCCTGATCATAGCAACATACAAACCACCACAATATGACAAACTGACAGACAAGTAGTTAAAAATAGTTTCAATTAATCATGATACTGTCATTAAAGGGACAAATTCTATCATTGAAAAAATGACCTAACGGGTTTATTACATATAAATGTAAGCCAATATTTGCCAAAACACTTAACACACTGTTTGGCATGTAGAAAGCCATTCTTAAATATTAGATCAACTTACTAGCATTGATTTTTAAATAGTCAAAAAAAAATCTAGTAAAAAAAGTGTTTTTTCACTTACTTTTTCTAACCCTGTCTTAATTTTGGGACAGTGCACCTGTTGATTATCTATAAGCATAACAAATGAAATCGAACTATTGAGAGAGACATGAGCCAATGCTATGTCATATTCTTTTCTGAATTTTGCTGGGAAAAAAATAAAATAAGAAAGAAAATGTTGCTTTCAGCAGAAATAAAAATTATTTTTGTATTAACTTAGCAAAAAAAAATCCCTGAAAGCAATATTCTAGGAAAGACTCTAAATTCTTGATAAAAAAGCAATCAAAATCAAAATGCTACCTCTCAGGGTCAAGGACCAATGCGTCACCCACTGAGAGGCTCTCTGAGCTTCATCACATAGCAGTGTCCTTTTGAATACAGCATTGGGATTTAAAATTCCACTTAGGTGCATGTGAGGCTGATGTAGCTGCACTGAACATTTTTCTCATTTATAACATTTACTTTTTTCTTGTCTGATGGAAAATGGTATGATGACATTTTGCAGTCAGTAGAGTGCAAAGAAAAAACCCAATTCAGAGTTTCTAGCATAAAGCAAACTTTTTATCTTTCCTTTCCTGAATTTCATTACTGGTAAGTTTGGTGCTTTACTAGTTTGCTATTGTTACTGTTATTGAGTCAGTTCTGATGCATAACGGGCTATACAGGGTTTCTGAGGAGCTGTGGATGAGTTTGAATGACTGGTTTTGTAGCTCAAACCAATCTTGCAGTACAGTGCTTATCCTACAGCTCCACACCAGGACTCCAGGGTTTACAAAGACATCAAGTAAATTTTTAAAGTTAAAGAATAATGTTGTTGTTGTTGTTAAATGCCATCCAATCTGTTCTGACCCATAATGACCCTGTATAGGGTTTCTGAGGAGTGGTTAAAGTCATTTAATGCATTAAAATATATAACTACTGATTGTATCTAAAAAGAAGCTCAAATATGCTTAATTACTTATGTCAGAGCATCTCATTTTTATCATAGGAGAGGATTCTGGAAAAAATAATGACGACTGCCTTCAAGACTTACGTACTTTATAGGGCTAAAATTTCTAGTCTACCACTCATCTGTCCATTTGTCAAATTGTGGTGGCTTCCATGTTGCTGTGATTCTGGAAGCTATGTCACCCATATTAAAATGCCAGTAGGATACACCCATGGTGATCAGGTTTCAGCTGAGCTTCCAGACTAAGACAGACTAAGAAAAAGAGAGTTGGACTATTCTGAGTATTAAGCCATTAAGAACCTTATGAATAGCAATAGAACTCTGGCAGATAACACCAGAATATTGAATATTGAAACATGATAAATAGCACCAGACTATTCTCAGATGTAGTGCCAAAAGATGAGCCCCTCAGCTTAGAACACATTCAAAATCCAACTAGGAAAGAGCTGCCTCCTTAAAGCAGAGTTGA
>NW_006408843.1:2974375-2978188 GCF_000296735.1 Chrysochloris asiatica
TCAAGTGTGGCAGCGGTAGTGAGGTTGGCCCAGGATCGGACATTGTTTCATTCTGCTGCATTTGGGGTCACTATGAGTCGGTTCCAACTTGATGGCACCTGACAACAACAACATTAAATAGTGTGCTGAAAGTCTTAGGTAAGAAAGGGAAGACAAGAAAGGGAAACTAAAGGCATCTAAATTGGCAAAAAAAAAAAAGAGAGAGCACGAGAGAGAAGTGAAATTTCTATATTTTCAAATATTATCCTATACATAGAACCAAAGATTCAGCAAAAAAAAAAATTGTTGGAACTCACTGAAAGATTCAGCAAAGTGGCAGGACACAAAATCAGCATGAAAATGTCAGATTCCTTTCCACTATTAATAAGAGCTCTGATTAAAATTTAGAAAACAATACTATTCACAATTGTTGTTATTATTAAGTACCCTTGAGTAGGTTCCAACTCATAGCAATCTTGTATAGGATTTCCAAGAAGTAGATGGTGGGGTTGAAACAGCTTATCTTGTGGTTCAACCTGACCTTGCAGTTGAGTGCTTCTCCTATAAAGCCACACAATGGAATACTATATAGCATTGAAAAATAATGACTGTGAAAAAACTCATAACATGGATGGATCTGGATAGCATTATGCTGATGGAAGTTCAATCACAAAAGGACAAATATTGTCTGAAACTACTATTATAAAAAATCAAGAAAGGTTTTCATGCTAAAAGAAAAAGTCTCTGATGGTTACCAGGGGTGGGAGGGAAGGGATAGCAATTCACTGGTTAGTTTCGTTGTTGTTAAGTGCCTTCAAATGGGTCTGATTCATAACAACCCTGTATAGGGTTTCTGGGGAGTAACTGGTGAGTTTGATCCACCAACCTTGTGGTTCAAACCAACCTTGCAGTCCAGTGCTTACCCTACAGTACCAGAGTTTAGACACATATTAACTGGGGTGATAGGGAAGGCAATATACAAAGGGAGCTTTGCATAAGAATGACAAAGACTGGTGAAGACATAGGCAGGAATTCAAGGGTTAAAGGGGATAGAGGTAAATGCTGTTATATGCACAACCCTGCAACAAAAGTCTTTTGAGGTAAATACATGGACAGATAGACATAAAGGCTGAATAGGTATGGAAGGGAAAGTAGCAATATACCCACAGATATATAAAGGTTCAACAGAGGATGCTTGTACATGGGTACTTAACCTTTTCTGCAACCACACCTAGGAATGTAGTAGAGCATGGTGGTGGTGGTTATGTGCTGTGGAGTCGGAACCGACTCATAGAGACCCTGTACAGGGTTTCCGAGGCTGTAAATCTTTATGGGAGCAGAAAGCTTCATCTTTCTCCCATGGAACAGCTGGTAGTTTCAAACTGCCGACCTTAATTCACAACCTGATTCATAACCACTATGCTACCAGAGCTCCTTGTAGTAGAGCATTGTTGTTGTTGTTATGTGCCATGGAGTTGGTTCCAACTCATAGCGACCCTGTAGAGGGTTTCCAAGGCTATAAATCTTTATGGGAGCAGAAAGCTTCATCTTTCTCCCACGGAACTACTGGTAGTTTTGAACTGCTGACCTTGTGGTTTGCAGCCCTATTCATAACCACTACCAGAGCTCATTGTAGCAAAGCATAGAGGGGACAAAATGATGAGAACTTCATGGACATTACTGAACACCTTGAGACTACAAGTTGCTGAGTCATGGGTCTCAGGAAGATAGTCTCAGAGAATACCATGGTCAATTGGCGTAAAATAGCACACAAAGACAATGCTATACATCATACTTAGGTGAGTACTGACCGAGACCTTATAAGCTCATGAGTGGCTATCTAAATATTGGTCTCTCTATGTGTATAAGAAAGAACAGTGATAGAAACTGAAGACACTTGGAATAAATTAGTCAAATGGTCTAATAGAACACATGAACATCAGTCTCCATGACTCTGAGACCAGAAGAACTAGATGGTGCCCGGCTATCAATACAAACCACACTGAAAGCAATTACATTAGAAGATACTGAATATGATGGGAGATAATATGGAACAAAACTCAAAATTATGGGGAAAAAAAAAAAACATGGTTTACTGGTCATAAAGTACTAAAGGAACCCAAGACCATGGCCCTCAGTCATCTTACAGGTCTGGAATGGCCCAATTTTCAAACAAGCAGTGGATAGGGACAACACCATTGAAGTATGTTCACTATGGAATAGTCAGCCATTCAAGATCCAAAGGATTATTTACCTGCAGACAAGATTCAGAGTGGTTGGGAAGGAGGGTGGAAATGGAAGTAGGAAACACAGGAAGGAAGTAGGGTACCCGTTGTTATATGGAGGGAAGTACAATCATTGAGATGAAACAAAGTGTGTGGTTTGTTGAATATAAAACTAATGATATTCTCTGTAAACCTTCACTCAATTCACAATAATACATTTTTATAAAAACGTATTGCTAACCTTTATTTTTTAAAAAGTCAAAATTGCCCATCTGGGTCTATACACTTCTGAAAGCAGAGTTTTCATCTATCTAGCCCTTCCTTGACGAATACTGCACTCCTCAAATTACAACACATTAAAACAGCAATTTTGGCTTTCTTGAGAGACATAAATCATGTTCCTTTGAAATGTCTTTTCAGTTTTGGCCACAAAAAGAGGTCTGAAGGATCAAGACCAGGGATACAGGATAAATACGAAAATGTTTCCCAACAAAATTCTCAGATGATAGCTCCTGCTACCCTCAAAGAATGAGCTAGTACTTGTTTTGATGGAAACAATTTGGCACAACATTCCTGATCTTTTTCTCATCAATATTATTTTTTAACTTTTTTTTAAAACTTCTTCCTAATAAGCCTCCATGATCATCCTGTTTCCTTTGAGAAAATCTATCAAGATTATCCCCTTAGGGTTCCAAAGAATAAGCACAATAACATTCTGAGCTGTACTCTCTACCTTGAATTTAACCTGCCCAGCAGATCTCAGAAGCCACTACTTTGACTGGATCTTTAATGCTGGAGGTACTCTATCAAGATGAAGACAAGTGTTTTACTGAAAGAACTTGTCTGTAGCTATCCACGCACTGAAGAAGTATGTTTGAATACATTTTGCTTGAAATAAACCAGTGCATGAATGAACTATAACCCAAGTAGCAATATTTTTGGACTACCCTCATATAGTCATGTGACCTGATTCACACTTTCAAAAGATACACGTGGAAGAAAACAGCCACATCAGCATGATAACAGTTGTTGTTGTTGTTGTTGTTATGTGCTGTTGAGTCGGTTCCAACCCATAGTGACCCTGTACAGGGTTTCCAAGGCTGTAAATCTTTACGGGAGCAGAAAGCCTCATCTTTCTTCCACGGAACAGCTGGTAGTTTTGAACTGCTGACTTTAAGGTAGAAGTAGGCAAAAGTGGGAAGATGTGGAGTGTATTTTGGAGGAAGAGTCAACAAAATTGGTTTATGAGATAGTTTTAAGGTTTGATGAAAAAAATAAGAGTACTAAAGAAGGACTTGGAGGTTTTGGGTTTGAATAACTGATGAGCAGTGATATTGGCACTTAATTAGGGAAGTGTGGCCCTGTGGGTTAATACGCTGGATTGCAAAGTTGGTTTGAATCACAAGGTTGATGGTTTAAGCTCAAAAGCTGCTCCTATGAAACACTATACAGGGTTGCTATGGGTTGGAAACTACTCTATGGCACTTAACAACAACAGCAATAAGAAACAAAGTAAGCTATGGATGATGTCATTAATGGTTCTTTTGTGGTCATGTTAAGTTTGAGATATTTATAGAGCACTCAAATACAAATATTGGGTTGTTGTTAA
>NW_006408843.1:2979188-2980223 GCF_000296735.1 Chrysochloris asiatica
TCACCAGATGGAATGTACATAAATCAAATTGACTACATTTGTGGGAAGAGAGAGTGGAAAAGTTTCATATCATCACCCATAAAAAGACCAGGGGAAGGTTGTGGAACAAACCATCAATTGCTCACTTGCAAGTTCAGAATGAAGGAAAAAAAAAAAAAAAATTAACCAAGTTCACAAGAGTCAAAATATGACCTTGAACATTGCCCACTTGAATTTAAAGGCCATTTCAGAAACAGATTTGATGCTTTAACATTAATGACAGAAGACCAAAGAGTTGTGGGATGGTATCAAGAGCATCATACAGGAAGAAAACAAAAAACCATTAAGAAGACAAGAAAGAAGACAAAGACCTAAACGGATGTTAGAAAAGACTCTGAAGCTTGCTCTCCAGAGTAGAGATGCTAAAGCAAATTGAAGAAATGAGGAATTAAAAGACCTGACTAGAAAATTTCAAAGGGTTTCTAGAGAATAAAAGTCAATTATTATAATGAGTGTACAAAGACCTTGAATTAGAAAAGTAAAAAATCAGCATTTCTTAAGTTGAAAGCACTGAAGAAAAAATAAAAGCTTCAGCTTGTAATATTTAAGGATTCTATGGGCAAAATACTGAATAATTCAGAAAGCATAAAAAAAAGAGAATGAATACACAGATTCACTGTATCAAAAAGAAATGGTTGAGGGGGAACAAACAAGATGGCGGATCGGGTGGACATATAGCAGAGAGCTCCGGCAACAACAACACAGAATACCCGAACAAGCAGGCTCAGGGGATGGTCCCAGAACTCTGAACCATATATAAAGGAATACTTGGAGGGTTGGAAGGCTCACAGCTGGGGGAATTTGTGGCAGAAGCAAGAAATCTATTGCTTTCTGGTCTGGGACGCTCGGCTGCTCCAGGAGCCGCCATCTTGGGTGAGATAACGTGGGGGAAAGATCGGAGCGGCCACAGACGCCTGGCAGAACCGCTGAGATAAAGGTGTGGACATTCTTCTCTTTTGGTAGCTGTTCATTGGTCCCTTGCTGTCTGCGCACCTC
>NW_006408843.1:2980323-2990190 GCF_000296735.1 Chrysochloris asiatica
CAATATGTCCAAAGTATGAGAGACGGAGCTTAGCCATCCTGGCCTCCAAGAAGAAGGACTCATTTCTCCCACAGAATGGCTGTTAGTTTCAAACTGCTGACTTTAAGGTGAGGAGCCCAACTCACAATCACTATGTTACAAGAACTCCTTCAAATGTTGGGTATGCAGTGAAATATATGAAGATGGAGTTCAGAAGAGAGATCTTAGATAGCAATATAAGCTTAAAAGCCTTGAGGAAAGAGTTACCACTCCTCTGTCAGTTAGTCATACTGTGGTAGGTTGTGTGTTGCTGTGATGCTAGAAGCTATGTCCTTGGTATTTTAAATACCAGCAGGTTTGCTCATGGTTTACACAGGTTTCAGCAAAGCATCCAAACTAAGACAAACTGGGAAGGAGTGGTATACTACTTCTGAAATGTAAGTCAATGAAAACCTTATGTACACATTCCTTGTAAGCATGATTAACTGTTATAGAATATAGAGTGCCACTGTACCAAAAAGAATTGGTAAGTGTTCAACCATTTCATGAGTTAGCATATGATAAAGAACCGATAATACCGAAAGAAAAAGTACAAGTTATATTGAAGGCATTGGCGGAAAAACAAGGAGTGTCAAAAATTTAAAAAGCTCCCCCCTCCCCAACAAGACTGACTGACCCAGTGGCAGCAATAATGAACACAGATGTAACAATTGGGAGGATGTTTTGTTCCGTTGTACATAGGGTGGCTATGAATAGGAACTAATTCTACTGCGCCTTACAACAAAAAGGTGTGAGGTAGTAGTTATACAGATAAAAAGGGTCAAGACTCAGTACTCACTCTACCATTCCCATAGCTGTCAAGAAAAGTAGGGGTAATTAGCAAAGATGACCAATGAAGCAGGAAAAACAATGTAAGTGCAATAAGAAGTGAAAGGAAGAGCACATTCAACCACGTAAAATGAGTCTGAAAGTTCAAGTAAGATGATAGAGAATTAACCATTAGCTTTCATAAGATGAATATTATTGGAAACTCTGATTAAGAACAATTTTAATTTAGTGTAGTGATATAGGAACAATGAGAGTAGAGTGGGTTAAGGAGAGAAGGGGAAATAACCTGAAGACAGAAAAAATGCTTTTACAAGGATCAGAGAAGTAGGTATGTGAACAAAGACAGATATGGCATCAAAGAAAGCATTGCATATGTGTATGTGCTAAGTGCATGAATAAAAAGCATTTGCCATTTTGGATTTTTAACATGTATTTCCCTCGGAAACCCTGTACAGGGTTGCTATGAGTCGGAACCGACTCGACAGCACATAACAACAACAAATTTTTCAATGGCATTAATTTAATTCATCATGTTGTACAACCAACACAAATATGAATTTCCAAATTATTCCATCACCCTAAACAGTATTCTCTAAGCAGTGAGCATTTCTTTTTTAGAAGGACAATTTTAACATATGTTTCTGTGACTGGAATGATCCACTAAAGGAAGAGAAAAATGATGAAGCAGGAAAGAGAGAGGAGATAATTTCAGAGCAACATTTGAAGAGTTCCCAGTGGATGGGAGTCAGAGCACAGTGAAGAAGCTAGACTTACATAGAAGCAGATTCCTGTATTCCTCTTGCCTAAAGGAGGTACAGAATGTGCAGAAATAGATATAAATGGATGGGTGATTTATATGGTCAGAAACTCAGGAAGTTCTCATTTCTTTGCTTCTATTTTTTTCTGAAAAACAAGAGTGTGGTCATCAGCCTAGAGTGATGTGGGGAAGAAGTACTGATTTAGGGAGAAAAATATATGTTATTCTCATCAAAGAGAACAGGAAAATGAATTTACTGGGGAAGATGGTAAGACTGGCTCACCAAATTAAGTGCTTATTTAAGAGACTAATGGTCAGGAACTTCTAGTGAGTCCAGTCATCCAGATTGTTTCAGTTTCCCCAGCAATGTTTAGCCACTACAGTGTCAGACCAGAATAGGTATACAATTAAGTTTAACTGGGCTGGGGTTTTTGTTTTCAGGTAAAAAGAATGAGAAAGAGAATTAAGAACATTTTCAAGGGTGTGAAGTCAATGTTAGAACAAGGACACAAGGACAATGGGCACTAAACAAAATATTATATTTCTGTAGCCCTTGCCTGTATCAACTTACATCCTCCTGACCACTCTTTCACTGAGGAAGGCTCAAACGCCAGTGTTAGCTTAGGTTAAATTTGCAGTGAGGCAGTCCTAGTCCTCCTCCTTCATATAGCCACAGGAGCAGATGGCCTGAGACGACCATTGGGATCAGTTCCCACTGATTCAAAATGCTGTAGGCATGTACATTTCCCTCTTTATCAATTGACAAGCCAGATGGAGGTTCCAGGTAAGCCGATCAGGCAACTGAAATCACCATTTATCAATGTTTATTTTCCTTTATGGATTAAAATTCTCCTAGTGAATCGAGGAACAAAATCATCATTTATAATGCTGACTAAAGATAAACATGACTGCTTCATAAAAATTAACTCACAGGAAGAATTCTTCTATGTGAAACATAATATTAGATGACATTTAAGATAGAGTAATATAAGAGTGGTCCACTTCTGGGATCTGTAATGAAACATAGCAAGAGTACATCTAACAAATCAATGGGCATCTGTTTCTGTACCTGGTCTCTGAAGGTGACTAATAATGGCTGTTTCTCAAGACTGCTTAAGCATTTCCTACTGCCCCTGGTATGATGCTGTAGGATAAACACTGGATGTGAACCTCAAGGTCAGCAGTTCAAACCCCCAGCCAGTCCTTCGGTCCCTATGAGTCACAAATGACTCTGCAAAATTTAATTACAACAACAGCCCCCAAAGCATATGGTGTCATAGAAAACTTCTGGTCACATAAATCCACCTGAACCATGTTAAGTTCATTTTTACCTTCTTTCTGGAATATGCAATTTACATACTTACCTGGTCCACTATCTTCAGAGACTGATCTTAACTCTGTGCAAGTCAGGAATGATAATAGGTTACAAAAGTTTCTTCAGCACATCAAGTCCTATGACTGTGTCTAGAAGTTTTTTGAGTGTCCATCACAGTGGCATGTTCTCTGGTTTCTAAAAACGATCAAATAATAATAGGCATATTTTCCAGGTAACAGAGACTACTTGTTGAGGCAACAAGAATTATAGTGTGTGTGTGTTTGTGTGTGTATAATATATCCTTTCTTATCAACTTAGAGCACATCAATTGCTCTAATGTGCTTGAATACAATGGGGCTTCTCTTGGTGATTACTTTGTCATTGAGTAGGTTCCAATTCATAGTGTCCATGTATAGGGCTTCCAAGGAGTGGCTGGTAGATTTGAACCACTGACCTTGTCGTCAAATTATGTAGTTCTATTTACATCTTCTCCAGCTTGCTTGGTGGGAACAATGTGGATCCCTGCTGCATTTCTACTGGGACTGAGGTCTCCTGGTGATGGTCTAGAGGAATGATTAGGGAGGCCCACAGAGACTTACTTATAATAGAAAAAAGCTTCCAAGAAAGAAGTGTATTTATCTTATGAGAAAGTTGACACACACACATATACAAAGCTAACACTGAGAGTGCTGCAAAAGATAGCACAAAACTTATCCCACAGACTACCTAGCCTTCATAAAGTCATATCTCAGTCCCAGTGGATGGAGCAAAAATGACTGAATCAATTTAAACTTATAGTGATTAAAAAGCTATTGACAGTGTTAGCACCCATGGCCTCAGCAATGATGGAAACAGAATCAACAGGGATAGAAGGCAGGGTTGGTGGTTTTCATAGTGAGAGAATTCAGACTCAGGAGCCTTTGATGCCAGTGGAATGCAGGGTCCTTGTTATATGTTGGCTACCCTAGTGTTGGGTCTCTACAGCCACAGCATTGGCTCTGGAGGGGACAAGCTGCAACAGTAATGTTTTGGGCATAGATTTGCAAAAGGCATGTTGTACTATTTGTCAAACTGCAAAGGTGACAGCTCTTCAAATCTTCCTTAAAACAGGAAAGAAAGAAAATCATGTAACATGTGGTAGTCCAAAGAACCACTCTAGAAACTTCTAGAACTATTTGGAAGACCATTAGGAAGGCATTGGAGAGAAGCTGAAACTAGTGATTATTATGACTCTGATTTTACATTTTGGCTGGCAGAACTTTGAATCCATGTACCTGTTTTGGGTAAACTTATCTTAAGAAAACTTTATATATATTCCCTATTGTTATTGTCTATGTATACCATTCAACATTCATATTCTTTATCTTTATAATTTACCCTTTATATTCTGATTAAGTTGGATTGGAATAAACTTAAATAAAAGAAAATAGCCTCTAAGCAAGAGTATAAGAAAGTTTCTTATTATTAAAGTATGTGAACCTTAACATAAAATGTGTAGTATCCTGGACCCACTAAGATGAGTATGACTTTAAAAAATACTCAAAAAACAAAAGATATTGGTGAGAATGAGAAGAAATTATAACACTTATTTGTTGGTGGTGAGATTGTAAAATAATACAGTCACTGTGGAAAACAGAACATCTAAATAGCAAAAAAAAAAAAAAAAAATGTTCCATATATACTTACCACAATCTAAAAAAATAATAACTTTGTAGCATCCATTTCAGCAATTTGAGGGATTTTTTTTTTTTTTTTTTTTACTGGAGCTTAACTATTTTAAAGCACTGATGATGACAAAGAAACTTAAATTTTAAAAAGTGAGTTATGGCTGTATCTGCGCTTTTCTCTAGTGCTATGTAAACGATTCTTCAAATAAATGGAGCTTGGCTTGCAAATACAAACAAGATTGATCATTTTCTTTCTATTAGAAACCTATCTGCTGTTTACATCTGTGTTTGTTGGCTTTCTGATACTAACTGTCATCACATTATGTATTCATGATGCCACTTTTACTCAAAAGCAATATTGAAAAGTCCTAGCTTAAAAAAAGAATGGAATCAACCTGCAACTTCTAAATATAACAAAAGCAGCTAGGCTTGTACACAGCAATGAATGAGACCCAATGGACTAAGAGCCAGTGCAGGGAGCTTTTCTAAATAGGTATTAGTGACCACTAGCAGCACCAGATGGACTGATTTTAAGCCCTGCTGATGGCTGATACCAATGAACAGCAGGACTTCAAGGAAACAAGGAGAAAGGTTTTATATAATGACCTAATTTGAACACTTAAGTAGCAATTAAATCACATTTGTTGTTCAAGGTGCATGAAAAACTGCAATGTTTGTTATCAGGAATGTTCTCTATCTAAGCCATTACCATGAAGTCAAATACAGGGTTCTGGCTTTTAGCTTGATTGTGAATATAGTCACAGATCTATTTTATGGTCTTCGAGAAAGAGCCTAGCAGATAGATGTATCTTTAAATGTGTTTCTGTCACTTACATAAAAGCACCCCTTAGAAATATACTTTAGAATATTTCTCAAACTTTAAATGTGTGTGGAAAACACTAGATCTTGTTAAAATGCAGACTGTGATTAAATCAGTCTAAGGAGTGAAGTCCACTACCTATCTGTCGGTTTGTCATAGTGTGATGGCTTTCGGGTTGCTGTGATGCTGGAAACTATTCCACCGGTATTTCAGATACCAGTAGGGTCACCGGTGGTGAACAGGCTTCAGTGCAACTTCCAGACTAACATGAAAGACCTGGAAATCTACTTCCAAACATTAGCCAATGGAAACTGAGTAGATCACAACAGAAGATTATCTGAGAGAGTGCTGAAAGATGAACCCCTTGATTGGAAGACCCTCAGTTTAACACTGTGGTTACAAAAATAAACAAGCATATCTATGATTGTGAAAATGGCACAGAACTAAGTAAAATTTCATTCTGCTATGCATGGTACTGCTATGAGTCAGAAGCTGACTCAATAATACCTAATACAACAACCAAGGAGTGGAGCTTGAGATACTGCACTTCTACCCAGTTTCCAGGTATACCTATGCTGCTGGTCCCTATATCAACTTAGAGTAGTCAGGTCTTAGAGGAGCATTGAAAGAAGGTAGGAAAAACATGTGTGTGCATAGGAGCATACTTTGCAAACTGTTAGGTGGCACTAACATCACTGCACATT
The DNA here is from genome assembly GCF_000296735.1 of Chrysochloris asiatica. Classification (NCBI taxonomy): domain Eukaryota; kingdom Metazoa; phylum Chordata; class Mammalia; order Afrosoricida; family Chrysochloridae; genus Chrysochloris; species Chrysochloris asiatica. Next base: position 2,986,394 of record NW_006408843.1, read on the forward strand.
GATTAACAATAGTTGGAGACCCAATTAAATTCTTCAAGAAAAAAAAATTCCCACTAGAACAAATGTGGCCAAATATTCTTCAGCTTTTCCATTTATGCAAAATCAAAAACAAAATTGGGCATTGGAAGAGGATATTCCTCCTACATAATTGTTGTTACTTTTAGATTGCTTTGGGAGATTGACTTTCATATGACTATGATTAAAAAGATGGGTTGAGGGGGGCAGTGGGGGAGTGGAGAAAGTGCCTTTAAAAAATTTTTTGTGCAATTAGATCCACTCTCAGATTAAATCAATAGATTGTATCAACACAATCAAAACAGAAATCCTAAATTTCAAAGACGAGGAAGAAGACCATTGACTCCAGGAACACAGGGAAAAGCAAGAAGGGATTTTTGTAATGGAAAAAATGAAAGACGAATAGAAGTTTATGCAAGAGCACCAGAAATCAGAGCTGTATAAACATCTAGTTTCCCTAAGCAAAACTGTTCCTGGTCATTGGCAGACATTTTCTGAAGGAAATGAACAAAATACCTAGGTATAATCATTGGTTTCTAAGGCGCTCATTCCTTTCTAAAGAATAACCAATTCCATATTCAAGAAAAAACATACTCTCTGTGAAGTTCCAACCTCACAACATTTTTGCCAATATTCCATTAGCTATGGTTAATTGACTGTAATATGTGAAGGTTTTCATCACACTTCAGAAAACCTTTTTGATCATTTACATTTCGAACACAGACAAATTGCCAACACCTTATATTACAACACCTTGCCCAGGTCAAAAAACACCTTGCTTAATCCCACAATGAATCTCTTTAAGACAGTCCTGGAGGAACCATGATTACAGAGTTTGAACTTTGCCTCAAAGACGCCAGATATTCAACAGACTAGCCTTCACCTGAAGTATATACTTTGTCTTCCTGTTTTCCATCTCTACTTATCACCTGCCTGTGGCAAAAAAAAGTATCATTCATAATCCAAATGCCAGCATCTATGAAGACAAATTTAGTTCAGTGTCATCAGAGAGAGGAAGAAACCATGAGACTGACAAAACAGTAACTATCAATGTGTTCTACTGTGCCATTGCTTTGAAAACTAAATTGAAAGTAAAATAACTAATACCAGTGGTTAACGTAATTCTTCAGCCCAACCAATACCAAATCGTGAGGACGTTTATATGCAAAGTACACTGAGCAACTCGGTTCTAAAAGCTTTTAGGATACAGAAACGTAAGAACGATTCAGAGATGCCAGAGTTGCAATGGTGGTTGGAGACATTACATATCTGCCCATTATTCTTTCCCACTAACTCTGGATAATCTGGGTCAGCCACTCCAAATGAGTGGCCTCATAATTAGGCACCTCTTCACTCTCCAGTTGCTTCACCTAAGGAAACCTGAGACTTTAAGGATGACTGAGCAACTGTTCCCCTTCAGTAGGAAGACTTGTGTAGTGCACCAGGAGTGGTTTTAAATGGTGGCGATAATTACTTAATTCAAGCTGTAGCAACTGGCCAAGTAAACATGTAGCAGCCAGGAAGCTATTAGCATGATTTTAAGGCAATTATTCCATTAGTGTTTAATAGTCTCCAATTAGTCTTCTCTATCAAAGTTTGACTGTTTTTTCCCTTTAAAAATTCTTAATGTTAAATAATGCAGAAGTGTACCAAAGAAGATGTTTTCAAACCTGGTTATATATGGATCTAACAAATTTACTTTATAGCATAATGAGGGAATTCAGGGGTGAAAGACTAGGTGAAAAGGAACACTGGTAATGTAGTGGATTATGATCTGGGCTACTAACCACAAGGTCAGTAGATCAAATCTACTAGATGCACCATTTGAGAAAGATGAAGCTTTCTGCTCCCATAAAGATTTACAGCTTCAGAAACCCTCAGGGTCACTTTGAGTAGGAATCAGCTCCAAGGCACACAACCACCACCACTAGACTAGATGAATCATGTTATTTTGTTTGCTTGTTTAACTTAGAGATATTGGGGTTGAGAAGAGAGAAGGCTTTCCAAGGATCAACTTTTCAAGGATCAATAAGAGAGGCTGGAAAGTCAGTGAACTATGTATTAGAAATAGTGCCCCAATATTTCTATTCAAAGTCTACCAGAATATCAGAGTCACTGGCTTCAGAAACTCAGTTTGAAAACTATCAATCTTGGTCAATAGCAAATCCCATGGGGAGAAAATGAAAGTTGTCCTGCTCTTGCTAATGCTTAATTCCTTGTCTCCTGTTCCTGGATACTAATTGTTGCTGTTTAATTGTTCAGATGTGAACCCAAAAGCTTTTCCCTCTAAAATGCCTAGGCAAATCTCCCCTAAGGTCTGTTTGAGAGATCAGATCACTAAACTATTTGGAAAATATTTGTCTTCACTAAGGGCTAAGTTTTTCTTCTTCTATAAATTGGAGATAATTATATTAGTAATGGCTACTTCACAGGATTTTCAGGGTTTTAAACATCAAGTCTACTTAGATGAAATACTTAGAGCAGCCAAGTGTATGGTGTGGTGGCATGCTGTCAAGTCTATTCTGACTCACAGTAACCCTGTATAACATTTCCAAAGCTGTAAATCTTTGCAGAAGCAGAAAGTTTCATCTTTCTCCCACAGAGCCCAACTCATATCCCACTATGTCACCAGGACTTTTTAGCTAAGTATATATTGTTGTTAACTGCTGTTGAGTTGGTTGCAACTCATACTGACCCTTACAGGGTTTCCATGAAAGAACTTGGGTATTTTATCCTAAAGCACTACACCAGAAGCCAAGTGTATAGAGAGGAAAATGTATTAATGGTCACCAAGGGCAGGTGTGAAGGATAGGAAAGGACTCACTGCTTAGGGGACATTGACCACCTGTTAAGAGTCATGGAACATTTTGAAATTAGGTAAAATGGTAATTGTGGCGCTGTGGGTTTGAACTGTAAGGTCGGCAGCAGTTCAAGCTCACCAGCTACTCCTTAGATAACCTATACAGGGTTGCTATGGGTTGGAATCCACTCGATGGCACTTAACAATAACAACAATGACTGAACAACATGATAAGCATAACTAATGTAACTAAATCCCACATGAAGGATGTTGAAAAGAAAAATAATTTGTTACATACATATTTACCACAATTAAAAAATGGTAAAGTGGTAACATGGTTATCATGATATGCCTCTCAGAGCTAGTGAAGTGAATTTAGGGCTTTTGAACTCCCTAGATTCCTGGAGAATGACCCACCAGAAAGATGGCAACTCAGTCTTTTGTCTTACCGTTCATATGTACACAAATGCTCAAATGATAGCATGCAGAGGTTGGTGGTGTTGTGATTAAATGCCATCGAGTCTGTTCCGACCCATAGCGACCCTGAACAGGGTTTCCGAGGCTGTAAATCTTTACCAGAGCAGAAAGCCTCATCTTTCTTCCGCTGTGCAGCTGGTAGTTTCGAACTGCTGACCTTGAGGTTGACAGCCCGATTCGTAACCACTACGCTAAAGTTGTTGTTGTTGTGAAGTGCCGTTGAGTCGGTTCCGACTCATAGCGACCCTGCACAGGTTTTCCAAGGAGTGACTGGTGAGCTTAAATCACCGAGCTTGTAGTTCAAAAGGCTTTGCATTCTGGCGCATTAACTCACAGTGCCACACCAGGACTCCAACTACGCTAAAGTTGTTGTTGTTGTTGTTATGTGCCGTGGAGTCGGTTCTGACTCATAGCGACCTTGTACAGGGTTTCCGAGGCTGTAAATCTTTATGGGAGCAGAAAGTCTCCTCTTTCTCCCGCGGAACAGCTGGTAGTTTCGAACTGC
>NW_006408843.1:2996764-2999926 GCF_000296735.1 Chrysochloris asiatica
AAGGAGGGGAGTGATTAACTTTTCCGTCTAGGAGCAGAGGTCCCTAGGACCATCAAGGGAGAAGAACAGAGAACGGGACCCTACCCAGAGAAGCAGTGATACCTGAAATGGAGCCAGAGATAATGACGTGGAGTGATGGAGCAGCTGGAGACTTTAGATCCAGAGAGGGAGAGCAATTGTGTGCTGAAGATCTGGGGGGTACTGGGGAAGGATTGCATGGAGGTGATTGTAACTATGGCAATGAGAGGATATACAATAGAATGAATGTAAAATTAATGTTCTCCCATCTAAACTATCACATAATTCACAATAAAACATTTAAGGAAAAAAAAAATATGTAGCCGAATAATATTTTGAAGAGGAATTCTGTTTAAAACAATGAGTGTTGATAGTTGATCCAAGAAGAACGCAGTGCTTGACAACTTCAATCTTTTCTCCATTGATAAGAATGTTGTTTATTGGTCCATTGGTGAATTTTTTTGTTTTTTTTTATATTGTGATGTCATCCATACCAAAGGCTGTGCTCTTTGCTTTTCATCAGTAAAAGTTTTAAGTCCTCTTCACTTTCAGCAAACAAGGTTGTGCACTGAGGGGACTGTAATCATTGCAATGAAACAAAATACAATAGGATGAGTATAAAACCGATGTTCTCCCATGTAAACTATCACTCAATTCACAGTAAAAACTTAAAACAAACAAACAAAAAAAACCAAGTCAAATTATTAAAAACCCCGTACTTAAAAAAAAAAAAAAGTACCTAAAGCATATACAAAAGAATAATAAAAAATATATTTTTTAAAAAAATTAACTACTTAATAATCAGTATGTTTTTTTTATCATTCTCTCATTAGAATAACTACCTAGATATTCTATCCAAAGAAATTTATTATATTTTAAGTATAAATCCAAAAGTAGAGAAAAGTAGATCCCTCTTCTTACCTCTCCCATTTCAAACCTGCAGTTTTCAGCCTTATCCTCATTCTCTTCCCCTGTACCTCACATGCAAGCCAAAACTAAGCTAATTAGTACTGAAATTTAAAGGGGTGGTTGACATCACAAGCTGAATCTGTCAGGATTCAAAGGCCTGTATTCAAATTCAAGATCTACCAGTTAATTTCAAGTTTATTGAACAGTTATGCCTATTGGCTAGCACCATACCACCATACCGATGTTCATTCTGTTATTCCCCATGGAATGGGTTTTCATGACTTCATCTGTAGAAATCGACCTCATTTTAACCAACTCCTGTTTGAAATTTTCCTTGCCATCTATATCCATTGCAGTTAGTTTATATCAATCTTGTAGAGTATTTCCAGTTCTTTAGCTAGTTTTAAAACTCCATGTGCACAGGGATAATGTTGGCAACCTATAATGCCTCTCACAGTACCTATAACAAAGTAGATGCTCAATTTATTCATTCACTTACTTATTTCATAAATATTTATTGAGTATCAATCATATTTTCACATAATTATTATATGTCAAGCTCTGACCTAGAAAGGGAAGATAACACAGCAAGTCCCTAAGCCTCACTGAGTTTATCTTCTAGGGAAGAAAGTGGCATATGATTGTTTATGTCTGAATAAATAATTGGTTTGGCTGTTTCTTTCCACTCAATTGCACAAGCCCACCTTCAGAATGTCTACTTTGGGGCACTTTACTGAGTAACAAAGCACCAAAGACTAAGTAACAAAGCTGGTAGTTTTGAATTGCTAACCCTGAGATTAGCAGCCTGATTTGTAACCTCAGGGTCAGCAGTTCAAAACTACCAGCTGAAAGATGAGGCTTTCTGCTCCTGTAAAGCTTTACAGCCTCAGAAACCCTGTACAAGGTTGCTATGAGTAGAAATCAACTCCACGGCACGTTTCCACCACCACTACCAGTATGGTGGAACTTGTCAATAATAGCTGTCATTGAAAACTTCTTCCCTGTATTCCCATCCTGGTGACATGTACTCCTCATCAATGAGATTTCCATTTACATTTTACAGCAAGAACAAATTGGTGCAATAAAGTAGATTATACACCTATGTGTGAAAAATCATGGATGTTCTTGCACAAGTATGTCCCCATAAACCTTTTGTACCTTTCTGCTAGTCTCAAACAGTCCCACAACTAAACTGAAACAAAGATATAATCCCTGCTGCAGGGTAACTCTCCCAATTTGCATTCCTTTCCAGTGTCTACTTGCAAACCCCAAAGGCAATCGTCTATATCCAGAACTGTCTGACAGGCACAGGTAATGGTGTAGGACACCAATAACAACTTGCAGAAAGAGATTCTGAGACGAAAAGTCAGATAATGAGCTCTCAGTGTAGCCTAGTCTAGAGGTACAGATCAGCCTGTGGAAGAGTGTGTCAGAAATCTGGGCATAGTGTAAGATGCAGGAAGGTGAGTGCCTACACAGGGAGCTCTGAGAACTGTGCAGCATGGGAAACAAAGCAATGGAGACCAAGACTATCTGTGCATATTCATTTTTATGACTATTGGTCTAATATATAATTTAATAAAGCTTTGCTCTAAAACATGGACTGTCACTATCTGTCAATTATCAAGCCTTTCTTTTCAATTTGATATAACCCCTAATTCCTAAGTCTGGGTTTTTTTCCTTATGATTTTACAAACAATTTAATTATTGTTAACGAGAAATACATCTAATTTTTCCTTCATTCAAGGAAAGAGTTACCCATTGACATCAAGTCCAATCTGAATCTCAGTGATGCTACAGAATGTAATGGAACTTCCCCATAGGGTGTTCAATGCTAAAATCTTTACAGAAGCAGACTAAGGTATCTTTTTCCTATGGAGTGCCTAGCTTCTGATTAGCAACAGTGAGCTTAACCTTTGAGCCGCCAAGGTTCCTGGTGAAAAAAGTTATTGGTATACTATTTAGATTTTCAAAGTAAATGAAAATACAAGAAAACAGCCTAAATCCTGCACTTTCAAAGAAATTACACATACTTGGGGAATCTTGTAGCCAAATCATAAACTACACAAGTCTGAGTAGCTATCCATAACTCTGTTGTTGTTGTTGTTATGTGCCATCGAGTCGGTTCCGACCCACAGCGACCCTGTATAGGGTTTCCGAGGGTGTAAATCTTTACGGGAGTAGAAAGCCTCATCTTTCTCCCGCGGAGCAGCTGGTAGTTTCGAACCGCTGACC
>NW_006408843.1:3000026-3005242 GCF_000296735.1 Chrysochloris asiatica
AGAAAGTCTCCTCTTTCTCCCGCGGAACAGCTGGTAGTTTCGAACTGCTGACCTTGTGGCTCACAGCCCGATTAGTAACCACTACGCTGTTGTTGTTGTTGTTAAGTGCCGTCAAGTCGGTTCCGACCCATAGCGACCCTGTACAGGGTTTCCGAGGGTGTAAATCTTTACGGGAGTAGAATGCCTGATCTTTCTCCCGCGGAGCAGCTGGTAGTTTCGAACCGCTGGCCTTAAGGTTCGCAGCCCGAATCGTAACCACTACGCTACCAGACGCTAAAGCAGGGGTCTAAAAATCAAGTACAAATGAATGAAAAGCAAAGAATGAGAACATCCATGGAGAGTGCAATTTTCCCACCAAAGTTGTGTACGTTTTACTGTGTCCTTTAAAAGAGCAATCCTCAGGTTCAAACCAGGTATTAGGGCAAGTGAAGAGTGGGGAACCTGGACTGTTCTTTCCTTGGTGATCCTTGGGCCTTTGGCGATTTACCTCTTGAAGACAAACCTTCCCAGGGACAGAGCTCAGAGGGTAACTTGTGTCTGCCATAGCTGCCAAACACCCAATTTACTGATGACCATTGATTTGAATTACTGATCAAGTCCAGCGCTCCTAGTTGGAGCCTCTTGAGATTTTCTTTCTTTATTATGTTTTCCTGCTGCAAGTGGGGGCGCTGGACAGGATAGAGCAAGAAGAATCAGACCAAGAGGTTGAACTTGGTAACCATTCTCAGCTGGGGTCGAGGGCGGGCTACCAATCAGTAATTTGTCCACCAACCGAGTCCTGAATCAGGTGTCTGCTTCCTCAGCCAAAGCGCACAGCCAAATTGGTAGCGAGGTAAACTAGTATTGCCAGCAGTCACCATTGTAGGCTACTCTGAAAAGACCCTCCCTCCAGGAACATAAACTAGAGGCCATTGCGCGCTCCCGTCCCAGAAACCTGCCCAGTTTTTTTGGCCCAAGTCGCGCGCGCCATGCTGAAGGCTCTGGAACCTCGTTCTCTTCCCCGTTTTATCCTGGCTCCCTTCTTTGTCTGGACACTGGCGCGATCACCTTCCCCTACCCTTTACCTCTTAATCCCATCCCTCTGCCACTGCTCACGCAGGTTCCCCTATCCAGCGCAATCCGGAGAAGCTAGCACACTGTGCGCAAGGCTTGCTTTCCTGACCCCTGCGCTACTACATGCTACCGCGCCCTAGGGTCGGTTCTGGCCAGTGACCACTCGGCCAGGCCCTCCGGGGCCACGCAGATCAGGAAGCCCTGCCCTCCGCCCCTCGACCCCTTCCCCTGTCGGTCAAGGACAGTGATCACGCTGCTGTCACTCCCCGAACTTTCAATCACTCTTCAGGAAGCGCTTTTGTCTCTTTAAAGGATTCGAGTTGGTTCCCACCGAAAAAATCTACCAAATCCACTCAATTCTACATCCAGGCTGGAGCCCCGAGTCTGAGCGTCCGCCGAAGACGAGCCCCTAGGACAACAGCTTGCGCTCGTCGCGCACTGTCACCCCACAGACCCAAAAATTACCCTGCAGTTCCAAAATCTGCGGTGTAGGGGGCAATACTGGGAGGAGGCACAAACAGCTACCTTAGAGCCGAGCCTTTTGCTTGCCCCAGCCCTGTGCATACAGCCTGCTCCCAAAGCGGGAAAGGAGGAAAGCAGTCACCTTGACGCCCGGCGCCACGGTCCCTAGAGATGGGACAAACGCCGGGCAGTCAGTGGCACGCACTCGCCTGGTCCGAGACCCACCCGGGAGACTAGTTTCCCTCCCGCGGGGGCCGTAGCAAGTTCCCACTGAGTGGCAGAGAATGCAGGGCGGGGCAGGTGGAGCGCCCGGCCGACTGCCTCCGCGCGCCTACCTGGGATGGCTAAATTGGTAAGGGGGATGCTGTGGATGCTCTCCGGCAGAGTTGCCATCCAATCGGCAAATTTCAGCTCTTGCTTCCCCTGAGACGAGGCCATCGTGCCGGTCGGCGTGTCGCGCGCTGGTCCCCGCACTCCTCGGGCTGGCTGGCTGGCTGGCTGGCTGGCTGGCAGACTGCTGCCGCTAATCCAATGTTTGCTCCAGCCGCGCTAGAGTTTACACTCTGCTCTGCGCCACACCCACAGGATGGCGCAGACACATGCTAATTTCAATAATTATTCAAAACACCCTATGCTCCCTGAGTGCCTCCGCCAGACTCCGCTGGAGCTTTTGTTCCTGACGTCCACGCTGAGCTCTTTCCTCTCTACCCTCCCTCCCAGGTTCCCACCTCCCCTCTTAACCTCCCTAGGCGTCCCTGTCTTTCCCTGCAGTTCTTCAGGTTTCCTTAGTTTCATTTTATTACTCTTTTATTAAACAACAGCAATGAAGAGCTTGGGTCATCCAGCTGCTTTGATCAAGGTCTTCCTTTGCCCTTTGATGTGACTTCCTGGATCTATTTGTATAAAAGACAGTTTGTTGATTCCCAAATCCTAGTGGATTTGGGGACGTTAACACCTGCCTGAAAACTGAAGCTTATGCTGGGATTCAGGACTTGCCAAGTCTTCCAGGGAGCTTACCTTTTTCGTACACTACAACAGTTTATATCTTTCCAAGGTCTCAGTCCAGGGTCTCGCTTATGACAAAATGGTGGTGTTAATTAGCTACTTAATCTAATCTTTGGAGTAGTTACAAGTGTGGTGTCAACAAAGGGCAGTAAATTGTACATGGTTGGTATCTTGTTGGCTCTAGACATTTCAGGTAAGGAAGCACTTCAGTCCCTTCATTTTCCTAAATCATGAAAACTCGATGTTATTTCTATGGCAAAAGCTGCTTATGTCCCCTCACTGTCTTTTTATTGAAACCAGGACAAGGCTCAAGCCTGATGCCAGGGGAAAGTAAAAAATCACATCTCCCACTGACATGTTATCATCTTTGCCCGTAGCATTTGGTGAAATAAATTTGGCACCATTTTAAATGATCCATGTGATTGTCTGAAATTTTCATTCCTTGGCAGACTAAAAAGATTGTGCTTCTCTCAAGAGAAATCACTTTTGAGTTTCCAAAAGGCTGGCTTGGTATACCTGTTCTCAGATGAGAAAGAGGAGATGTGATGAGCCCATCGGTGGCATGGTTATAAATGTACAAATGATAAATTCAATGCCTTTGCAAACCCAGAGAATGTAGGTGCAATTAAGATACTTCTTTTGTTCTTTAGGTGGCGCAAATGGCTAAGCTTTCAGTTGCTAGAAAGGTTGGAGGATTGAGTCCATCAAGAAGTACCTCAGAATAAAGGCCTGGTGATCTACTTCCAAATATCACAGCCATTGAAAACCCTGGGAGTATAGTTCTAGTCTAACATACAGATTCACCAAGAGTCAGAATGCACTGGACAGCCACTGATTCAGTTAGTTTTTGTTTCATATTTGTTTTGTTTTGTTATTCCATCATCCTGTGGCATATAAATCCTTCTTTTCCTACAGCAAATGCTGAAATGCTGTTAAATCAGTTAAAATAAAAATAGGAGAGGGACCTTTGGAATATGGAAATAATAATTTATTTTACTAAACAAATTTAAGATTAAAGCAACAACAAAAATTATTTTGTACAGGGATTCTGAACCCAAAGACTATTGATCCCAACAGGAGCACTAGGGAAAAGATGAAGAGGGGAGATAATGCTTCACTCTGCTAACCAAATATTCTGTTCCCTATTGAAGCAATCCACCACTTCAAGAGGACATGGTGGTATTATTGGTTGTTGTTTGTTGTTGTTAAGTGCCTTTGAGTCAGTTCCAACCCATAGTGACCCTGTATAGCGTTTCCAAGGAGCAGTTGGTAAGCTTGAACTGCAGATCTTGCAGTTCAAATAGTCTGGAGCATTAACAATAGACTGGGGATTTATTGTCTATTGTTATAGCCAAGGTAGCTATTACTGTTTCTGGGGTGAGGATTTATTGAATTCTTGGTCAAAATACCTACATACACCTCACTTCTGGCTAATGCTATTGCAGAGCAAGGAGAAGAGCTCAGAGCTGGGAGTCAGCTACTCTCTAAGTCGTTTGAATAAGTCCACTAGTCTCTGTCAGACTCAGTTTTCTCTATTTTAAATTAGTGATAATAACTAATTTTTGGTGAAGCATTTGAGGTACAGTGTATATGAAAGCGCTATGCTAACAGTCAAGAACCTACCACACATGATGTTGATTAAGATATCAAGATATATAGATCTCTCTCTCTTCCTGTCTCTCTCTTTTTCTTCCTACCCCCCTCTGTCTTGTCTATTTTTATAAGATATTCATTTTTAAGAGGATAAAATAATTGTTGAATCCTGGGGATATTTTAAATGCAATGGCCACAAAAATATACATTATTCAAGTGTGTCGAGTTCACGTGTCCCAGACAAATTACAAAGAATTCATTAAAAGTTAGTCCACCTTAAATGTGGAGGCAAGTTTTCTCTATAAAATCCTTACATTGAACCTTTTAGTAAAGCCATCAAACAAGTCTTTCTCCAGTTTATCTTCTTTGAATTTCAGGATGTACTGATTTATCATAACACATTACATTTCTCTAGTCTGACCCCCCTAAAAAAGTTAGAGCTGGAAAGATGATAGCTCTTAAATTTTTCCCCCTGACTTGAAATCACTATAATAGACAATTTTCTGACCTAATTTCTCCAACTTCCTGTTGCCAGTTTTGGCACACTTACTGAGGGGCACTGGGAAAATCATGTCATTTCTATGGGTTTTACTTTACCCACTGGTAAAGTAAACTAGAATTTCCTACTGATCTCTAGGGTCCCCTTTGATTCTGTTATTCACTAATTCTGTTCCTTTTATTGTTTTTCATACATTTGTTGATGCTTTGACTCATAGTAACTCTGTATAGGGTTTCTGAGTAGTAGTTTGTGGGTTTGAACTGCAGACCTTGTGGTTCCAAGACCATGTATCTTACAGTGCCACACCAGGAGTCCTTCATGCATTTAGCTGCTGAAAACACAAAGAGGATGAATGTAAATATTTATTTCACTTTAGCTTTCTTTAAATCCAGCCAGCTAGTTCAAGATATCGATCAACATTTTCTTCCCTACTCTACATATGAGATGATACTTTTGCATTATGGTGTTGACTTTATTTATTTATTTTTGTCTTGTTGTTTGTTTTATTTTTTTTTTCTTAAATGTTTTATTGTGAATTATGTGATAGTTTACATGGGAGAACATTAGCTTTACATTCTATTGTATATCCTCTCATTGCCATAGT
>NW_006408843.1:3010197-3017772 GCF_000296735.1 Chrysochloris asiatica
GCCTCATCTTTCTCCCGCGGAGCAGCTGGTAGTTTCGAACCGCTGACCTTAAGGTTCGCAGCCCGATTTGTAACCACTACGCTACCAGAGCTCCTTCCATAACTCTAGTGCTGAGCAAAAAGATTCATTATTGTTCTCGATGCCTGATGTTGTAAGCCTGTATAGTACTATTCTGGGAGTAAATACCAAATGATATTGTGTGCATGTGCATGTAAATCCTGCAGTTTTTAAGAAAATACAGTTTGACCGCCACAGCTGACTAACTCTTGACTGGTCTTTTAATTTTTTTGTTGTTATTAAAAATTCCAAATACAAAAGTAGAGAGAGTAGTTAATAACCCTTCACATATCCATCATGCAACTTCGATATTCATAAGCTCATAGGCAATTTTAATTTACTTTTTACATTCCCCTTCCAACTTGAATATTTTAAAGTAAATTCCAGATGTAATGTTTTACTCATAAATATTTCAGTACATTAACTTGTTGACTATTTAAATTAATCAAACAATCTATTAACTCAGATTTTAAACAATTACCAAGGATCATTTGAGTAAACTGATTGAGTTTGTTCTGGTTTGAATGATTTGTAACACAAATAAACTATGAACTCTAAGCTTTAAATTCTCTCTTATTTAATTCCAGCTGCATGTATAGTGCTGGTGCTGCATGCTGTAGAGTTCATTCTGACACATAGTGACCCTGTATGGGGCTTTCAAGGGTATAAATCGTTAGAGTAACCGAAAGTCTCATTATTCTACCACAGAGCTGATGGTAGGTTTAAATTGCTGACCTTGCAATTAGCAGCACAATACATAACTCATTTATCAGAAATTCATGTATAGGTAAACTGCAAAAAGTAAAATTAAAACTTTAAAGACCACCTTAAATTCAAAGTTACCACACAAATTTCAAAAATAAAAATAAAAAATTTACCAACATTTGTTGGTGTCTTGAGGTGCGATCAAGTCAGTTCCAATTCATAGCTAGCCTATGCGCAACAGAATGAAACACTGCCCAGGCCTACACTAGCCTCACAATTGGTATGTTTGAGTCCACTGTTGCTGCCACTGTGTTAATCCCTCTCACTGGAGATCTTCCTCTTTTTCACTGACCCTCCATTTTACCAGATACGAGACTACCTTAAATTCAAACTATGTCTTGAAGGAAGTAAAATCAGAATGCTCCTTTGAAGCGAAGATGGCAACACTTGGCCTCTTGTACTTTGGATGTATTTTCCAGAGGGACCAGTGACTTGAAAAGGACATCATGCTTGTAAAAGGAGGAAGGGTCTGTGAAAAAGAAGAAGGCCCCAACAAGATGAATTGACACACTGACAGCAGCAAAGGGTTCAAACATAACAATTGTGAGAATGATGCGGGACCTAGTAGTGTTTCATTCTGTTGTCCATAGGGTAGCTAAGAGTCGGAATAGCTGTGATGACACTTAACAATAAAAATAAACTTGCCTTTACAGATACTGTAGAAAACATTACAAAATTTACACTGTATCAATGAGTTATTATTAGAATAAGAAGGCTTAAGAGCAGCTTTTCTAACACCAAGAAAGACAATGTGAACCTTGAAGAGATACATAATAAAGCCTATCAGTAATCACATAACAACTGAAAGAAAAATTCAAAAGGAGACTACAAATGCCCAAATGTCTTATTTCAGTAAATGCATTCTTATTTGTGTTTCAGTTCAACATTAAGCATCATGGAGTATTCAAGGAAAGAAGAAAAAACATGAGAGGAGACACCTTCCCCTAAACATCATGGCACCACAAGGAAGATATGGACTGACCTCCCTAAAACAGAAAGATTAGTAAGCATGAATCCTCCACATTAATGATCTGGCAGAAAATCCACATGGTCAAGGCACTGAGAAATAGTACACTTGCCAAAAGATTTATGTTGGTATGCAAACACAAAGGGTCACAAAACTAATCTTTATTTTTCACAGAAATTAAAAAATACGGTTATGGCTCTGTAATGTGGCCACCTGCAGATTATTAAATAACTAAGGAAGAATGTCCCAGTATGCACTGGCTAATGACAAGGAAGTTATTTTCTATTTAAAATAATGTATAGCAAGAATATTATAATCAAGCATTATCGTATGCCTTGTATAATTATAAAAACTAGATTTTTTTCATACATGACAATTATTGGTATAATTTTCCACCAAGATATCACTCATTATACCTCATTATTAACTTTGATTAGTGAGATTAAAAAAGAATACAGCTACTACTATGATTATTCATGCAGCCCTTGTCTCCTTTCACAAGCATTGAAAGGGCTGAGATATGGTTATTGGCTTATCCCTAAGAGATGTAGAGTTTGGTAGATTCAGTGTTCGAAAAGAGTGGGTTGAAATTGACTGCAGTTCATTACAATGGCTATAAAGGGGCTTGGGAGACCTTCACCAAGTCAGAAACCATTTTAAAATAAATTAACACTAAATGGCTGTTGGAAACAATAAAAAGGCAATGTGAAGGAAGTACATTTCCACATGCAATGTGTTTAATGATGTGATTTGATAGTAGGATATTTGCTAAAGTTAATAGCTACAGGAGCAATTAAAATACAAACAATTTTAAAATTATGTGGCCAGATTTCATGTAAAGCAAGTGTTGGTAGGGCAGCTAATTAGCAATCTGATGCAATTGTTATAGATAATTTTCATGATATTGATTTCAGATGAACAAATAATAATTTTAAGTATCTGTCACTGACAACTATTAAGCATTTAAAAAATAGTGTACACATATGCCCATATCTATGCTACAAGCAATGGACTGTGAAGATGAAATAGAGAAGCCACCAAACAATGAAATAAATGGAAGCCAAGGAAAGAAAAAAACAATCCCAAGAATTAGGAAAAATATGGTAAAGGGTGAAATGGAATGACTATGAAATAAATTATTTTTTTAAGCCATTCTTTTGGATTTCATGGGTGGTGCAAGCTGTTAATATGCTTACTTGCTAACCAAAAAGTTGGAGGTTCCAGTTCAGCCAGAGGCACTCACAAGAAAGGCCTGACAATCTACTTGTAAAAAAAATCAGCCATTGAAAAGCCTGTGGCACCGGGTTCTGTCCTGACCCATACAGATCCTAATGACTACAAATGACTCAATGGCAACTGCTTTCTTTCTTTTGATGCAACAAATACACAAAAATGGAAGTCTGGCAACTAGTCAGTTAACACAATAATTGTAGAATATTTGGTTGGTTAATTTGGACTCCTGGAGTGACACTATAGGATGAATACTGGACTGCGAACCACAGGTTGGTAGTTCAAATCCACCAGCTGCTCCTTTGAAAATCTATACAGGTGTTGCTATGAGTTGGAACTGACTCAACAGCACTTAATAACAACAATTTGGATCAAAATACAAAATTGAGTATTTCTAGATCCTTGTAGGGGTCCCTGGTGACACAGTTGGTTTAGCATTGAGCTAATAACCTAAAGATCCCATCCCATCAACTGCTCTGCAAGAGAAAGATGAGACAGGATGCTTCCATAAACATTAACAGCCTTAGTTCTACTCTATCCTATAGAGACACTATGCTTCACAATGAACTTGGAAGTCGTGCATTTGGTTTTGGTTGGTTATAATTCTTGTTTAAGGAGTCCTAGTGGCACCGTGACAAAATGCTTGAGTGTTAACCTAAAGAATGGTGCTTCAAACCCACTAAATAGTCACATGAGAAAGATGTGGCTGTCTGCTTCAGTAAAAAATTACAGCCTTTAAAACCCTATGAATCAGTGCTACTTTATCCTATAGGATTGCTTGCATTGGAATAAATTCAAGAGCAACAGGATGAGGAGACACTTTATACAACAACACTAGTTAGCTTTTTTTTTCTTCACTTCACTTTCTGTTGTGTAGATACTGTATAAAGCCATAACTAACAAAGCACCCAGATGAACATGGGATGACTCATTTAATTATTTCTATGGTTTGCCTATAACTACATAGGTTTGCTATGAGTCAGAATTTACTTGATGGCATTGTATTTATCAGTAAGGTCTGAATTGTGATCTATTTCCATTAAGGTATTCTGGCATTATATATCATTTCAATAGAAATTAGATTCAAAAACTAATTTTTTGTTTAATACTTACTTACAAAAAGAGGTGAAAATGGCATTTAAAAAATTGTTTTAGGTATTAAAAGAGTATCCGAAAATATATCATCATCTGGCATAAAATTAAAAGAGAAATTAATCAGCCATATTTTACTCAGTGACCCAAACTCACTGTCGTATATCATCTGAAAACTACTTCCAGAGAAGAAGCCAGACCCACTAGTAATATAAGACAGCATTTACTAAGTCCTTACTATGCACCATACATTATGTTATGTCTTCACATGGAGAATAAGATACATTAACTGATCGGTGTAGTCCTGGTGTGGTTCTAGAGGATAAGCACTGGACTGCTCACCACAAGGAGTAGGAAACCACCAACTCAACAGCGATCCACAACACTGGTCAAGGCCTAAAACCCCCTTTCCAGGTGTAGACATTCAGTTGAGTTACCAGAGAAACAGCCTTTTAAAAATATGTCTCCACTTGGATTTGTTTTGCAATTTTGCTCATTATAGCCATGTTCCACATGCTTCTTTTGCAGTGTGTTTTCAGGTATCTCTAGTGGTCCCCATGTGGCACAGTAGGATAAGTACTGGATTGCTGACTGATAGCCACAAGGTCTTGTGTTCAAACCTACCAACTACTCCTTGGAAACCCTATACAGGGTCATTATGAGTAGTAACAAATCTGTGTTGGAAGTATAGCCAGAATGCTCCCTAGAGGTCAGGATGGTGAGAATTTGTCTCTCATGTTTCAGATATATATCAGTAGGGACCATTCCCTGGACAAGGACGTCACAGTTGGTAAAGTAGAGGGTCAGCAAAAAAGAGGAAGAGCCCCAATGAGATGAGGTAGCAGCAGCAATGGACTCAATAGTAACAATGATTATGAGGCTGACACAGACCCAGATAGTGATTCATTCTGTTGTGCATAGGGTCAGTATGACTTGGAACTAGCTTAACAGCACGGAACAACAACATAAGCTGTTTAACGGAGTGATATCTGTGTCACATCAGTTGGAACCTTCTTCCTTAACTCCTTACGTACTTTGTGATTTTTTGACTGCTGCTTCCAAGAGTGTTAATAGTTGACTCAAGAAAAAATTAATTTGACTACTTCAGTCTTTTCTCCATTTATCTTGATATTATTTAGTGGTCCAGTGATCAATTTTTTGGTTTTTTTGTTTGTTTTTACCTTAAGGTGCAACCCATACCAAAGGCTATGGTCTTTGATCTTCATCAGCAAGTATTTTAAGTCCTCTTCACTTTCAGTAAGCAAGGTTGTATCATCTGAATATTGCAGGTTGCTGATGAGCCTTCCTCCAACCTTGATGCCCCATTTTTATTAATATAATCCATCTTCTTAAAATTATTAGATCAGCATACAAATTGAAGCAATATGGTGAAAGAATACAAGCCTGACATACATCTTTACTAATTTTAAACTATTCATTATTCCTTGTTATGTTCAAACTACTGTCTCTTAGTCTATGTACAGATTCCTCATGAGCACAATTAAGTGTTCTGGAATACCCATACTTTGCAGTGTTATATATAGCATGTCATGATCCACACAGTTGAAAGCCATTGTGTAGTCGATAAAGCACAGGTAAACATCTTTCTGATATTCTCTGCTTTCAGCCAAGATCCATCTGACATCAGCAATGATATCCCTCATTTCATGTCCTAGACTGAATCTTGCTTGAACCTCTGGCTATATACTGTTCCCGGTCAATGTATTGTTGCAGCCATTTTTAAATTATCTTTAGCCAAATTTCACTTGCATACAATATTAATGATATTGTCTGATGATTTCCACAATCTGTTGGATCACCTCTTTTGGAATGACCACAAATATGGATTTCTTCTAATCAATTGGAAAGGGAGCTGTCTTCCAGATTTCTTGGCATAGATGAATGAGTGCCTCCAATGCTGCATCAGTTTGTTGTAAGATTTCAATTTGTATTCTATCAATTGCTAGAGTCTTGTTATTTGCCAATGTTTTAAATGCACCTTGGATTTCTTAGTTCTTCGCTATCATTGGCTCTTGATTATATGTTGTCTCTTGAAATCATTGGACACCAACCATGTATTTTTGGTACAGTGATTCTGTGTATCCATTCCATCTTCTTTTGATGCTTTTTTCATTATTCAATACTTTGCATATAAAATCCCTCAATATTTCAAGTCAAGGGTTTATTTTTTCTTCAGTTTCCTCAGTTTGAGAAATGCTGAGCAAGTTCTTCCTTTTTGGTTTTCTAACTCAAGATCTTTGCATCTTTCATTATAATATTTGACTTAGACTTCTCCAGCTACACTTTGAAATTTTCTATTCAGCCCTTTTACCTCCTCATTGTTCCCATTTCCTTTAGCATCTCTACTCTGGCAAACAAGTTTCAGAGTCTCTTGTAACATCCATTTTAGTCTTTTCCTCCTTTCTTGTTGTCCTAATGACCTTTTGATTTCTTCCTATATGATATTGTTGATGTCATCTTACAGCTCTCTTGGTCTGCAGTAATTAGTGTCTAATTCATCAAATCTGTTCTTCAGATGATCTTTAAATTGAGGTGGGATATGTTAAAGGTATTTTAGCTCTTGTGGACTTGTTTTAATTTTCTTCCACTTCAGCCTTAACTTGCATATGAGAAATTTATGGTCTGTTCCACAGTCTACCCCTGGCCCTGTTTTGACTGGTGATACAAAGCTTTTCCATTGTTTCTTTCTGCAGATGTAGTCAATTTTATTTCTGTGTATTCCATCTGGTGAGGTCCATGTGTATAGTCATCTTTTATGTGGTTTTGAAAAGGTATTTACAACTATGAAGTCATTGGTCTTGAAAAATTCTATCATGCATTTTCCAGCATCATTTCTGTCACCAGAGCTATTATTTTCCTACTACTGACACTTTCTCTTTGTTTACAACATTTTGCATTCCAATCTTCACCATATCTTTATTGCATGTTTGATCAAATTCAGACTGAAGAAATTGGTAGGTTCTTCTATTTCATCATCATTGGCTATAGTGTTTGGTGCATTATTTTGAGTAATAGTTGTATTAACTAGTCTTCCTTGTAGCCATATGGTTGGATATTATAAATATAATATAAACACACAGAGTGTATTTTTTTAATGTATGACAAACATTATATATATTTGAAAATGTGTAATTACAGCTAAACAAAGTTATACAAAAGTTCAAAAATAAAACAAAGGCAGAGATGCACCAGAGTGAGTAATGAGGGGACAGCACCCATTGGAAATAAAAATTTAGACTAGTAGAAAAACACAGCATCAGGATTGGAGGAAGACTCATTAACAACCTATGATATGCAGATGATACAACCTTGTTTGCTGAAAGTGAAGAAGACTTAAAATGTTTACTGGTGAAGATCAAAGACCACAGCCTTCAGTATGGATTGCATCTCAATGTAAAGAAAACAAAAATCCTCACCACTGGACCAATAAACAACATTCTTAT
>NW_006408843.1:3017872-3018530 GCF_000296735.1 Chrysochloris asiatica
CTAGTCAGATTGAATACTACTCACTGGAGATTCTACCTTCTTCCAGGCCCTCTGGATCTAGGTTCCCTCTTGAAAGCTTGTAAGCCAGTCAGTTCTTGCCTTTGTAGCCCCCAGCCCCCATTTTGGGTAGCCAATGTCCAAGTTGCCCATCCCTGTCTACTCTGTGTGTAGAGGGGGTGGGAATGATTCTTTCTTGCTGTGAGGACTTGTTCCCTCTTTTGAGCTACTGCTTTATGGTGTTGATAGCAGCTATCCTTGAAAATCAACCTATATACATTTTAAGCAAAAATTCAAGGGGTATAAACCAGTCTCTTATTGAAGTGTCTTCACACTATTATTAAAACATATTCATGTAAGTCTCAACTGTCCATCAAATTCACACTGTGAAGAATATATAAACTTTGCTACTTATTTGGAGTATTTCCCTACTTAACATTGTCTTTCACCCCTAAAATATGTAGCCAAATGAGAAAGGAATAGCGAAAAGCATCACCATAGAAAGTCTGTAAGTCCGTCTTCTTCCTATAACTGATTGGAATACCTAAAATGGGGCTACAACGTGTCCAGTGAAGGAGGCTTCCTACGGAGCCTCTGCAATACATAAGACTATAGGTGGAAGCCTGAACCACATCCAGATCTCCAGAGATGGGAAATTCCC
>NW_006408843.1:3024385-3036182 GCF_000296735.1 Chrysochloris asiatica
AGCTTGAAGACTAAGGTGCACCTGACCCAAGCCATGGTATTTTCAATAACCTCATATGCATGGGAAAGCTGGACAGTGCATAAGGAAGACCTTAGAAGAATCGACGCTTTTGAGTAATGGTGTTGGAGGAGAATACTGAAAGTGCCATGGGCTGCCAAAAGAACAAACATCTATTTTGGAAGAAGTGCAGTCAGAGGGCTCCTTGGAGGCTAGGATAGCCAAACTTCGTCTCTCATACTTCAGACATATTGTCAGTATGGACCAGTCGCTGGAGAAGGATATCATGTTTGGTAAGGAGGAGGGTCAGAAAAAACAAGGAAGACCCCAGCGATATGGATTGGCAAAGTGGCAGCATCAATGGGCTCAAGCATGGCAATGATAGTGAGGTTGGCCCAGGATCGGGCCATGTTTGGTTCTGCTGTGCGTAGGTCGCTATGGGTAGGCACCAACTCAATGGCACCTAACAACAACAACAAACTAGGCTGAGGACCCATCTTTCCCTGAGCAAACTAAGTATGAAGATTACTGCACATTTGGGCCTCTGTTTCTCCATCTCTTGCATGATTCTAAACGAAATGTTACAACTTCATGCTGGATGGCAAAACCCCTAAAATCCCTGTCTGCCCCACGGACAACAGACTCCTTCCCCACCCTAACCACCCCACTATTCCACAAGCATAGATGGCTCTTCCTGGTCGTCACTGAAATGTTATTTTTGATGATGAATGCAACACCATTTCTCTTCAATGTGTCATTCCTGGTAATAGTAAATTATGTGGTTGTCAGATTCATAATGACCAATACCATTCCATCTCAGCTCACTAATGCCTAGGATATTGATGCTTATGTTTTCCATTTAATTTGTAATAAGTTCCAATTTTCTTAGATTCATACTTTGTACCTTCCCTAGTCTGACAATTAGTCGATATTTACAAGCTTTTTCTCCTCATTTTGATTTTTACCCCATCAGCAAATAAAAGATCTGAAAGCTCTCCTCCATTTGCTTCATCAATGTCAACTCTACTTTGAGGAGGCAACTCTTTCCCAGTCATATTTTGAGCACATTCCAATCTGAGGGACTCATTTTCCAGCTTTATATCTTACAATATTCTTGTGCTTTACATCACGTTTCAATATTCAACATTCTGGTGCTATCTTACAGTGTTCCACTGCTTTTCATAAGGTTTTCAGTGACTAAATATTCAGAAATAGTCCATCTCTCCTTCTTCTAAGTTGTCTTAGTCTGAAAGATCATCTGAAAAGCCCTCCATCATGGATAACCCTGCTGTTATTTAAAATACATCCAGAATTATAGCAACTTGCAAGCCACCATAGTACTGCAAAGTGCAGGCGAATGGTGGATGGAAAGTAGATAGGGTCAGTAAAAAACATGAAGACACTCAACAAGATGAATTGACACAGTCGTTGCAACAATGGTTTGAAACTTAACAACAATTGCGAAAATGTTGCCAAATCAGAGAATGCTTCATTCTGCTATACATGAGGTCACAAAGTTTAGAAACTGACTAGTCAGTACCTAACAACAACTTGAAATACACACACTCACACACACTTCAGTCTTCCTTTTTGTGAATTACTTTTTTCTTTAAACTGTACTATTCATTTTAATTAAATTTCAGATATATATGGTAACCTTCAGTGTGACTTTCTCTAAGTAACCAACTCTTCCTTCCTAACTCTCAGGGAGTTTTCTTTTTAATGCACTTGGCCTTGATTTCTTTGACGTCTGGGAAATTCATATCACATTCCTTTGAATAGTGTTTCAAGGACCTTAAAGAGCTACAGAGGCAATGTAACTGAACCAGTGGCTGGGTGATATAAATCTAGACATTTTAAAAGGAATTATATTAAGTCCATTAATAAGAGTACACTTCTAGACCAGCATCATGTCTATCTGATGAATAACCTCTTCAAAGACTGGGAGTAGAAGTTTAGAAGGGGATCTGGGTTGCTAATTAATGCCAGATTATAAGGAGCATATTTAAACATGATTAAGATCACATTTTCATAATTGAAACATTATAATTTCATGTCGAGTACATTTATCTCTGGCAAGAGTGTAGTTTAAAGGAGGTTCAAACACATAGTAAATGAGTACATAAATTGTGGATGTGGTTTCACTATAGCACACATTTAGAAATGTAAATGGGCAGCTTCTTTCTATAGCTTATTTGAAGACATTTTTTTGTTTGGTAGATGATGTCAAGTCAGCTCTGACTCATAGGGACTACATGCACACAGAAGGAAAACTCTGCCTGGTCCTGTGTCATACTTACAATTGCTGCTCGAACCCATTGTTACAGCCACTGTGTCAATCCATTTCACTGGGAATCTTCCTTTTTCAATGATTTGTTTTCAAGGTAAAACAGCTTTATCAAATGGCACGTATGGTAGACAGAATGGTTCCCAATATATAGCTACATGTGTTACCAAGCATGCTATCATGTTTCAGAGACTGATCCCTGCAGATAACATGGAGTCCTGGTGTGGTGCCATAGGATAAGCACTTTACCTCCAGGTTAGTTTGAATCACAAGGTCAGCAGTTTAAACTCACCAGCCACTCTTCAGAAGCGCTATAGAAGCTCACTATGAGTCAGAACCAAATTGATGGCAATTAACAAAAACAATAGTTTCACCTATTAAAGACTATAAGATTATATAATTTATAAATATTTCTCACATATACACAAACACATATATACACACACATGAAATTAATATCTTGACAGATGACTACTGAAGTATCTTATTATTGTTGTTAGCTGTCATTGAGTTACCCATGAAAAACGCTGTCCAGTCCTATTCCATTCCCATGATCAATTTCAGATTGGACCATTGTGATCCATAGGGTTTTAGAGACTGATTTTTGGAAGTAGGTTACTAGGCATTTCTTCCTAGTCCATCTTAGTATGGAAGCTCTACTGAAACCTTTTCAGCATCATATCACAGAAGCCTCCACTGGCAGGTAGGTGGTGGCTGTGGGTGAGGAATATTGGCTAGAATCAAGCTCACACCACCATGGAAGAGGAGACTTCTCCTTTGAATCACCACTGCTTCCATGAGAACACCAAATTATCTATTGTAAGAATAATGTAAATATTGAATCAAATGTGATAATACTAAATCAGTTTTTAGCATAGCTTTAACTTTAAATTGGATTAAAATGTTCTATAATTCAATAATAATCCTTTATTTTGTTCCTTGAAGTGATTTAATATATATGTTATGGTGGTGGTAGTTATGTGCCTTGGAGTCGGTTCCAATTCACAGTGAATCTTTATAGAGTTTCCGAGGCTGTAAATCTTTACAGGACCAGAAATCTTCACATTTCTCCTGAAGAATGGCTGGTAGTTTCAAACTGCTGATATTGAGGTTAGCAGCCCAACTTGTAACCACTATGCTACCAGAGCTCCTTTTAACATATATATACATACATATATGTACATACACACACACACATATTATTGTCCTTTGGTTTTTGACTGCTCCACAATGAAAAAAAAATTGACCTCGTAGTCCTGCGAAATTATTTTTTGAGGAAGACAAACTTGTCTTTCTATGCCATGATGTTTTCTGAAAAAGGACCAGCATCAGACAGGCTTAAAATAGTTTCTCTTCCCTCACAGCTAATCCTATCTGTTTCTTCTCAAGCTATCACACTTCTTTAATTCTGTAGTCATTTGATGGAGATGTTGGGTAACTAATCAAAGCAGCAACCTTTATCCTCCACTTTCCATCTCTACTTTTTTAGTTTCTTTGAGCTAATTTTTTCATTTTTGGTTTAAAGGACATTTGTACACATCATGTTGCATGTGTTTCAGGAAAATTAAAGAACACTAGACATTTTAACGAAGAGATTTTAATGTGGAAAATGTTCGAAACAGGGTTGAAGATGGGAAATATCTAAAAATGAACACTATGGTAATAATTGCAAGAAACAGCTGTCAGGTTAGGAATACAAAGTCATTTGAGGTAATCAGAACTAAGATGCTTGGAATAATTGTTATATGGACCTGGAGCTCAGACCTCTAAAGAGCAGGCATTGACAAGCATGTGTGGTAACTCTGATGGTTACCATGAGGCTCTTTCTAGGAGTGTAGTCATTCTGGGAATGTGGGAAACAGTTGGAATTGGCACCATCTGTTGATGCCAGTGAGAAGGACCATTGCTGGGGCAATGCCAATAGGAACATCAAGATAAACAGAAAGAATTAAGTCCTCTCTTTTGTCTTCTAATATCCTGCAGTGTCCTCTATTGGCAGAATCTAACACAGAGCAAGTCTGTAAAGCTGAAATGTAGTTTGCAGAGTTCCAGTGTCTCAAATCACATTATAGAAGAGTAGATTTGTTTCCAAGGAAAAGCAGCTTATTAATTGGAATCTGGGATTGAATAATGGCTCCCCACAGATATCTATGGAGGCCTGGTATGGCGCTGCAGGATAAGCAATGGACTGCAGGGTCACTTGAACCACAAGGTTGGTGGTTCACACTCAATAGTCACTCCTCTGAAACCCTATATAGGGTCACTATGAGTTGGAACCAACTTGATGGCACTTAACAAAAACAACATAGATATCTATATTTGAATTCTCAATGCCTGTGAATATGTTACATTACTTTGCAGGTGTGATTAAGTTAAGGATCATCACATAGGGAGGTGATCTTGTATTGTTGTTGTTGTTAAGTGCCGTCGAGTTGGTTCTGACCCATAGCAACCCTGTACAGGGTTTCTGAGGGTGTAAATCTTTACGGAAGTAGGAAGCCTCATCTTTCTCCCACGGAGCAGCTGGTAGTTTCGAATCGCTGACCTTAAGGTTTGCAGCTCGATTCATAACCACTATGCTACCTGGGTGCAAAAAAATGTGGCATCAACCATTCCTTTCAGAACACTCTCTACCCAGCAAGGTTCAATACTTCATTGCAGCAACTGTACAGAACTCAGAGACAATACTCACAGTTACAGGATTTATTAGGGAAACTATTGTTGTTGTTGTAAAGTGCCATCAGGTTAGTTTTAGGGACATTAACAGGATCTGAAATGTTCAGGGCATAGTTCTTCCAGTCAGGATAGCGTATACTCAGTCATGCCCACAGGCAGAGATTTCTGTGTCTAGCCAATGTTACAAAGCTTTTATAAGGCTGCTGATAAATGCCCCCCAAAACACAGCACCCTACCATATGCCTCAGTGTAAAGGCACTTGGCTCTAACACCACAGGGCAGCAGAACTAGTTTCTTCTATCAAGCGCTCGAATCACTTCACTCTGTAAGCAAGGTTCCTGCCCACGTCATTCAGGAGACTCGCTCCATGGACTGGGAAGCCCTTTGCTCTGTCTAATGGATCTGACTGTTGATTCTGCTGCTGCTGCTCTTTTACCACTCATCTGGTGTCACAGCTTTCTGTGGTTGGGTTAAGGAGATTCAATGTATAGGGATTTCAGGGTCCAAAGGGCTTGCTATACTCCAGATTCTTATTAGATGATAGTGAGAGTCCTTTACTGTTGTTATTATTATTATTATTATTATTATTATTATTATTATTATGAACTGAATGATCGTTTACATGGGAGAACATTGGCTTTACACCATTGTTTCCATCATCATTCAACAGTATTTGTTTCTATTCCCTCTGTTTTCTGTTTTTTGGTGAGTTGGGGAGTGTACACAAAAACATTTAGGGATATATAATCATTTAAACAACCAAAGGGCACATTCTGCAAGTCTGCCTCCTGGCCACCAGCACTCAGTCCCTCTCTATCCATCAGTCTAGAGTCCTCAGCTGCTCCCTCCCTCCATGTCCTCATCTCTGCCTCCATCTCTGGTGTCTCTGCTTCTCTGGATAGGGTCCCGCATTCCACTAGTGCTCTTCTCCCTTGATGGTCCTAGGGTCCTCTGTTTCTGGACTGTAAGATTAACTACTCCCCATTTTCATTTTCTTTCCTGTTTTTGAGGTGGCTCACTGTAAACTCAGTAGAATGGTAACACCGAACAATTCCTTCATTAGATTTCCAAGTGTTTACCATCACAGTCTTATTAATCACTCACAAGTGAATTATATAATCCATCAGCATCTTTCCCCATCTTCCATTCATTTTCTGGGAGTTTACAAAGACTATGGCTAGAAGAGACATTAAATAATTTACTAACTGCACTAGGTGAAACCAGTATAATCATAAAAGTCATTATAAGAGATTTTGTTTTCTCTGAAGTCAGAGAAGAAAATGTGATGGCAGAAGCAAAGGTCAGAAAGAGAGAGAGGAAGAGAAAAAAAGATAAAAGACAGAATGAGATTTGAAGGAGCAAAAGGTGACCCTGTGGCTTTGATGATAGAGAAAGCAGCTATGAGCCAGGAAATGCAGATGGCCTCTAGAAGCAGAATCATAGCTCTGCCAACACCTTAGTGTAAGGACCATTTCAGACTTCTGACCTCCAGAGCTGTAGGAGAATAAAATTGTGGTGTTTCAAGCCACAGAGTCTGTGATATTCATTACAGCACCAATAAAAAACAAAACAGCATGGCATTGAATTATAGTATTTTGGAGGTGTCAGAGTAAACACTCTTCTTGCCCCGTCTCAAAAAAGGCAAAAATTTAAAAACTAAAAATAAGTTGACATTTACAAAACAAAGCACACAACTGGGCAATAAACATATAATCAGATGCTTATTATTTTTAGCTATTACATGTATTCACATGTAAAAACAAAATTAGATGTCGCTATGGGTCGGAATCTACTCGACAGCACCTGACAAAAACTACAACATATATCTAATCAAGGAGCTGTGATAGCGTAGTAGTTATGAATCAGGCTGCAAACCTTAAGGTCAGCAGTTCGAAACTACCGGCTATTACGCAGGAGAAAGATGAAGCTTTCTGCTCCCAGAAAGATTTACAGCCTTGGAAACCCTGTACAGGGTTGCTGTGAGTCAAAAGTGACTCCATGGCACATAACCACCACCACCACCATACATCTAATCAGAGTCCTGGTGTGGTGCTGTGAGTTAATGCACTGGACTGCAAGGTCGGTTTGAACTGCAAGGTCAGGGGTTCAAGCTCACTAGTTGCTCCTCAGAAACCTTATACAGGGTCACTATGAGTCAGAACCAACTCTACAGCGACAGCCACTCGACAGCATTTAACAACAATAACATACACACATAATCAAATCTGTTGCAATGGTACATCAACAGTGAGCTGCCAGAAATCAAAAGAGGACATTGAACTAGGGATATCACTGCTGATTATATAAGTCAGACGAATCTTAACTGAAATCAGAGAATACCAGAAAGACATTTCCTTGTGCTTTATTGACTATGTGAAGGCATTCAGCTGTGTGGACTTTAAGTAATTTTGATAATACTGTATGGTTGGCACTTCAAACTTACCAGCCACTCCTCAGAAACACTATGCAGGGTCACTATGAGTCAGAACCAACTCATAACAGTATATATATATATATACATAACAACAACATATTCATCTAATGAAATCAATTTAAATAAGCAAAGTAAACATTGATCTAATGATTAAAACAGAGGAGCTCTGGTAGTGTAGTGGTTACAAATTGGACTGCAAACCTCACAGTCAGCAGTTTGAAACTACCAGCTGTTCCACAGGAGAAAGATGAGGCTTTCTGCTCCCATAAAGACTTACAGCCTCAGAAACCCTATACAGGGTAGTTTTGAGTTGGAACCGACTCCACGGCACCCCACAACTACTGATACTTAAAAACTTTATTAAGAGAACAAAGTTATACACAAACAAATGCATACTACATAATTCTCTTATATAAATGTGGTGGTGGTGTGCCTTGGAGTCGGTTCCAACTCATAGCAACCCTGCATAGGGGTTCCGAAGCTGACAATCTGTTGTTGGGTGCCATCGAGTCCATTCTGACTCATAGCGACCCTATGAACAACAGAATGAAACACTACCTGGTCCTGGCCCCACCTCACAACCGTTGCTATGCCTGAGCCCATCACTGTCACCACTGTGCCAATCCATCTTATTGGGGGTCTTCCTCTTTTTCTCCAACTCTCCAGTTTACCAAACACGATATCCAGGAACTGGCCCCTCCTGACAACATGTCCTAAGTATGAAAACAAAGTTTAGCCATCCTGACTTCCCAGGAGCACTCTGGCTATACTTCTTCCAACACATATTTGTATCTTATTTTGGCACTCCATGGTCCTTTCAATATTCGCCTCCAACACCATAACTCAAGTGCATCAATTCTTCTACAGTCTTTGTTGTTCAACTTTTGCATGCAAATAAGGTTATTGAAAATACCAGGGCTTGTGTCAGGCTCACCTTAGTCCTAAAACTGATATTTTTACTCTTAAACGCTTTAAAGAAGTCTTGTGCAGCAGAGCAAAATGAAATTTTTGGCAACTTCAATCTTTTCTCCATTTACTGGTCCAGTTGTGAAGATTTACGTTTTCTTTACATTGAATTGCAACCCATAGTGAAGACTATGGCCTTTTATTTTCATCAGCAAGTATTTAAGTCCTCTTCACTTTCAGCAAGCCAGGTTGTATTATCTACATATCACAGGTTGTTAATGAGTCTTTCTTAAATCCTGATACCCCATTTTTCTTCATACATACCAGCTTCTTGGATTATTTGCTCAGCATACAGATTGAATAAGTATGGTGAAAGAAAACAACCCTAGGGCACACGTTTTCTAATTTTAAACCATTCAGTGTTCCCTTGTTCCGTTCAAACTGCCTCTTGGTCCATGTATAGAGATTCCTCATGAGCATAATCAAGTGTTCAGGAATACTCATATTTTGCAATGTTGTTCATAGCTTGTTATGAGCCACACAATCAAAAGCCTTTGCATAGTTAATAAAGCACAGGCAAACATCTTTCTGATATTCTCTGCTTTCAGCCAAGATCCATTGGACATCAGCAATGATATCCCTCATTCCACGTCCTCTTCTGAAACCAGCTTGAACTTCAGGAAGTTCCTTGTCAATGTATGGTTGCAGCTGTTTTAGTATTACCTTTAGTAAAACTTTACTCACATGGGATATCAATGATATTGTCCTATGATTTCAGCATTCCATTGGGTCTCCTTTCGTTGGAAGGGTCACAAATATGGGTCTCTCTTCCAATCAGTCGGCCAGATAGTTGTCTTCCAAATTTTTTGACATAAATTACTGAGTGCCTCCAGTGCCACCTTACTTAGTTGAAAATTTTCAATTAATATTCCATCTATTTCCAGTGTCTTGCTCTTTGACAATTACTTCATTCAATGCATGTTGGACTTCTTCCTTCAGGATCATTGGCTCTTGATCATATGCTTGATCAAGAAATGGTTGAACACTAGCCATTTCTTTTTGGTACAGTGACTCTGTGTATTCCTTCCATCTTGTTGATGCTTTCTGTAACATTCAATAATTTTCCCAGGGAATCCTTCAACACCAGAAGTTAAAGCTTGAGTTCTTTCTTGATTTTCCTCAGTTTGAGAAATGGTGTGCAAATTCTTCCCTTTGGTTTTCCAACTACAGATCTTTGCACATTTTGAGATATTTGACTTTGTCTTCTTAAGCTGACCTTTGAAATTTTCTGTTCAGCTCTTGTACCTCCTCACTTCTTACATTTGATTTAGCATCTCTATACTGGACAGCAAGTTTCAGAGTCTCTTCTGACATCCATTTTGGTCTTTTCTTTCTTTCTTCTCTTCTTAATGATCTGTATGATGTTCTTGATGTCATCCCACAACTCTTCCGGGCCTTGGTCTTTTGTGTCATTCCATGTTCCAATGATCAGTGGATGTTTAGAGTTGTCTCTATTTTGAGTTGTGCCCCATCAGCAAATGAAGATCCTGTGGGCTTTATTCAATTTGTGTCATCACAGTAAGTTCTACTTTGAGGAGGCAGCTCTTCCGCAGTTGAATTTTTAGTGCCTTCCAATCTGAGAGAGTCATCTTCTGGCAGTATATCTGACAATATTCTGGTGCTCCTCATCATGTTTCAATATTTAACAATCTGGTGCTGACAGTGTTTCACTGCTATTCATTAGGTTTTCAGTGACTAAATATTCAGAAATAGTCCATCTCTCCTTCTTCATAGTCTGTATTCATCTGGAAGCCTTTCTGAAACCTGTCAACCATGGGTGACCCAGCTGGTATTTAAAATACTTGTGGCATAATTTCCAGAATCACAGAAACACACAAGCCACCACAGTATGACAAACTGACAGATGAGTGGTCATAGATTGCAAAATTTAGCTATCATTTCTCACTATGTTCATGTTCTTTGCAATGTTTTGCCCCACCTTTCAACAAGAGGAAGTCAGTTATTCACCATCATTAATCAGAGTTGGAATGAAACTTGTTTTGTCATTTGAATGAGGGGAAATTTATGATGTACCTGTTCTGAAATTAGATCATGCACACATCCACTTTTTCTCTTTGACTCTTGCTAAGACCCCGTATTAATAAATTAAAAAATGGCAACTCCATGTGTTAGTTTAGAACTGTGCTTCATAGGGGTTCCAATGACTGATTTTTTAAAATTATATCACCAGGCCTTTCTTGCAAGGCACTTATGTTATTGTTAAGTGCCAATAGATGGGTTCAAACCAACACCATTTCAGTTAGCAGCTAAATGTGGTAATTGTTTGCACCATCCAAGAGCACCACTGTAGAAAAGACAGTGCGAGGTAAAGACAGTGTGAGGTAAAGGATGTCCATAGCCAAGGCCATCCTAGAGCTGCAAACTTAGTAGTGGATAATGAATATTTGGAGTTTATCATGGTCTCCTCAGGAGCCAAAAGAGCCACAAGGGTGAGTTCAGTCCAAATTAATGACCCATTAATTTGTGAACTAAATAAATGGTTGTTTTAAGTTATTAAATTTTAAGGCTATTTTATGTAGCAGAATTTGAACTAATGAAGTTCAAGAACAATCAAAATGAAAATACAGTGATAAAGATCAGTACAATGATTATTAATTTGGGGGGAGATTAACTTTGAAAGGGCATCTGGGAACTTTATAAGATGAAAATCCCTACATCTTGATTTGAATTATGGTTATATCATTGTCAAAATGTGGTATATAGCTGTCAAAATTCACTTAACTGTACATTAAAGATCTGTGTATTTCACAGTCTGCACATTATACCTAAATATGAGGATAGAGAAGACATTAGCTGCCTTCTGAGTCCCTTTATTTGTTCATTTTATAAATAAGGACTTGAGTGGAGTCAAGTGACTCACCCAAAGTCATAAGCTAATTAGAGCAATACCTTGAACTGGAATCAGAAACTTGGTCTCTGGGAGCCTAGTCCAGAACCTTTTATGTTACATTATATTTTTCCTTGACAAAATCTTACCTTAGTTGAAGAGTTTCTACACATTCTAAGTATATGTGGAACAAATAGACTGGACTAAATCTAACAAAAGTGCTAGAACAGAGAGTGAAGTGTTCAGCTGATATGAAGTCAGGAGAGATGCACAAGAATGCCCATAGTTGCAGATAGTACTCATTTGACCTAGCTTCAATGGCTGGATGATCAGAACTCAACTAGAGGAAGAAATAAAATAAAGAAAACAAGTGTAGTTCGCTACAATTTGACGAACTTGACCTATACTTATGAGTGTAGTAGCTTAAACCAACAAAGAGGGAAGGAATCTTCACAGCAAGGATCATTCCCATCCCCTCTGCATCCATATCAACAGGGTAGACATGGATGGGCAGCTTAGACATTGTTGTCAGGTGCCATCGAGTCGGAACCGACTCATAGCGACTCCATGCACAGCAGAACGAAACAAT
>NW_006408843.1:3057102-3062514 GCF_000296735.1 Chrysochloris asiatica
GACGGCACTTAACAACAAGAACAACAACAACAAATCTTCTTTGTCGTGTGGTACTGTGGAGAAAACACTGGACCTAAAGAAAGGTCAGTTCAAACCCATCAACCAGCTCCTCAGAAACTCTACACAGGGTATGGTGTTGGAGGAGAATATTGAAGGTGCCATGGGCTGCCAAAAGGACCAACAGATCTGTGTTGGAAGAAGTGCAGCTAGAGTGCTCCTTGGATGTCAAGATGGCCAAACTTCATCTCTCATACTTTGGACATATTGTCAGGAGGGACCAGTCACTGGAGAAACGTATCATGTTTGGTAAGGTGGAGGGTCATAGAAAAAGAGGAAGACCCCCAGCAAGATGGATTGGCAAAGTGGCAGCATCAATGGGCTCAAGCATGGCAACAATTGTGAGGTTGGCTCAGAACTAGGCAGTGTTTCATTCTGTTGTACATAAGGTTGCTATGAGTTGGTACCAACTTGATGGCACCTAACAACAACAACATGAGTCAGATCTGACTTGATGGCACTTAATAACAGCAACAACATTCTTCTTTGTAAGGTTCCTAGGTGACCAACCAGTTTGCACTCTACTGCAAACTTATAGACTAATTGTGAATGTGGTGCATATTTATGGAAATAGGATCAAATGAGACAATGTATATAAAAGTATACTGAATTACAAAACCTCAACCATATCCTTTTGGTACAGTGACTCTGTATATTCCTTCCGTCTTCTTTTGATGCTTTTTGCTTCATTCAATAATTTGCCCAGAGAATCCTT
Source organism: Chrysochloris asiatica (assembly GCF_000296735.1). Classification (NCBI taxonomy): domain Eukaryota; kingdom Metazoa; phylum Chordata; class Mammalia; order Afrosoricida; family Chrysochloridae; genus Chrysochloris; species Chrysochloris asiatica. Next base: position 3,057,875 of record NW_006408843.1, read on the forward strand.
CAATAACAAAAGTTGAGGCTTGAATTTTCTTCAGTTCCCCCAGCTTGTGAAATGCTGAGTGTGTTCTTCCTTTTTGGTTTTTTGACTCCAGATCTTTGAACATTTTGTTGTAATATTTGACTTTATCTTCTCGAGCTGGCCTTTGAAATTTTCTGCTCAGCTCTTGTACCTCCTCCTTTCTTCCATTTGCTTTAGCATATCTACCCAGGAGAGCAAGTTTCAGTGTCTCTTCTGACATCCATTTTGACCTTTTCCTTCTTTCATGTCTTCTTAATGACTTTTTGCTTACTTCCTATATGATATTCTTGATGTCATCCCACAACTTTTCTGGTCTTTGGTCTTTAGTGTTTAATGTATCAAATCTGTACTTCAGATGATCTCTAAATTCAGGTGGGATATATTCAAGGTCATAGTTTTGCTCTCTTAGATTTGTTGTCATTGTCCTTAGCTTCAGTTTGAATTTGAGTATGAGCAATTGATGGTCTATTCCACAATCTGCCCCAAGCCTTATTTTGACTTTGTCTCTTTCTGCAGATGTATTCAATTTGGTTTCCGTGTATTCCATCTGGCGATGTCCATGTGTATAGTTGTCTCTTATGCTGTCTAAAGAAGGTATTTGAAATGAACAAACCATTGATTTTGCAGAATTCTATCATGCGTTCTCCAGCATCATTTCTATCACCAAGGCCATATTTTCCAACTACTGATCCTTCCTCTTTGCTCCCTACCTTTGCATCCCAACCACCACTAATGATCAATACATCTTGATTGCATATTTGATCGATGTCAGATTGAAGAAGTTGGTAGAATTCTTCTATTTCATCCTCACTGGCTTTAGTGGTTGGTGTGTTAATTTGAATAATAGTGGTATTAGCTGGTCTTCCTTGTAGGCACATGGATATTGTCCTATCACAGACAGCGTTGTATCTCATGACTGATCTGGATATCTTCTTTTTGACGATGAATGCAATACCATTCCTCTTCAATTTGTCATTCCTGACATAGTAAACCATGTGGTTGTCAGATTCAAAATGGCCAATATCAGTCCATTAGAGCTCACTAATGCTTAAGATATTGATGTTTATACGTTCCATTTCATTTTTGACAATTTCTAGTTTTCCTATATTCATACTTCATACATTCCATGTTCTGATTATTAATGGATGTTACAGCTGTTTCTCTTCATTCTGAGTTATGCCCCATCAGTAAATGAAGGTTCTGCAGGCTTTTCTCCCATGAGCTTTACTCCATTCGCATCATCACAGTCAATTCTACTTTGAGGAGGCAGCTCTTCCCCAGTCACATTTTTAGTGACTTCCAACCTGAGGGGTTCATTTTCTGGCACTATATCTGACAGTGTTTCTCTGCTATTCATAAGGCTTTCAGTTACTAAATATTTGGAAGTAGTTTGTCACTCCTTCTTCCTAGTCTGTCTTTGTTTGGAAGCTCATCTGAAACCTGTCCACCATGGCTGACCCTTCTGGTATTTAAAATACCGATGGCATTGTTTTCAGAATCACAGCAACTGACAGCCACCACAATAAGACAAACTGACAGACAAGTGGTGGACAAAGCCTCAATAGTGCAGTGATATTATGAGCTGTGCTGCTAACTGCAAACAGGTAAAATCTACCAGCAGCTCCACAGGGAAAAGATGCTTTCTGCTCTGGTAAAGATTTACAGCTTCGGAAACCCTATACAGGGTGGTTATGAGTCAAAACCAATTCTACAGCACTTAGGAACAGCAACACAGGTTAATAGTTAAAACCCATTCAGTGGTGGTGTTGAATTGTTTGACTTGGTTCAGGTAGTGTTGAGTCAATTCCAACTCAACGATCCCATGTGACAGAATAGAACTGCTCCAGAGGATTTTGTCAACTGTGATCTTTATGGAAACATATCATTAGATCTTTCTGGGCAGGTTCAAACCTCCAACTTAGCCACAGAGCACTTAACCATTGCACCATCAAGACTTCTCCCATTAAAATTACAACCAAGAACAATCTATGTAGTTCTACTCTTTAACACATTTGGTCCACAGAATTGACTCCATGGTAACTAACAGCAACTGCAATAGTGCTCTTTGTAGTCCTCATCTCTAAAAAATCACTTTTTCACTTGCTTTTGAAAGCAATATGAGGTTTCAACTGATATGTATGTGATCACAAATACTAATGTCCCTCCTTTTATAGTTTGTAATGAAAAGAGGCCAAGTTGGCCACAGTTAATACAGAGCTATACTTTTGTTATTATAGTTTATGACATGAAAGACGAGACGTTAACGATGAAGAGCTCAGTTCAGCTGAGCGTCTGGGCCAGCATCCACACTGAGCAACCTTAGGGCAACAGAAAAGCACAATTGAGGCAGGGCTCTGTGGTTGTTATCTCCATCCATTTTATACAGCAAAGCTTAAGGATACGATATAAAAATCCAAATAGCAGGTTTGGATTATTCCTTTAATACTTAAACAAATTATTCCATAATAATGTATTGTAAATAGCTTTACAATGTCCTTAAATGTATTACCTGGTAGTAGTCTATGGACCATGTCATATAAAATTGAATCAAGAAGAAGGTATGCACAGAGTGGACCTGCTTTTTTGTGAATAATAGACAATATACAAAGGTCCTGTGTCAGTTCAGGCCAGAGGCATCTTTCGGGGTCCATTGGGAAGCAAAGGGGAGGAGGAATGAATACCAAATGCTCTTTCTTGTTTTTAGAGGCTATTGAAGTACAGACAGTTCAGCTGGGCTGCCTGAGGCTGCAAAACACTTTGCTGTCTTTGAGGTATTAATGCCTGTTTGATATCAGCTGAGCCTATGTCAAAAGCTGAAGGCCTCTGACTCTGAAGCCTACTGCTTAGGGAATCAGCAAACCTCTAGTGAACCTCAGTCCTGCACAGATTTCAATACACGCTGGTCCCTGTTTCATTGAAGCATAATTTGGTGGTCTGTTCATCTCTGTGTGAAGTGCAAGAGTTGGGAATTTGTATTCTTTCATCTACGAGGTTATCTTTTATTATCTCATGCTGTTTCATTATATTTTTTTTCCTCTGGTACTATTTCCTTTCATTATTTCTTAAAGTTAATTTAAAATTTTGTTAACTTTTTTTAATTGAAGTATAATATATATAATACTAAGATGCATCAAGGGCTCTAAACTTGAGTGTATAGTTAGATGTGTTTTGACACATGTATAAAGTGAGTAATCACCACCAGGATAAAGGCAGAGAATATTACCAAGAAAAGAAAGAAAAACAATTGTCATTGAGTCAGTTCCAAGTCACTGCAACCCACGTACTTCAAAGTAGAACTGTGTTCCATAACGCTTCCACATGATCTTTCAAAAGTAAATCACCAGGCCTTTCTTTCTGATTGGTTACTCCTAGTTTGACAAGAGTGTTTGTTTTATAACCATGAACAAGCTTGACTTTGAAAGATTTTTTTTTTTTTATCTGCCAACATAATGATATGATTGTCTCTGTTTTTCAGAAAGTGTGCTCAAATAAATTGCTTAATTAATGTTTAAATATCAAATCATCATTGTATTCCTGAAATTAACTTTACTTGGTCATGAGGCATTATGATACTTCTATATTGTGGTCTATTTGCTATGATTGTGGCTAGGAATTATAAGTATATATATTCATGGGAGATAAAAGAATATTACTTTTTCCTATAATGCCCTTATGTTTTGGTATTAAGGTTATATTGACACCATAGAATATAGTGGGAAGTGTTCCTCCTTATTCTTTGAAAAATTCTGTGTAGATACATTATTTCCTCCTTAAAATTATGATGGAGATAAAACCAGTGAAGCCATTTAGGCCTGGAGTTTTATTTCTGGGAGGTTTTTATTATGGGTTCGAATTATTTGATATGCATAGGCCTATTCAGATCTTTACTTTCAATTTTGATAAGTTTTACCTTAAATAAAATTTTCTATTTCATCTAAATTTTAGGTTTATTTTAATAAAAGTGTTCATAGTATTCCCTTTATAATTTATTTTTCATAGGATAATGTTTAGAACCAGATGAAAATGTGGCTTTACACATTTTAGGGAATACAGTCCCTAAGAGCAACACCTCCTAAAGGAAGGAAGATAGGAGAGACCAAAAAGGAAGGGAAAGAGTAAACTCGAATAAAAAATAAAGCCCAAATTAATAGATGCAAGAGTACAAAGGAAAGAAATTGAGAATAATTTAACTCAGATGAAGTTTGATTTGGTAGGCATGATTTTTCTGGTACTTTGTACTCTTATATTTATGAACCATAGTCTTTACTGAGTCAGTCTACATGAATAACTTTAATCTTCTTAGACAATGACAAAATACAGACTTGCACAAATTCGATTACTGGAGAGACCACACCCAAAACTCTCTCTAAGGATGGAGAGATATCAATTATGCCAGCCTTCTGATCCTTATGTTACAGATGAGCAAACTGATGTTTGTTGACATTAATGTCTTACACAATATCACACAATGAATTAAAGAGTTATAATAATTGCTGATATGCAAATTCAAATTAAAGCTGAAGAAAATGAAAACAAATCTACGAGAGCCAAAATATGATCTTGAATTTATCCCTTCTGAATTTAGAGATCATCTGAAGAACAGATTTGATGAATTGGACACT
>NW_006408843.1:3064413-3065803 GCF_000296735.1 Chrysochloris asiatica
TCGCTATGAGTCGGTTCCGACTCGATGGCACCTGACAACAACAACAACAACAATATTTTTGAATGAATGTATGTATCTACATAAAGCACTTAGTGCATCTCATACACACCACTCATCTGTCATTTTGTCTTACTGTGGTGGCTTGCATGTATCTGTGATTCTGGAAGCTAAGTCACTGGTATTTTAAATACCAACAGGGTCTCCCATGGTGGGCAGATTCCAGGTGAGTTTGTAACAGAAGACAGACTAGAGAGAAGGAGAGACAGACTACTTCCAAATTTTAGTCACTGAACCTTATGAATAGCAGTGGAACACTGTCAGATAGCACCAGAGTGCTGAATACTAAACATAATGAAGAGCACCTGAATATTGGCAGATATAGTGCAAAAAGATGAGCCCCTCAGGTTGAAAGGCACTCAAAATTCAACTGGGAAAGAGCTGACTCTTCAAAGTAGAGTTGTCTGCGATGACACAAATGGAGCAATACCTTCTGGACTCTCATTTGCTGAAGGGACACAACTCAGAATGAAAAGCAACAGCTGTAAGCATCCATTTATAATCAGAACATGGAATTACAAAGTATGAATCTAGAAAAGTTGAAAATTGTCAAAAACGACAGGGAACACACACATCGATATCCTAGGCATTAGTGAAAAGGATTGGTAAAACTGAAGAATTCTACCAACTTCTTCTGTCTGAAATTGATCAAATATGCAAGCAAGATGTATTGATAATTGGTGATTGGAATACAAAAGTTGGAAACAAAAAGAAAGGTCAGTAGTTAGAATGCATAGCCTTGGTGATAGACATAATGATGGAAATCAGATGAGAGAATTTTGCAAGACCAATGACTTATTCATTGCAAATATCTTTTTCCTACATATAACTGGTGACTATACACGTGAACCTCACAATATGGAATACATAGGCATCACATTGACTACATATGTGAGAACAAGGCCAGGGGTCAACTGTGGAACAGATCATCAATTGTTCCTATGCAAGTTCAAACTGAAGTTGAATAAAATTAAAACTAACAAGTTCATGAGAGTCAAAATATGACCAGGAGTATACCCTACCTGAATTTATAGAACATCTCAAGAACAGATTTCATGCATTAGACATTAATGACTGAAAACCAGAAGAGTTATGAGACGACATCAAGGACATCTTACAGTAAGAAAGCAAGAGGTCATTAAAAAGACAGGAAAGAAAGTAAAGATCAAAATGCATGTCAGATGAGACTCTGAACTTGATCTGGACTGCTGCTTCCATGAGTGTTGATGGTTGATCTGAGAAAAATGAAGTGTTTGACAGCCTCAATCTTTTCTGCACTTACATGGATATTATTTATTGGTTGAGTTGTGAGGATTTTTGTTTTCCTTACATT
>NW_006408843.1:3066713-3068989 GCF_000296735.1 Chrysochloris asiatica
TGCCTTCAGTGTGCCTTGGACTTCTTCTTTCAGTTTCAATGGCTCTTGGTCAGATGCTAACCTTTGAAATGATTGAACATAAACAATTTCTTTTTGGTACAGTACTATGTGTTCCTTCCAGTTTCTTTTGATGCTTTCTGCACCATTTCACATTTTGCCCATAGAATCTTTCCATATTGCAAGTAAAAGTATGAATTATTTAATTCAGTTCTTTCAGCTTGAGAAATGTTGTGCATGTTCTTCCCTTTTGGTTTTCCACCTCCTGGTCCTTACACACTTCTTGAAATTCCTTTTAAATTTTTCTGTTCAGCTTTGTTACCTCCTCATTTCTTCCATTTGATTTAGCATCTCTATGCTGGACACCAAGTTTCAGAGTCTCTTCTGACATCCATTTTGGTCTTTTACTTTTTTTTTTTTTCATCTTAATGACCTTTTGTTTCTTCCTGTATGATTTTCTTGATGCCATTCCACAACTCTTCTGGTCTTTGGTCATTAGTGTCTAATTCATCAAATCTGTTTTTCAGATGATCTCTAAATTCAGGTGGAATATGTACAAGGTAATATTTTGACTTTCATGGACTTGTTTAATTTTCTTCAGCTTCATCCTGGACTTGCAGGACATATGTACAATTGACAGTCTGTTCCAGTCTGCCCCTGGCCTTGTTTTGGCTGATAATATGGAACGTTTTCAACCATCTCTTTCCACAGATGGAGCCAATTTGATTTCTGTGTATTTCACTGGTGAGGTACATGTGCATAATCATTTTTTATGTTGTTTTTAAAAGTTTTTTGCAATGAAGAAGTCATTAGGCTTGAAAAATTCTATCATTCTATCACTTTTTTTTGGTCAAAGATATATCCTAAGTCTATATTAGACCTCCTGCATCATCTCTATCATCAAGGCCTTATTGTCCAACTACTGATACTTCCTCTTGTTTTCCTTTGCATTCCAATAGTCAGTAATTATCAATATATTTTGATTGCAGGTTTGATTAATTTCATACTGAAGAAGTTGGTAGAATTTTTCAATTTCATCATTGCTGGCTTTAGTGGTTACTACGTAAATTTGAGTAATAGCTGTATGAATTTGTCTTCCTTATAGGCGTATGGATATTATCCTACCACAAATTACATTGTACTTCAAGATAAATGTTGAAGTGTTCTTTTTGATGAAGAGTGACACATCACTTCTCTTCAATTTGTCAATTCCAGCCTAGTAAACCATGTGATCGACAGATTCAAAATGGCCAGTATCAGTCCATTTCAGCTCACTAATATAAAGGATATTGATATTTTTATGTGTTCCATTTCATTTTTGACAACTTTGAATTCTCTAGACTCATATTTCCATGTTCCAAATATTAATGGATGTTTGTAGCTGTTTCTGCTCATTTCAAGTTGTGTCCCATCAGCAAAGGAATGTCCCCAAAACTCACTGCATTAACTTCATCATAGACAACTCTACTCTGTGGAGACAATTCCTCTCCATTCATATTTTGAGTGCCTTCCAACCAGAGGGGCTCATTGCCTAGCACTATATCTGATAATGTTCTCATGCACTTCATTATGCTTCATTTTTCAATATTCTGTTGCTGTCAGTGTTCCTCTGCTATTTATAAAGTTTTAATTGACTTATTATTAGAAAGTAGTCTTTCTCTCCTTCTTCCTAGGCTGTCTTAGTCTGGAAGCCAAGCCAAAACCTGTCCATCATAGGCGACCCTCCTGATATTTCAAATGCCAGTGGAATAGCTTCTAGAATCACAGCAATATGGGAGCCATCATAGTATGACAAAATGACAGTCAGATATTAACTACATGATTGGTCTCTATTTTTCTGGAGCAAGAAAGCAAGGAGAGTCAAGATGAGGTGGGGGCTTTCTGAGAGAATGACTGCCATTGTCCATCACCAGACTGTCCAGTCTATTCACATACCAGTCTGAAGGGATGTACAATTATTGTGAAGTATCCCAGAGGGACCTGGAAGAGGGACTTCAATCACATTAATGTAGAATTCAGTCTTCTTGGTGGGGAAATAGAAATTGGCTAGAGTTTGTACTACCTGTAGTCATGTGCAGAATATGAGTAGGGGTATTACACTGGGTTTCCATTACAAAATGAAGTCTGCATATGATCACTTCCCTATCCACGTTGTAATCCAAGAGAGTGGATCTCTCGTTGAAATCTGAAACCTCTTGAGTAAAAAATACGTACTAGGATTTGGATGAGGGCAGATTTTGCTTGTTCAGATTCAGAAGACTAGAAAGATGAATTAATTC
>NW_006408843.1:3072709-3073372 GCF_000296735.1 Chrysochloris asiatica
TTAGGGCTGGGTAGTGTTTCCTTTTGTTGTGCACTATGAGTTAGAACCTACTCAACTGCACCTAACAACAGCACAACCATCACCATCATTACACATTTTAATCAAAGAATCAAAATTAAAATATAAAAAATGAGCAGTAGAATTTCAAATTTTCCAAGATTTCACATTTTCTTGAGTCATGAAACTACTGCCTTGAGATAATATTTATCTTCAGTTGTCTTTGTATCATGCTATTACCACCAACCAGTTGAGAGGATCTCACCTTCTGTTATTCACGCAGCCTCTGATATCCCTAACACATTCAGTGGCTACGATAGGTAAGGTTTGTGTCAACTTGACTATGCTAGGATTTTCAGTGGTTTGACAGTTGAGATGTGGTTATCCCCATGGTGAAATCTAATACAGGCATAGTTAACTCTATGATCATTGGCTATGAGCAGCCAAACAATTGAATAGACATGCAGGAAAAGCTTGTCTTTCCCCCTGGAACTGGAGCGTGCATCTGGGTTGTATTGATCCTAAGCAAGTGAGCTACCCTATTGTTTGCTTGTCTGCTTGCAGTCTCACCTGCTGCTTTTGGTTCACCTGGCCCAGACTTGACACTCCTATTTGCTCATCTGCCTGCTGTGCCATCCTGCCAATTTTGATTCATCTAACCCAAAA
>NW_006408843.1:3075052-3077242 GCF_000296735.1 Chrysochloris asiatica
CTGTAAGATGAACTATTCCACCATTTTTGTTACAAAGCATCTACCTTTACAATTGACAGTCATAATTAGTCATGGTAGCAATTACTCACTATTGAATCATAAGAATCTTATCACCATCTCTTTTTACCAGAGCCATCTAGACAAGATGAAAACTATTCAGTGAGGACTCTACCTTTCCCCCCACACTCTTAAACTAAACTCCCTCTTGAAGCCTGGTAAGCTAGTCACTTTGTGCCTTTATCACACCATCATTTTAGGTAGACAGTATTTAAGTTACCCATCCCTATCTACCCTGTATATAGAGGGGATAGCATTGATACTTTGGTGTGAAGACACCTTCCCTCTCTGTTGGTATTTTGAGCTACTACCTCCATGAATATAGGTCAAGTTCATCAAATTGTAGCAATTTACCCTCATTTCCTTTACCAAAATTTGTTCTCATTTTTATCTTCCTCTAGATGAGTTCTGATTGTCAAACCATTGAGTGTAGGTCAAATAGGTACCATCTGCAAGTTTGGGTGTTCTTGTGCATCTCCCCTCACTTCATATCAGCTGGATGCTTCACTCTCAGCTCTATCGTTCTGTGGCGATGTCCTTGTCCATGGGCTCAGGTGTCTCCAGGTCTCACCACACTTTGGACTAGCCAGCTCTTCCTCTTCTCTCTTTCGTCTCCAGGTCAATGGGAGTCAATGGACTGTGGTTGAACTCAGCCCATTTCTTCATTGCTGCCTTTTCCCATCTTCCACTCACTAGTAGACCAATATGGTCGTCAGCAAGTTTACATACCTGCTCATGTTCTCCCTTTGAGTTTCATTCTTAGAGGGGAGTTTGTCCTGAGGGAACTTGATTGCTTGCCTTGATGGCTTCCTGGCGAACAACTTGCTTATTCTTGTAGTAGCCAATAATACTTCCATCTTTGTTTTGGGTTTTGCCTGATCTTTTTTTGAAGATGTATCTTCTGATTCTCTAGCTGTTCCAGGCTGGCCTGCTTGTCCTGTCTAGTAGAACTATCCCACCTCAGAAGGTTCTGGATGGGACTTAGGGTTCCATCTAAGGTCCAATATACTGCAAAGGCTCTGCAAGAGATCTATTTCACTGGACAAATTCTAGAACCCCTTTTAGGTGTTCCAATCAGTCATAAGCTGAAGATAGACTTAGAAGCTTTCTGTGATCATATTTCCTGACCTTCCTTTCTATCCCATTCAAGTGTCTATTTTACAATAAGTAGTAGACAAGGGAAACCAATATTCATAAGACTGTCAAGCATCTTAGTATTATTTCTCCTCTTCAGACTATGCCTCGATCCCTGTATCACAGAGCACTGTTGTTCCAAGGTTGAGCATGCATCACTATTTACCTCTGTCCCATTTATAACATGCAAACCTGTCTCAGTGTTCCCCCTTCTACCTTGTTCTTCTACCCCTCCCCCTTCTTGTGTATTTCCCTCCCCAACACCCAAACTATGATGTGTCTCTCCCCTACCATGTGCTCTACTGTTGCCTCCCTCGACCTTCCTCCCCTAGCTCCCCACTCCACTGCCTACGATAACCAACAAAGAATTTCCCCCCTTTTTATTATGGGTATCTTTTCTTAAGTTTTTACAATAATGATCTTATGCAATATTTGTCCTTTGTGACTGATTAATTTCACTCAGCATAATGTTCTCAAAGTTCATCCATGCTATGTGGTGGCTTACAGCTTCCTTATTTATACCATGTGTTTTTAACTCTGCCTTTATCCCATGTTCTTCAAATTCATTTTAATAGTTAATGTGTCAAATTGGCTAGGCTATAGTTCTCAATGATTTGGTATGTGGTCACTTTTCATTCTATGTTTTGATGTGAGCTGCCAGTAGAAATATAAGTTTCTTTGAGGATGCAACTTCCAGAATATAAATGGATATTCCAGGAAAATTCATTCTTGTTACTTGACTTCTAGTTCTTGGGATATGTCTGAAGAATACTTCCACTTGCTGTCCAAACTGCAGATTTTGGATTTGCCATTTCTGGTAACTCTGTGAGCCAACTGTCTTCTACTTGATCTGCAAATTTTGTGTCCTCAGCCCCTGCAACCTCATGAGCCAGCAGAGGTCTTCAGTCTGCCCCTGACCCACATATTTGAAGCATGCAATTGTCTGACTCATTTCATTACAATTTAGTGAGCCATTTCCCTGAAGTAAATATCTCTATA
>NW_006408844.1:0-650 GCF_000296735.1 Chrysochloris asiatica
TTGAGGGGGAGAGAAAGGAATAGCCAGAAATATCACCATAGAAAGCCTCTAAGTCCATTTTCTGCATATAACTGATTGGAATACCTAAAATGGGGCTACAACGTGCCCAATGAAGGAGGCTTCCTGTGGAGCCTCTGCATTACATAGGACCATAGGTGGAATCCTGAACCTCATCCAGAATCTTCAGAGGTGGGAAATTTCCACTTGAAAGGACAAGCAGACCATCCTGGAGTGGCTACAAGAACAGAAGATACTTCTTGAAAGAAAGACCAACAAGAAAAATACAAAACTATATAGGCAAACCGACTGATTACTACAAGAACAAGCAAGTTGCTCGCCCAGGAGACATCAAGGCAAGTGGTCGGGTCTCCTCAAAGCAAACCCCCTTCCAAGACTAAGACTCAATGGGAATACAGGTTCTGATTGGTGACCATGTTCGTCACCGATAAGGGGAAGTGAGGGAAAACCAGCAATGAAGTTGTGAGATTAGCCCTACAAAGTTCAATACACTCCTGTGAACCCAGGTAGAGACCTGGTTAGCCAGCAGTGTGGCAAGACCTGGGACTCTTGGGCCCAGAGTCAGAGACATAGCCACGAGGACTAGAGCGAAGAGTGAAGCATTCAGCTGATTAGAAGAGAGGGCATATGCA
>NW_006408844.1:3224-7080 GCF_000296735.1 Chrysochloris asiatica
CAAGATCCATCTGACATCAGCAAGCAATGCCCTCGTCACTGACCTAGTTGATGATTTATCTCTCACCAGAGTTAAGGTACTTTTGTTTTTCATGATGAGTCTGTTCTGAGATAAACGTATTGACTCATCTTTGGCAAAAGTGATGAAAGATAGCCTCATCGCTAGAACCTTAAGGCTACAGAGTAATTATGAGCTTCTTTTTATTCTTTAGCATGAGACCCAGTGGAAATGGACTTTTCTAGATCACATGGCAGTGAAATAAAATGGAACATTAATCTCCTGGCTCCAGGTTGACAATACGTTTTTCTTCACTGAGATAGACTGTTATGAGGGAAAGAGGAAGACAAACCTAGTTTATTAGTTTTGAGGCCTATGTCAAATTATTTTAACCTCACTGAACCTCAGTTTTCTGATCTGTAAAATGGGGTAATTCTTTTTTATTTGGGGTTTTAGATGGAGATAATGTATATAATGGATCAGTAAATGCATTTCAAATCTTTCTCTTGCTTTCTAAAATTCTTCAACATAACTTAAAAAAAAATTTTTTTATTGTAATTTGGGTAAAAGTTTACAGAGCCAATTGGTTTTCCCTTCAACAAATCATACACATTTTGATTCATTACATTGATTGCAATCCCCACAATAAAACAGCAGTTTTTCCACTTCCTCCTTGTGTTTCCTGTTTTCATTTGTCCTTCTTTCCTTTCCCTTCCTGCTTTCTGAGATTTATCCCTGGGCAAATGATGCTCTTTTGACCTTGTGTGGTTGATTGGATTGATTGTTTTAAGGAGTACTTACCACCCTGATGTTGTTCACTCTATAGGCCTGTCTATCAGGAGCTCTGGTAGCATAGTGGTTGTGAATCGGGCTGCTAATCTCACGGTCAGTAGTTGAAAACTACCGGCTGTTCCTTGGGAGAAAGATGAGGCTTTCTGCTCCCATAAAGATTTACAGCCTTGGAAACGCTATACAGGGTCACTGTGAGTCAGAACTGACTCCACAGCACATTAACAACATCATGTGACTGAAAGTTAAACCATGAGGTGCATGCAGTTTAGCCTGAAGGGTACTTAAGGACCGTGGTCTCGGGGGTTCCACCAGTCTCTATAAGACCAGTAAATTTGTTTGGTTTTTATTATTTTGAGGTTTGTTCCACATTTTTCTCCAACTCTATCCAGGACTGCCTATTCTGATCCCCTTTAGAGTGGTCAGTAGTAGCTGGGCATCATCTAGTTCTGTTCTCAGGGTCTTGGAGGCTGTGGGTTCACACAGTTCATTAGTCCTCTGGACTAATTGTTTCCCTGTGTCTTTGGTTTTCTTCACTCTTCTGTGCTCTGGATGGGAAAAGACCAATAGTTGAACCTTAGATGGCACCTCATAATTCAGCATACTTTTAGGTTTTTTTTCCCATTGTGGTATAATTTATATACCCCTTGATCAGTTTTGAAAATGTAATCATTCATATAACGTACAAGACAATAAAGAACATTTCCAAGACCTCAGAAATTTCCCTCATATTCTTTCACAATCATTCTCTCAAAGAAGCAACCACAAATTTAATTTCTATTACTATAGATTCATTTTGCCCATTCTAATATACATATTTTGGACATATTGTCCGGAGGAAACAGTCTCTGGAGAAGAATGTCATGCTGAGTAAGGTGGAGGGTCAGAGAAAAAGAGGAAGACCCCTAACGAGATGGATAGGCCAGCTGGCATCATTGATGGACTCAAGTGTGGCAGCGGTAGTGAGGTTGGCCCAGGATTGGACATTGTTTCGTTCTGCTGTGCATGGGGTCGCTATGAGTTGGTTCCGACTTGATGGCACCTGACAACAACAACAACATACATATGGAGTCTTGGTGTGGTGCTGTAGGGTCAGCACTGGACTTCTAGCTACAAGGTTGGTGGTTCAAACCCACCACTCCTTGGAAGCCCTTTACAGGGTGTCACTATGAGTTAGAATCAACTCAATCGCATTTAACAACAAGCATACATATAAATGAAATACCATATAATATGTACTCTTTTGTATCTGACTTTATTCTGTCAGCTAATTTTGAGAAATATTCATATTGTTGCATATTATTCATATTGTCGGTAGTTCATTCTTCCACCATACTTTCAGTTTTAAATGCCTAATTAATTAGAGTCAAACTATGCCAAGTACTATCATGAAAACATGAGGGATAGTCAGGAGAGTAAAGAGGGAAGGTCAATGGATTGGGAGTCAGGATAGTTGGATTCTAGTCTTGGCTCTGTCAATGTATGACCTTAATCTATTTTAGTTTTCATTTTACAGGTGAGTTACATGCCTAAGGACTTCAAGAGAGTTGTCCAAGGTCATCCAGTTAGCCATTAGTGCTAGCTCTTCATCACTCAATTCTGGGCTCAGTGCATTTTTTGCAATAGATTTTTATGTAGATCAATAACTTTAAAAAAATGTTTTATTGTGAATTATGTGATAGTTTACATGGGAGAACATTAGCTTTACATTCATCCCATTGTGTATCATTTCATTGCCATGGTTACAATCCTCTCCATGCATCATCAACCAACCAAAAGGTATACCCTGCAAGCTTGTCCCCACCCCACCCCCACCCCACTGGTCGTCAGCACACAGCCCCTCTCCCTCTCTGGGTCTGAAGTCCCCAGCCACTCCATCTCTCCACGTCATCATCTCTGCTTCCATCTCTGGTATCACTGTTTCTCTGGGTAGGGTCCCACACTCCGCTCTTGTCCCTTGATGGTCCCAGGGACCTCTGCTCCTGGACTTCAAAGTCAGTCACTCCCCTTCTTTTGCTACAAAACGTCTACATTTACATTTCCAACCCTCACAGTCAGTCCTGATAACAATTATTCACTATTGTACCACAAGAGACCTATCCCCATCTCCTTTCATCAGCCCCGCCCAGACAGATGGATACTACTCAGTGGAGATTCTACCTTCCTCCGCACCCTCTGGATCTAGGCTCTCTCTCGAAAGCTTGTAAGCCAGTCACTGCTTGCCTTTGTAGCCCCCAACCCGCCCCCCATTTTGGGTAGCCAATGTTCAAGCTGCCCATCCCTGTCTACTCTGAGGGCATGGGAATAATCCACACTGTAAACATCTGTTCCCTCTTTTGAACTACTGTATCCATAGTGTAGGTTGTTGTTGTTAAGTGCCATCGAGTCAGTTCCGACCCATAGCGACCCTGAAGAGGGTTTCCAAGGCTGTAAATTAAAGTTCATCAAATTGTATCAGATTACTCTTTTTTTTCCTCTTCTTTCTTCTTCTAGTTGAGCTCTGATCATCCAGTCATTGAAGCCAAGTCAAATGGATATTATCTGCAAGTGTGGGTGTTCTTGTGCATATGCCCTCTCTTATTAGCTAGACGCTTCACTCTCCACTATAGTCCTCTGTGGCTATGCCACTGATTCTGGCCAAGCAAGTCTCCACCGGGTTCACAGAAGTGTATTGAATGTTGTAGGGCTTATCTTGCAGCTACTTTGCGGTTTTTGCCTCATTTCCCCTTATCAGTAACCAACGTGGTCACCAATCAGAGCTCATGTCTGCTTGTGCATTTCCACTGAGTCTTAGTCTTGGAAGGGGGTTTGCCCTGTGGGAACCTGACCACTTGCCTTGATGTCTCCTGGGCAAGTAACTTGTTTGTTCTTGTATTAATTAGTTGGACTGCCAATATTGTTTTGTATTTTTCCTGTTGGTCTTTCTTTCAAGAAGTATCTTCTGTTGAGGGCCCCCCGGCAAGAGCACCAAGGAGCCAGCCAGCCGTTTCCACAGCAGAGAAGACTTTAAGAACTGTTTAACCCTTAGAGAACTGGTTAAACCCCAGAGACATTCTGCTGCTTTGCTTGT
>NW_006408844.1:8630-10476 GCF_000296735.1 Chrysochloris asiatica
TTTCTATGGTGACTTTTCTGGCGATTCCTTTCTCTCCCGCTCAAGTGTCTATTTTATAATGGTATGCCAGAGAAACCAAGATTGAAGAGAGCCAAGCAGCTTAACATTATTCCCCACTTTTTGCCCTTTCTAACCATGTCTCAATCCCTATATCCCAGAGCCCTGTTGTTCCAAGGTGGTACATACATCATTCTTTACCTCTGTCCCACTTAGCCCATGCAAACCTGCCTAATTGTTCTCTCATCTGCTTTGTTCTTCCATTCCCTTCCCCTTTCTTGTGTATTGCCCCCCTCCCTAGCACCCAAACTATCCTGTGTCTATTCCCTACTGATAAATAACTTTTAAGAGTGACAGACTGCTTGGGTCTGATGGGCAGTTTTCTTATTTAAATCCATCAGATTCCTCACCTTCATATTTTAATCCCTTTCCTCCTGCTTGAGGATGTCTTGTTCCTCCACCATGAAAGCCTGGAAATGGCCAGCTATGGATTCTAATTGGGTATGTTTTAGTCCTGAAGAAATGGAAATGGGTATTTTAGCAATGCTCAGCTCGTTTCTAGGATGCAAAGTACACTTTTCAGAAGGAAAGCTTTCTGAGTGTGTGTTCCACAGGCCTGAATTAAGACCTGTTGGAAAGACACTGCAGACAGAGGGAGCCAATGCGTGTTGTGCTGATTAATTTGTATTTTGGTCTCTGTGTTGTTTCTGTCTAAAAATGACTGATTCCTCTGGAGAATCTACAATGAGTCAGAATGATTCTTTGATATTTCAGATTTGGAGACTTAGTTTACCATTTGGCAGAACACCCAGGCAATGAAAAATGCTCATGTTTTAGAAAATGCTGTTGTCAGCAGCTGTTAAGTTGGCCCGACTCAGTGCCCCACTCACATTGGAACAAAATGCTGCCCAGTCGTCCTGCATCATCCCCATGATTAGTTGTGGAATGAACCTTACTGATGTATAGGATTTTCATAGATACATAGATATAAACTGACAGATCTTCCCTTCAGAAGGTAGCTGCTAGAGGAGCAAAGAATCCCTCCCACTTCCTCTGTCTGCTTTCAGTTCCTGCTGGAGTAGATCAGAATTCTCTGCCGAGGAAGAAGGTACATCTTTATTTGGACTTGCTCCAATTCCATTTGTCTGATTAAGAGTCAGCAGTCCAAGGACTCAGTCAGGAAACTTGACCTGAGAGAGAGTGGAAGGACTATCTTCTTACTTATCTAGTCAAATGCATTACAGTATACCCTTATATTGAACACAATGCAACGTACCCAGTTAAGGACTTTGCAGGGAAAAGCCAAATCATGAGGCTTCCTTAGCCCTAGCCAAGAGGCGCACCAAGCCAAGAGGGCTCTCCACTCATCCCTGGCACTAAGCCTATCTACAGAGATGATCCAAAGCTGCCAGATGCAGGTGTGCATTGTATAGATAGGCATGTTGTTGTTGAGTGTTACTCAGTTCTTACTCATAGTGACCTTGTATAGGGTTTCCAAGGAGCAGCGGGTGGGTTTGAACCTCAGACTTCTTGGTTAGCAGTCCAGGTTTTATTCTACAGCACCACACCAGGACCCCCTTAAAGTCCCACTTCATGGCTACAATGATGAGAGACTAAAGAAAAACATACCAGTCTAGTTCACTGTGAGCAACTTGTACTTATTAATTTCCCTTTGGAAAAAGTAAATCAATATTACATAGGAAATGTGCTTGCTTACTGTGTTAAGCTTACTGTATTAAGAGACTCCTGGTGTGGCGCTGTAGAATCAGCACTGGACTGCAAACCACAAGGTCGGTAGTTCAAACCCACCAGCAGCTCTTTGGAGACCCAATACTGGGTTGCTATGAAT
>NW_006408844.1:12137-12741 GCF_000296735.1 Chrysochloris asiatica
GGCTGGTAGTTTTGAACCGCTGACCTTAAGGTTCGCAGCCCGATTCGTAACCACTACGCTACCAGAGGAAGATATACTTGGAGTTAATCTTCATTTGATTCTTTACTTCCTTTATAAAGGAATAAGGATTAGGTAAAATATAATGTAGGACAGTGACTAGCACACAAAAAGTTACCATTCACTGAAAATTTATTACATGTCACTTAAGGAGTTCTGGTAGTGTAGTGGCTACAAATCGGGCTGCAAACTTCAAGGTCAGCAGTTTGAAACTACCCGCTGTTACGTGGGAGAAAGATGAGGCGTTCTGCTCCAGTAAAGATTTACAGCCTTGAAAACCCGGTACAGGGTCGCTATGAGTTGGAACCGACTCCATGGCACACAGCCACCACACACTCTTATCTATATTAACTCATTCTTCTCATGAATATTTTTACAGATGAGGTAACTAGTTCTGAGATGTTAGGTAACTTGTCCAAAGTCACACAGCTATTAAGTGGGATAGCTGAGATTTGAAGTCAGTATAGAAAGGAGCTCTGGTAGCGTAGTGGTTATGAATTGGGCTACGAATCTTAAGGTCAGCAGTTCGAAACTACCAGCTGCTTCG
>NW_006408844.1:37784-38774 GCF_000296735.1 Chrysochloris asiatica
GATTAATTGCTGCCATTATGTTTTTTTGTGTGTATAGTGTTCGTGTTTTCTTTGTTCTATGTGCCTTCCTTTGCTGAGTTCATGCTTTTTGTGCTCTTATGTGTTTCCTCATAGTTTTAAAGTTTCCATATTCTTCTTGGATTTTCATTTTCTTGGTATGTTGTAAAGTATTAATTTTCTTGAGGTTACTTTATAATCCATTAAATTTCCCTCCTTTTAGTGCAGTCTATTTTATCCTGTAATCTACCTGACCTTCTCACCATCTGAATCTCTGTTCCTTCGTGTTTACCTTCTTTTACATTGTAATTGTTTTGATCATAGACTGACCTCCCAGATTCTCTTGAGTTTGCTCTTATTATTTTATTCTCTTCTGGACTCTTCCTTCTGTCGATTTAGTTCTGGGAGGTGCTGCCACATATGTCACTCTCTGTTTGTTGTCTATTGTTGGTTCTCAGTCCGCAGAACTCCCTTTAGAATGTTTTGTAGCACAGGGTTGGCTTTTGCAAAATCCCTTAGCTTCTGTTTATTCTGGAATGTTTTGATTACCCCACTGTGTTTGATTGATAGCTTTGCTGGATAAAGTATTCTTGGTTGGCAGTTTTTTTCTTTGAGGGTTTTATAAATGTCTCCCCATTGCCTTCTTGCTTACATGGTTTCTGCTGAGAGATCTCACCTTAATCTGTCTTGTATGCCTTTGTATATAACACTTCTGTTTTTCCTAGCTGCTTTTAGGAGTGTCTCCTTACGTTTGAATTTGGAAAGCTTGATTATGATATGTCTCGGTGATTTTCTTTTGGGGTCTGTCCTTCTTGGGATTTGTTGAGCTTCTTGAATGTTTATCTTTTCACTTTTCAGGATGTTAGAGAAATTTTTTTCTAGCAGTTCTTCGCCTATTTCCTCTGTGGACTTGTGTGATTCTTCTTGTTCTGGAATGCCGATAATTCTTAAGTTATTCCTTTTCATGTTGTCCAACATGAATCTTAGACCTTC
>NW_006408844.1:39424-41186 GCF_000296735.1 Chrysochloris asiatica
TTGCCTGGGGCTTGGTGTTTTATAGAGTGTGATTGTAACTTTACTATATGACAGCAGTTGCTGTCTCTTCTTGGATAATATAGGGAGAGAAAGAGTTCCCCAAAGGTAGAAAGGGAGCATAAAACAGCAGAACAGCAACAGCAAAAAAAAAAAAAAAACAACTAGAAAAAAACCAAAAACACCACCACCAACAAAAAAATTTAGACTGGATACTGTAGTCTATAATCTCAGAAAAGGGAGAGGAGGAAGGGAAGAAGAAAAAAAATCTGTAGCCTATTATGTGTATGACTTTAATTTCCTCTTTCAGCTTCCTGCCATGAAAGCTGCCTGAGAGATTTCAAGATGCCACTGTTGGTTGTTATGCTGTACCTCAGGATTTAATCTAATTTTCGGCCTATCTTGTTTTTAAACTCTTTTTCCCTTTCCACTCCCTTGTTCTGGCCTTTTCTGTATTAAAAAAGAAAACAGTTCAGGGCCTGCTCTTGGGCTGAGAGTATCTGTGCGCATGTGTGGCAAAGAACCCACCATTGGCGAGGGTGGGGGGTGTCCACTCATTCAGGCCCCCGTAGTCACCAGAGTTGAGGTGCACAAACAGTGACGGCAAATGAACAGATATCAAAAAAAAGAAAATCAGATCAAAGAAAAACTGACAAAGTGCATTGTCCACCTTCGCTCTGAGATTCTGAGGCATTTCTCTGTGGTGTGTCTGCTCCCCCACTTGGTTTTGCTGTTTGGTCTCACCCAAGTTATCGGCTCCGGGCCATCAAGCCTGGCAGATTCAAAAGTACATGATTTCTTACTTTCACTAAAGGTTCCACGAACTATAAGCCTTTAAACTTTTAAAATATTCCTACCTATATGGTTGGAGTCCTAATGTGGTGCTGTGGTTAATGCGCCAGACTGCAAAGCCATTTGAACTGTAAGGTCAGCAGTTCAAGCTCATCAGCTGCTCCTTGGAAACCCTAAACAGGGTTGCTATGGGTCGGAACTGACTTAACAGCACTTAACAGTAACAACCTATGTGGTTCCGAGTTTTGGAGCTCTGCCCTAAATTTGCTTTGCCTGGTATTCTGTGGTATTGCTGACGGCAAACCTCACTGTACCTCCACCCTAGCCACCATCAAGCCCCGCCTCCGCCAATGCATTTTTAAATGTGCATATACTATTTTAATCCAAACAGTTCTATAGATTCAATTCTGTGTGATTCTGATTCTTGATTTAAATCTGTATGATTCAAATAATCCTAAAATTCTTAGATCTATAACTTCAAACTTAATCTCTCTTCAAATTCAAACAGATCAGTTGTCCGCTAGACATTTTTGCTTCAAAGTATTGTTACCATCTTGAGTTTAGCAAGTCTAACATTAGGCCCAGCCCTTCTGTTGTTTCATGGGTTTTCTGTCTTGATTTTCTTATTCTTAAATTACTATCACTTTTCTAAACATCAGAGTAAAAAACCTAAAGTCATCTGCCATATCTGGACAGCTTCCAAGGCCTAGAAATTTTCCTTTGAACTGATTCCTGTGTAACACTGCAATATTGGGTTCGTATAGTTGTCAGTATGGTAACCATACTAATACTACTATGAAAAATAATAATGAAGAGTATTTTATATCTAATTAGTATAATTCAGTTTTCAGAGTAGTTTTGGGCAAAATTATAATGTAATCATGTTCCCTTCTCTGGGCTTTAGTGTTTCTCTTCTCTTAAAATTGAGGGGATTGGTCTATATTGGGGTGGAGAACATCTTGCCTGTAGGCCA
>NW_006408844.1:42233-48841 GCF_000296735.1 Chrysochloris asiatica
GACGCCATGGTACTTAACAACAGCAACAAATAGAAGTATATAGCAAAGATTGCCAACTCAAATCCCTACAAGAGTCAGACGGGAAACAAAATAAATGATACTTCGCTATTGATAAGTCACTAGGAAAGAGGGTGGGACTGAAGGATTATGCTGGCCATGATGAAAATAGGTGAGTTCAACTTGTAGTGCCTTCTGGTCATTGAAGAAACAGAGGCTTAAAACAACCTTTCCTGGGGAAATGCAAGCATTTTAGAGTGACTTGTATAGCGTATGAATGAGGCCCAGCCAAACATAAGAGAAAAATACCATGTTTGGTAAGGTGGAGGGTCAGAGAAAAAGAGGAAGACCCCTAACGAGATGGATTGGCCAAGTGGCAGCATCAATGGACTCAAGCGTGGCAACAGTAGTGAGGTTGGCCCAGGATTGGGCAGTGTTTTGTTTTGCTGTGCATAAGGTCACTATGGGTCGGTACTGACTTGTTGGCACCTGACAACAAGGAAGGGGTCAAGTCCTTTTGGGCTCTGGGTGTCATGTTGAGAACTTGGACTTCATTCTTTTAGCAGTAGGAACCAATGAAGAGTTTTATGTAAAAATGCAGCAGTCTCAGACTTGTGTTTCCAAAGTTGCTCTGGCCTCAAATACAGATGACAGACTGGAGACAGGCCAGGTGGAGTGTCTTGTAGTCTATTGTTGTTGTTAAGTGCCAGCGAGTGGGTTCTGACCCATAGTAACCCTATATAGGGTTTCTGAGGAGCAGCTGGTGAGCTTGAACCACTTACCTTGCAGATCAAACCGACCTTACAGTCCAACACATTAACCCACAGCGCCACACCAGGACATGTAGTCTAGGTGAGAGATAATAAGGCATGAACCAAAGGTGAAATGATTGGGATGGAAAGACAGTATAAGAGAGATGAAACCTGGTGGCACAGTTAGCTAAGCCTTGGATTGATAGCCAAAAGGTTGGCAGTTCAAACTCACTAGCCATTCTGTGGAAGAAAGAGGTGGCAGCGTGTTTCTGTAAAGATTTATAGTTTTGGAAACACTGTAGAGAAGTTCTACTCTGCCCTGTGTGGTCACTGTGAGTTAGAACTGACTCCAAGGCAGTGGGTTTGATGTTAGCTTCAGAGTGTAAAAATATAAACTTAGTAAATGTCAAAGGGGCTCTGGTAGCATAGTGGGTATGAGTTGGGCTGCAAACCTCAAGGTCAGCAGTTCGAAACTACCAGCTGCTCCTTAGGAGAAAGATAAGGCTTTCTGCTTCTGTAAAGATTTACAGCTTCAGAAAGGGTCATTATGAGTCAGAATAAACACCGCACACCATCACCACCACCACCAGTGAGTGTCAGGAGGACAAGGAAGAGTGAGACTAGGTGGATGGTTATGACATTCCTTGGAACAAAAGAAAAGGAGCAGGTTTGTGGGAGGGGAAGTTGATGTCATTTGCATGACATTGAATTTCTGTCCTTGTTGAAACCTAGGAAGAGCTTTCCTTTAGGCAGCATAGGGTATTTTCTTGGATTTAAAAGTAGATGAGATTGCCCAGAAAGCATGCAAAGTGAGAGAGAAAAACGGACTACTGACAAGACCCTTGGGAAATGCTATATAAAGAGAACACGGGAAGCAAAGACTGAGATGTTATAAAGACATGAAGAGCATGAAATCCATAGTACTGTAGGATCTGTAATGGTTGAGTAATTAAGGTTGTTGTTAAGTACCATGGAGTTGGTTCCGACTCACAGTTACCCTGCACAGCCTTATCTTCTCCCGAGGAACAGCTGGTAGTTTTGAACTGCCAACCTTGAGGTTAGCAGCCCAATTTATAACCACTATGCTGTCAGACTTTAAATGTATGTTGTTGTTATGTGCTGTGGAGTCGGTTCCGACTCATAGTGACCCTGTACAGGGTTTCCAAGGCTGTAAATCATTACAGGAGCAGAAAGCCTCATCTTTCTCCCGCGGAACAGCTGGTAGTTTCGAACTGCTGACCGTGAAATTAACAACCCAATGTATAGTATTGTGAAAGTGTAGGGAGGCAGAAGGAACTATCTACCAGTAGAAGATCGTTCCAAGGTCATTTACACTATGAGTAAAGGTAGCGGCTTAGGGTGGATACTTAGATAGTATCTCCACAGATAATAACCATAAATAATTAGATTCTTAAACCCAAAGAGAAAAAAAATATGATTAAAATTTAGTGATGTGCTGCACTTTAAAAAATTCTTTTAAGTTCTCTGAGAAAGTTTAGTTTTACAGATCATTTTCATTTCAGACATATATGAGAAAGTTTTAAACATAGAGTCTGCTTTTGAGGAAATTGGCACTGCATGGAGGAAGAGAGGGTGGTAACTGGAAGGACTTGAAGTTAGCGGTTATATTTTGATTTTAAAGAGGGGAAATAATTGAAGTAAAACACTTTTTTAAATATAGGTTTAAGGTAGAGCAGAAAAGGATGAACTGAAGAACCAGTTTCGTAGAGAAGAAAAAGTAGGTTGAATTATGCCTAAGTGACTAGGACATAAAAAGTGGAAAGTAAGTGCAGATGCAATAGATGTGTAAGCATGTTGTTACGTTGTTAGGTGCCATTGAGGCAGTTTCAACCCATTGGACCCTATGCACAATGTAACGAAACACTGCCATCCTCACAATTGTTGTTAACACTTGAGCCCATTGTTGCCACTGCTGTGCAGATCTATCTCATTGAGGGTCTTCCTCTTTTACGCTGACCCTCCACTTAGCCAAATATAATGTCTGTCTCCAGGGATTGGTCCTTCCCGATATCCAAAGCATGAGAGATAAAATCTCATCATCTTGTCTTCTAAGGAGCATTTTGACTGTACTTCTAACACAGATTTGTTTGTTCTTCTGGCAGTCCATGGCACTTTCAGTATTCCTCTCCTACACCGTTACTCAAATGTATCAATTCTATGGTCTTTCTTATTCATTGTCCAACTTTCACATGCCTCTGAGGCTATTGGGAATGCCATGACTTGTGTCAGGTACCTTTTCCTCAAATTGAAATTTTTGCTCTTGAACACTTTAAAAAGGTCTTGTGTAGCAGATTTGCCTAATGCAGTATGTCGTTTGATTTCTTTTCTTTCTTTTTTTTTCTCTTGTGCATGACAATACTTTTATTTTGGTGTAAAGACGGGAAGCTGGAAAATACACTGTATTTAAAATTTGCTTGGTTCCCCTGTCATTTGATTTCTTGACTGCTGCTTCCATGAATGTTGATTGTGGATCCAAACAAGATAAAGTCTTTGAGAATTCAATCTTTTTTCATTTATCATGATGTTATTTATTGGTCCAGTTGTGAGATTTTTATTTTCTTTGCATTGATTTGTAGTCTATACTGAAGGCAGTAGATCTTTATCACAAAGTATTTTATACTCTTCACTTTCAATAAGCAAGGTTGTATTATCCGCATATCACAGATTGTTAATGTATTTTCCTCCAATCCTGATGCCATACTCTTCTTCATACAATCCAGCTTCTCAAACTATTTGCTCAGATACAGAGTGAGTAAGTATGGTGAAAGAATGCAGGCCTGACGCATACCTTTCCTGATTTTAAACGATTTGGTTTAAAGTCATTCTGTTCTAATGACTGCCTCTTGGTTCACGTACAGGTTCCTCATGAGCACCATCGAGTGGTCTGGAACACCTATCTTTGCAATGTTATCCATAGCTTGTCATGATTCACACAGTGGAAAGCTTTTGCATAGTCAATAAAGTACAGATAGACATCTTTCTGGTATTCTCTGCTTTCAGCCAAGATCCATCTGACATCAGTCAATCCTTAGTTCCATGTCCTTTATGAATCCAGCTTGAGTTTCTGGCAGTTTTCTGTTGAATTCCTTATTGAGATAAGTATATGTTGTTGTTAAATGCTGTTGAGTCAGTTCCGACTCATAGCGACCCTGTATAGGATTTCTGAGGAGTGGCTAGTGAGCTTGAACTGCTGACGTTGAAGTTCAAACCAACCTTGCAATCCAGTGCACTAACCCACAGCATATGCATACCATAAAATTCACACTTTAGAATGTACTATTCATTGGGTTTTATTACATTAACAAGTCAGTGCAACTATCACCACTATCTAATTTGAGAACATTTTCTTCACCCCAAAAAGAATCACTATACTCATTGCTTTCTAGAGAATGCAATCACTTCTCATTCCTCCTCCCACTCTCTCCGATCCCTAATGGCCTCTAAACTACTTTCTGTTTCTGGATTTGCCTATTCTGGACATCTCATGTAAATGGAATTAGGTAATTATTTGGCCTTTCGCATCTGACTACTTTTATTTGGCATATTTTTATCCATTTTTATCATTTATCAGTACATCATTCCTTTGTATAACTGAATAATATTATTCTTCCATATGGATGTACATTGCATTTTGTATCTCCATTTATTAGTTGATGGGCATTTGAGGTGTTTCTACTTTTTGGCTATTATGAAGGAAGAAGTTTGTTGCTGTTTTTTAAATACTTGTGTATATTTTCAATGCACCTTTGTAGAGCAAACTCATCTCTCATGCAACAATTTTTATATAAATTGTTCATTGACATTGGTTACATTCTTCAAGCGTCAACATTCTTATTATTTCCATTCTGGTGGTTTCATTTCCAGTAACCTAGTTTCCCTGTCTACATACCTTCTCATCTTTACTTTAGAGTAATTGTGGACCATTTGGTCTCATATAGATGATTTTTAAAAGGAGCACAGTATTCAAGAGTGTTGTTCTTTATTTCATGAGTCAGTTATAGTTCAAGGTTTTTTAGGGTCTTTCAGGCTAGGGGATTTCTCTAGTCTCATCCAGTCCAGTAAGTTTGGTTTTCTAAAAGAATTTAAGTTTCTGTTCCACATTTTCCTCCCATCTATCAGTATCCACCTATTGTGGTCCTGATGAGAACAAAGGGGGAGGGTTTTGATGGCAGGACAGGTGACATGAGACCTGGCCATTCTGGGATGTGTTGTTATATGCCATTAAGTTGGTTTCTACTCATAGCAAGCCTATATAGGGTTTCCAAGGAGCCGGTGGTGGGTTTGAACTGCTGACCTGTAGTTCGCAGTCTAGTGCTGAACCTACTGCAACTCACCAGGAGTCCTGTGGGGTATGGAAAGATAAAAGTACTACAAAATTGTGCTGAATCTGGACACAGTAATTTGTAGTGATGCCAATCTACACAGGTGTGTCCTTTTCTTTAGTAGGCATAGAGGAATGTAGAAGATGAGTAGGTGATCTCAGCTGTATTGTATAGATAAAAACCCAAGACCGATAACATTTTAGTGGCTGTATAAATATAGAAGAATCAGTGAGAGTGCTGACAGAAGATTGGTTGAAGTGATGTCCTATGGGGGCCAGGCTTCATAAGATGGTTGATGAATCCAGTAGGGATCATGGAGTACGGCAAAAAAGCAGTGTTTTCATAATCCTGTTTTTTTAAGCATCTTTTAGAAATATCATTTCATGCCTCTTCCCAGCCCAAAGCTTTTTCACTAAAGCCTCTCTATTCTGTACTTCGACCCTTAATTGTGAATTCCTCCATAATTTGTCCTTCAACTACCTTTTCCAAGTCTCTTGAATCAGACTGGTATATTAATTGTTGCTTTCTACTCTTATTCTTTTGGTGTTTCTTTTATTCTTGATATGTTTCTCCCTGACTTGAGATTTCCTTCTCCTTCTTTTCTGTCTAGCCAGAACCTATCTTTATTTCAAATTCCAGCTCTCTAGAAAGTTCTTCTACTTAATGAATCCATGATGATTTCTACTTCCCTCTTGTCCCAGCACTTTAGTTTAGTGCAACTGTTGTTTATTGAATAATGGCAAGAGCCATAATTCATTAAGGAATTAAAATAGATAAATTGAGACATATTAATTGAGGAATTAAAATACATAAATGAGACACGGGGAAACCTGCACATAGAAGAATTCATTGTTTTAGCAGAGCTATGATGAATTATTTTCTTTGGATGGCAGAGCCACAAAGTTATTTCTATGCACAGATCCCTAGTTAAATTTTTCTCTTGTTGAATCATTCTCTGATTTATTCATGATTTTATTAGTATCCATTTTACTTTGGATTTTTGACTCTCCTACACTTTAGTATATTTTTATTAAAAGTTAGAAGCCATATATTAGCTACATCTTATTCTGCTTGTAATCATAGGTAGTTTTAATACTTATATTAACAATGTTCTTAAGACTGCTAGGAGATAGGATTTGTCAATTGAATTACTACCAGTTTAGGCTTAGTGATTGTAGACATTCTTCCTTAAAAGCAACTAGGCCATAAATAAGGGCTGTGAGTACAAGAATTCCTAAAAACAATTAGACTATAGATAAGGGCTATGAGAATCTACAGTTATATAAATCAAAAGTTCTGACTTAGACATTCTTAAATTAATGATCAGTAAAATAGAGGAGTTGTTTTTCATAGTCTGTTTCCCTGATAAGTGATGTTTTTGTAGGCTATAAACAGATAGTGTATGGAAGAAGTTAATGGAGAGTTAATTGCACCTAACAACTAAAATTAACAAGACTTAATAGACAAAGGTTAAGAAACATATGTGAAGGTTAACTTGCTTCTCAGAGAAAAGAAT
>NW_006408844.1:49156-57311 GCF_000296735.1 Chrysochloris asiatica
GAGGATAGAGGGAGTAATGTAGAGCAGGAGCAGGGGAAGGGAGAAAAGAAGCAGAAGGGATGATCAGGAGAGGAGAGAATGAAAGCAGGAGCAGGGGAAGGGAGAAAAACAGAAGAGATGAGTAGGAGAACAGGGGAGTAAAGAATGAGTAGGACAGTAAAGAACGAGAGAGTAGAGTAGCATAGAAATGAGAAGAATAAAGCATGTAGTAAGAAAATTTTTGAATTCATTACGACTTATTGACTCCGTGTAATTCTTATTGCTGATGTCCGCATCAACCTTCGGAAAAAACCCTTGAAATAAATTTGCCGGGACTGGCTCCTGGCAGAATAACTTGCACCCTGCTAGTTCCTAAACTCAAGGACTTCACAGTATAGTGAAAAGTCAAATAAAAGTAAAACAGCATGTAATATGGGGTGTTATAGAATGTATATAAAAATTATGGAAGAAGAGAAACTTTTTAACTCCATTCTACCATCTGCATATGTTTACTTGTAAGGTAATACCTTTTTTAGCCACATCACTGCAAAAGCAAATTTTCTAGATTACTGAAGCTTAATTCTTGATTCCATATTTTATATGTGTTTTTTAAAAATAAAAAGTTGCTATTGAGTTGGTTCCAACTCATGGCAATTCCACATGTATATACTGTGGATAAATGCATATGTGCATGCTGATCTCCATCTTTCCTCCTGGGAGAGTTCTGTTTCACAGCCAGTAAAACTGAGGTTGAGATTACTCTAGTAATCTCACCAAATGCTATCGCATATAGCATGTGCTGTATATAAATGCTATACTCTATACAAATGCTATAGCATATCTCTAAATTGTTGGTCTTAACTTTAAGCCTTTGAAAATATTCCCTTCCAAATGAGGTTTGCTTATCCTGTTGTTCTTTTCCTTTCACCTCACTTTTAACACAGGTACTTGCTTTTCTCTCATGAGTTAATTTCCTACTATCTATATAAATGAATTAGTGAGAAAAATGTGAAATTCTTATTAATTTTTGAGGCTTGCTTCTTTTATGCTATACAGGGAAACCAACTTTGTATGGCAGCTTAACTTGTCAAGGAATTGGCCTAGATGGCATCCCAGAGGTTACAGCTTCAGAGGACTTTATTGTAAATGAAATAAACAAGGTAGGTTTTTATGTCTGCTAGGTGGCACTGTATTCAACACTAAGATATTATCTATATATACTTTAGGTATTTGTTTTGTTATCAGTGTATCTGTGTCACTTCTATTTTGTTTGCCCATTGCCCCTTTGAATGGTGAAGTTTCTTCTCTTACAGTTATATACTCTTTCACATTCAATCTTCTTTTCATTTCTTGTGCTAGTGCTGTCTAATAGATAACTAATATGAACTATACATGTAAAGGTAGATTTTTCTAATAACTACATTAAGAAAGTAAAAGAAGCAAATTAATTTTAATCACATATTTAACCCAATATGTTCAAAATATTATTTCAGCCTATAATTAAATTATTAATAAGCTATTTTATATTTCCTTTTCCTTAAGTCATCAGAATTCACTGTGTATTTTGCATTTACAGCAAGCATATCTTAATTCAGACAAATTTCTTACTGGAATACTTGATATGTATTTAGGCTTCATAAAATTTACAGTTGGAAAGGTAGGTTCTATTTGTCCAAATAATTCCAGCATACTTTAAAGTTTTCCAGTTGAGTGTTAGTTTTTAAATTAAAAAAAATAAAATGAAAAATTCAATTCCTCATTTACACTGGCTACATTTCAAGTGCCATAATGGTCTAATATGTACCAGATTGGTCAATGCAACCATATACTCCATATCTGGGCTTTGATAAAGAACCCATGTCAATAATGTTTAATAGTTTTTTTCTCACTGGTGTTTGAAATAAGTAAATGGCCAAGCTAAATGTTACAGAATTCATGATCTGACTTCCTCTACTTATTCTGGCTGTTATAGTTAGTGTGCTCTGGTGAGATGATTCTCAAAGGGTAAACCAGACTTTTTTGTGTGTAATCTACGGTTTTTTCTTTTAATTGTAAAAAAATTTAGATTTACTCACAAGAATAGAGAATTTTTTTTTACATAAAATCTTTTAGCAAATCTTCATTCAGTTCCCTCTTTGTATAAAATAATAGGCTATCTATTTATATATATATATTTATATTTGTTTTTAATAAGCAACTGTGTATTATAGAAAATATCAGAAAAATTAGCTTTGTTCTCTGAGACTCAGTTTCTACATTTATAAAATGAATATACTATCCCACCTCATAGATAATTAAAAGAAAATGAGATTGCATATGGATAAAATCGAAAATACAAGAGCTATTTTATAGTTTTATCCATCTGCGGTCTTATTATATAATGATCCTTTGAGATTGATATTTTAAATTTCTGGTTTGCAGATGAGACTCAGATTAATTAAGCCCTAATCATAGCTAGTTTGAATGGAATCCTGGTGGGGTGCTGTAGGATAAGCACTAGACTGCTAACCACAAGGTTGGTGGTTCAAACCCACAAGCTTCTCCTTGGAAACCTCACAGAAGGTTGCTAGAGTGGGAAACGACTCAATGACACATAACAGCAGTAGCTAAAATGTGTACCAGAATTGAAACCTAGTTCTGTTGATTCAAGTTTAACATCAATTTACAATCCTACATTTTCCCCAGGTATTTGCCAGTATCCATCCACAACCTGGGTATTGACTTCCTTTCTTCCCTTCATACTCAGGCCCTGACACAATCCTTATATCTTCCAACATCATTACTAATTTCTGATGTGTACCTGCTGGGTTCAGACAGTAAGTGCTTATGGTTGAATACTCATTTGTTCCTGACTACCATGAGTCACTTTGTTTATTGATGCTGCTATATTATTATATTAAACAGTGGATATGTCATTATGCTTAAATGCCTAACCCTGGGAGGATAAAAAAGTTTGAATTTTATCTTAGTGTGGCATATTTACACTATCCCTTGTGAATTTTGTCTGTTTTCATATCTCTTATAGCTTTTCTTTAAAATAGTTTTTACTAACAGCATGAGTCTCTCCTGCTGACATTAGAAGGTATTTCAACATTCATCTTCCTTCATAATCTGCTTATGAATTAAAGCTTGATGTGAAGAATTGATAAGCGGGAGAAAAACACTGATTCTTTAAAAATGTTCACATAATTGGCCCCAAAGAAATACAGTCTTCTGAGAGCAAACCCAATTCTTATAAAGGCGTGAACACTAAGCTTCTTGCATCCTTGCTGGTAGGAATATTAGCCAAGAGAGTTTAGCTGACACTTTAGTTTATGGTACTAGAGGCAGTTCCAAATCCAGGTCAGCTCTCTTGAAGCTATAGAGGCTTGTGTTATGTGATTAGAAGCCAACACTCATTTAATAAAATGCCTGTAGTCAGCCAGGCATGAATACGCTGGCTAAGAAAGTACTGTTTGTATAGATACTCTAATTGTCTTTTTAAAAAACTAGATCTTTACTAAGAGCGCATGGATTTTCAGTGATTAAAAAAAAGAGAATAGTGTAACTTTGAAATTGTTCTTTCTAATGAACTGTGAAAACCTGTGCTTGTTGGACATAGAATAACCTTATAAAGAAGTTCAGAAAATCTGCGCCTTGATTGGTGACGGCATTTTCATTGTCTTGCAGAATTTCAAGATACTTTAAAGTAGTGCTGCAGATCATGGTCTAAGAGCTGTTTGGTAAAAACAGCTCCTCAGCCTCTTATAGAATATATACTGATAATGGCATTTTGTTGGTCTAGAGTGAGGGATTGTCACATTGCTGGAATCTTTAAGGAAGGATTTACATATATGCCACTTTTAAATGCCAATATGCTTACCTTAAATGGTTACAAAGACTGCCTTTAGCAAGTCTTATTACCTGAATTTAACTTCTGATTCCAGGTATAATTTCCTACTACCCCATTAAGGCAATGTTGCTGCCATATCTGAAAGATATATGGCAGTGACTAGACAAAACCTGTGGTGAATCATAACATAGCTATGTGATGGTGACTGGTCTATGGACATGTACTCAATTTAAGTCCTTGGTGGAAATAGATACTGTAGGCCTGATCAGAGCCTACACAGTGTATGAATGTATTAACATTTCTTTTATGAGCTTTCTGTGGTGACTGTACATATCAGTACAGGTGTGTGTTGCTTAATATCTGTTGGAGCAATTTCCTTATATATACCTGTGGCCCCATAAGATTTGTTTTTATAAAGGGAAAGTAGCTCTCCTTTTGTTTATTATCTCCCTCAAATAGTTTTAAGGAGACTTCACACCCAAACTCTGCAGCATGGACCACAAATGAAATGCAGGCTTGTAAGACACAAAATTTGGCTCTGAACATGGACTCTTGGGCTTTGTGTGCTGGCAATAGCATTGGGCAAGCCAAGCTGCTCCTGTTGCTCAGGCAGGTGAAACAGTGGTGGGTCTGGGAGCACTTTGCTCCTTCCCCACAAGCTTCCTCTAAGTCCGCTCCTGCGCCAGCCCTCTCAGCTGCTCCTGCTGCTGGCACTCATTCCTCCTCTGGCTTCTGCTAGCAACAGCAGTAGCAAAGGCAATGAGGACAACTGGAAGTGATCTCCCATAAGATTTTAATATGTTGTTCACACAGTGTCCACATCACATAATGTTCTGTTTCACAGAAAGTATCCTGACATTAAGTGATGCATGCCTGTAGTCTAACATTTTTTCTGAAAGTTCCTATAGAGAGCCAGTTTACTTTTAGACTTGTCTTTTAGGCTCTGGGCTTGGGAGCTGGTCCCAAGTTTCTTCACATTACTGTGTTCTTGTGCTGTTACTGCTTCTCATTCTACTGCTAATTACAAGTACTAGATTTTTTGTAAATGCTCTGTCATGTTTGTCAGTCATATCTTATTGCTGATCTTTCTCTTATAGGACATTTTACTTCAACATAAAAAAGATTTTAAAAGTAGATGGCATCTTAGGGATACTAGGTTGCATTGCAGCCGTTGGCAGTAGAAGGACTACTGAGCTATGGGGAACTGGGTGTAAATTTTGTCAGCTGGAGAGAGAGAATTAGTGAGGGTATACTTGAAAGGTAAGAATGTCCTGTAGTTCTAACTTTTTTAAAGAAGTCTTAATTACATTAGAACACTGGACTGATGGATTTCATCTTTTCCTCTCTGTTTAGAAAAGCATTCATATTTCATGTCTAAAGGAAAGAGCATCTTCTAAGTTTTTGGCACCATTTACCTCCTTTTCCAGAATTCATACAAAGAGTGTAAGTATATTTGATAAAATGAGGAAAAAGCATAATAGCATGTCAGTTTTTCATTTTATCTACTTAGTGATGTAAACATATTTATAACTAATGTGTCTTTTATTTTCTCTGCATTATAACATAATACAACCAACTGATAAAATTATATGTTTTGCAAAACTATTACTCATTTTCTCAGTGGTTCTGTTAAAATTTACTGTCTATTGGTCTTAAAGAAAGTAATTCTATGAAATTTCTTCTATATGTGTTCAACCAGAACTTCTTAGTGGCTTTTAGATAATGAATATAGTAACTGGTATTTGTATAATAGGTTGCTGTTCTTATATGTCTGTCCCTGTGCCTACAGTGCAAGTGCATTTAAAAAAAATTCCAAGTGCTGCATATTGATTAATAATTTTCAAAGGCCTTTGTAGTAAAGCCCTTTCTGCTACCATGAGCTTTTTGAAAGTAGTAGTGAGAAATAGGTAAACTGATATTCAAGTCTTTCATATCTTACTTATGATACAGTTTAAAAAATAGCTGTTATTTACCTGTATTATAAAACATATATTTAGTGATGAAAATTTAGGAACTGTAAAAGAAAGTAAAAAAATTACTTGTATTTTTACATTCTGAATATAACTGCTGTGGATGTTTATTATAAAGCTTTTATTAATAACTATGTAAGTTGTAGCTACTGAACAGAAGAATTCAAAGGGCAGCTCAGAAAGACAAAATAAAGTATTATAAGGAAATATGCAAAGACCTGGAGTTAGAAAATCAAAAGGGAAAAACATGTTCAGCAATTTTTAAGCTGAGAGAACTGGGGAAAAAAATTCAAGTCTCAAGTTATAATATTGAGGAATTCTCGGGGCAAAATATTGACCAACTCAGGAAGCATCAAAAGAAGATGAACGACCTGAACTGGATGATCAGAGCTCAACCAGGAGAAGAAAAAAGAGGGAAAAAAAAGATTGAACTGACTCAATCTGATGAACTTGACCTATACCTATGAATGCAATGACTCAAAAGAAGCAACAAATCCTTACAGCAAGAAACATTCCCACCCCCTCCACACACAGAGTAGACAGAGATGGGCAACTTGGACATTGGATACCCAAATGGGGAGGGGGGGACTACAAAGGCAAGAAGTGACTGGCTTACAAGCTTTCAAGAGGGAACCTAGAGCTAGGGGGCATGGAGAAAGGCAGAATCACCAGTGAGTACTATCCAGTCCGTCTAGGCGGAGCTGATGAAATGAAATACAGATGGGTAACTTGTGATACTGTAGTGAATAATGGTTATCAGGACTGATTATGAGGGTTGGAAATGCAAAGGTAGATGTTTTGTAGCAAGGAAGGGAGTGATTATTTCTCCAGTCTAGGAGCGGAGGTCCCTAGGACCATCAACGGAGAAGAGCCCAGAGCGGGACCCTACCCAGAGAAGCAGAAATGCCTGAGATAGAGACAGAGACGATGACGTGGAGTGATGGAGCGGCTGGGGACTTTGGATCCAGAGAGGGAGAGGGACTGGGGGCCGAAGACTTGGGGGAGGGGGAGGGGGGAAGTGTAGGAAGCGGGTTTCTGGGATATACCCTTTGGTCAGTAGATGATGCATGGAGGGGATTGGAACCATGGCAGTGAAATGATATACGATGGAATGAATGTAAAACTAAAGTTCTCTCATGTAAACTATCATATAATTCACAATAAAACATTAAAAAAAAAGATGAATGGCAGAACCACTATATCAAAAAGAATTGATTAACATTCAACTATTTCAGGAGGTAGCATATCATCAAGAACTGATGGTATTGAAGGAAGTAGTACAAGTTGCCCTGAAGATATTGGTGATAAACAGAACTCTAGGAATTGACGAAGTACCAATTGAGATATTTAAACAAATGGATATAGTACTGGAGGTGCTCACTTATCTATGTCAAGAAATTTGGAAGACAGCTCCTGGTCAACTGACTGGAAGAGACACATATTTGTGCCCATTCCAAAGATTGATGGTCTAACAGAATGCAGGAGTTATCAAACAAAATCATAAATATCACACACAAGTAGAAGATCAACTAAGAACTACTGTAGGCACTGTGAGATAATGCACTGGACTGTAAAGTCAGTTTCATCCACAAGGTTGACGGTTCAAGCTCATCAGCCACTTCTTGAGAACCCTATACAAGGGTCACTGTGGGTTGGAACTGACTATATGGCATTTAACAACAGTAGCACCTTTCTTTGCCGTCTTGTGAGTGCTGCTACCTTTCATCTCGCTGTGTCTTCATTTAAGACTTTCGGGATCAAGAGATTCCTGGCCAAGAAACAAGAACAGAATTGTCCCATTTCCCAGTGGATTCGAATGAAAACTGGTAATAAAATCAGGTACAACTCCAGTAGAAGGCATTATAGAAGAGCCACGCTGTGTCTCCAATGAGTCACACATGTCATGACACACTTAATGTCCTTAGGTTCTAGCACTTTACCATATGAAGTTGAATTTTGCCAAGATCTGATCAACTGAAAACATATTGCAAAACTTCTGGTTTCTTGCTTTGTTTTTATGCTTGCACATTAAAAGTTTGGCTAATAAATATGTGAGATTTTTGGTTTGAAATAAATAAATAACTACTATCGTAGGACATCAATAGGAACTGCCAGAAATTCAAGCTGGATTCAGAAGAGGATGTAAAACAGGATATTGTTACTGATGTCCGATTAATCTTTTTTATTTTTTTTATTTTTAAGGTTTTTATTGTGGATTGAGTGAAAGTTTACAAGGCAGATTATCAGTTTTACATTCAACAAATCATACACTTTGTTCCATTACAATAATTATAATCTCCTCCATGTACCATCAGTGAACAGTATTTCTCTCTATTCACACTGGCTTTTTTTTAAAAAACAAACAAACAAACAA
>NW_006408844.1:57676-69358 GCF_000296735.1 Chrysochloris asiatica
TTTAAAATCAGGAAAAGTGGGTGTCACGGTTGTATCCTTTGACCATGCTTACTCAGTCTATATGCTGAGCAAATATTCTGAGAAGTTGAAGAAGGTGGTATCAGGATTGGAGAAAGAGTTGTCAACAACCTGTAGTATACCAATGACACAACTGAAGATGTAGATCAAAGACTGTATCCTTCAATATGGATTAAACCTCAATATAAAGAAAACAAAAAGCCTCACAGCTGAGCCAATAAACAATATCATGATGAACAAAGAAAATACTGAAGCTGTTGAGGATTTCATTTTACTTGGATCCACAATCAGTGCCCATGGAAGCAGCAACAAGGAAATAGAAAGATACATTGCATTGCACATATCTTTAAAGACTTCTATAAAGTATTCAAAAAACAAAGCTGTCGCTTTGAGGACTAAGGTATGTGTGACCCAACCTATGGTTTTTCTAGTCACTTCATATGCATGAAAATGCTGGACAATGAATAAGGAAGACTGAAGAAGAATGGATGCCTTTTAATTTTGGTGTTTGCAAAGAATATTGGATAAATCTATGTTGGAGGAAGTACAGAATGTTCCTTAGAAGTGAGGATGGCGAGACTTCATCTCATATACTTTAGACATTATCAGGTCCCAGTCCTGGAGGAGGACATCATACTTGGTGAAATTAGAGGGTCAGTGAAAAATTGGAAGATGCATTGGAGTAGTGGCTGCAACAGTGGGTTCAAACAATGGATTCAAACAGCAATGACTGTGAGAATGACACAGGACAACTTGAGAAGACAGTGTTTACTTCTGTGTACATAGTTGAAACTGAGTCAACAGCATCTAACACAAACAATCATTTATTGATGCTTACTGTGAGCCAGTATCTTGCTTATTTCACTTAATCTTCCCAATCATTTAAGTATTGTAATGAAAATTTTATTGTACTTGTTTTGTGTCTTGAATTATATATGTTACAGACATTTTTCCTATGCTATTTTTCTGTATCTTTTTCAGAGCTGCATAGTATTCCATTGTATGACTGTATAATTTTCCTGTCTTAACAGTGTTGGACATTAGGGCGTTTCCAACTGTGTGATTGTGTTTTTTGATTAATATACTGGAACTATGTTTTGTTCAGAAAGACAGGAAGATAATAGAATACCTTTGAAGTCAAATTGCTGTTTCTAGGGTATGCAAATGATGAGGCTATTGGTATGTTCTGACTGACCTCCATTTACCTCGTTTATTGAATCCACTATTGTTCTGTGTTTCCTCTGTAAAATTACTGGTTAATACCCACATCATGTTTATGGCTCATGAACTTTTCTCTGATGTATCTATATGCTGCTATTACACTGAATGCTTACCAAGAGTCAGTTGCAATGTCAGTTATAATATTCTTTATAAATTGTGTAAAATAATAAAAATATGTTAAACTAGTGAGATATGATCGTGAAAAATAGAGCTGTTATTTCTTTGAAAACTAAGTGATTGTTTTGTAAAGATGTAATACATAAGAATTTTTTTAATGTTGTATTATGTATAGATAAAATAAATGTAAAATTTAAGGAAACAATCTAAAGAAAAAAACTCTAGATGAATTTCTGCTTTTATATTGCTTTCTAAAGGTGAGTAAAGTTTTGCCTTGCTTACGCAACTAGAATTATAAATTGTTCTTTTTGGTTATGGTTTGATATAAGAAAGCCAACATGGAGCTAAATGAGAGAACCGAACCCTTGCTTCAAGAAAAGTCCTGGCCCCTCTTGAAATGATTAGTGAATTTAATATGCAGTTATATGTTTGAGTTAAAATATAGCTATTTATCTTTTTAAAAAATTTATTTCATACTTCAACAGAAGTTTTTAATTATTTGCCTTAACTTTGTTCTGTCTGTTGACTAATAGAGATTTTGCTGCATTGCCTGCAATTTGACTTCTGCTAACAGTAATTGTACATAATCTACAAATGTTTTATGAATTTGAGAGATGGTATTTTTTATTTTTATTGCATTTTTTGATAAATCATGGATTGTCCATTTTACTATATGTGACATAGTAATTTAATTTAAAAGAGTTCTTTTTATATTAAAGGTATTAATTGTCATATTTTTCAGAATGTTTTCCCTAAGTTATTGTACATCTTAAATTTGTTTATTTCTTTTGACATATAGATATTAAATATATTTATGTCATTGTTGTGTGCCAAGTCAGTTCCAATTCATAGTGACCCCATATAGGGTTTTTCAAGGCAGAAAGCCTCAGCTTTCTCCCATGGAGTACCTGATGGATTCGAATTGCTGACCTGTAGTTCACAGCCCAACATGCAACCCACTATGTCAGCAATGTTCTAATTTAGATAATAAAACCTATTAATTGAATGCTGCCTTTGGTGTCATGCTTAGGACAGCCCTGTCTTTCATGAATTTATATGTTCACCTTTCATTTTATAGCACAGTGGCTGCAAGCATGGACTACAGAATTAGACTCTCTTTAGGTTTAGATTCTGATTCCACTACTTACTGTGCAGCTTTACTTAACTTCCCTGTACTTCAGGTTCCTCATTTGTAAAATGGTACTTGTCTCTTAGAGTTGTTAAGAGGATTCAAACAGAATAAAGTCTTAAACATAGTAAGCACAGTATAAGTAGTAAATTGAAGCATCTCTGCACTTTGAGTCTTTCCAGTGTATCTTGGAAGATTATCTTTTATATAAGTGGGTTTCTAAGAATTAGAAGAGGAGCTCTCGTAATGCAACAATTAAGCACTTGACTGATAACCAAAAGGTTGGTGGTTCGAACCCACCTAGCTACGTTATAGGCAATGAACTCCTGTCAAGCTTACAGCCTAGTAAACCCTAGAAGGCAGTACTACTCTGCCACATGGAGTCACTATAAGTTGAAATCAACTCTATAGCAGCTAATAGTAACATTGGAAATTTTATTTAATTGAATTTGTTTTTTAGTAATTTAATAATATATTGTAGAAGGATAATTAATAACTACATTTTCATGCAATATTATTAAATTGTTCAGTGCGTTGAGTCAGTTCCAACTCCTAGTGACCCTGTATAAGGTTTCCAAGGAGCAACTGGTGAATTTGAATTGCCAACTTTGTGGTTCAAAGTCCATTACTGATCCTACAGCACCACACACACAAAACCAAACAAAACACTTGCTGTCAAGTCAACTCCGACTCATGGTGAGTTCATGTGTGTTAGAGTTGAACTGTGTCCCATAGGGTTTTCAGTGTCTGATCTTTTACAACATCTTAAATTCAGAATAAAGTAGCAAAAGATGGTATCTATGGAAACAGTGTAGTGATAGGGCTACATTTTTTTGGGTAACAAGAGACTACAGATAATTCAAGAATATGTTTTCATTTGGAGAAGTAAAAGGTGTTGACTCTGGCCTTATTGGGAAATTGGTAATGGTAACAACATGCTATGGAGCATAGGCTTCAAGAAGTTTTAGAGGAGTGTGAACTAGAGAATAACGTATTTCCAGAGAATAAGAGCATTACATCATTTTAAATACTGGTTGTTTTCTCCTTGAACAGATAACATGTCTGGACATTTCTAGTGGAGGAGGCCTTGGAGTGTCTTCTAGTGCCGATGGGAGCATGAAGATCTGGCAGGCTTCCAATGGAGAACTCAGAGTAATGACTTTGGATACACTTTTAGGGTTTATGCACGAAGGACAGTATGAGAAACCATTGACTGGGACATGGAAGGAAGAGTAGCCCTTTCTAAAAATGTAGGACCACTGTACTTCAATTATGGAGCCCTGGTGGTGCAGTGAACTGAACATTGGGCTGCTAACAGAAAGTTTGGTGGTTTGAACCACCAGCTACTCAATAGGAGAAGAATGAAGCAATCTGCTTCTCTAAATATTTCCAGCCTTAGAAACCATATAGATCAGTTCTACTCTGTCCTAGAGGATCACTGTGAGTTGGAGTCAACTCAACAACTATGAATTTGAATACTTCAGTTGGTCTCTGTTTTCTCAGTTGTTTATTTGAGAATATCCCCAAACCTGCTAATTTTCAAGAACAGAGTGGAGTTGGAGGATTGGAGCAGCCAGGCCAGTGTATATCTAAGTGGGTAGACCCCTCAGTATAAACTGTCTTCAATGGTTGATTTCCAAGACAGAGCAGCTAGGTCATTACACAACATATGG
Source organism: Chrysochloris asiatica (assembly GCF_000296735.1). Taxonomy (NCBI): domain Eukaryota; kingdom Metazoa; phylum Chordata; class Mammalia; order Afrosoricida; family Chrysochloridae; genus Chrysochloris; species Chrysochloris asiatica. Next base: position 61,835 of record NW_006408844.1, read on the forward strand.
CTTAGCCCTGCAACCTGTATGGAAGATTTTAGAAGAGATAGCTAATAAAGTCCCCAGGCATCATCCACTCCTTATATTTTAGAACTATATGTATGGATAACTATGAGAGCCAGGGAATTTGTTCTGATCACCTGTAACTAAAGCCCAGGAATAGGAGCCAGAAGTTCTCATAACACTACCTGTTTTGACAGATGAGCTTAACAGATTCTTTGGATATCATTAGTTTTAAAAGTCAGCATGGGGATGCTGTATGTTGGTGTTTCACATAAGAGATCAAGGATATGGGAAGTAAGAGATTCTCAAGGGAAGAACAAGAAAACTAGCATGGAATTTTCTTTTGTTTTTCCAGAGAGTATTGGAAGGACATGTGTTTGATGTGAATTGTTGCAGGTTTTTCCCATCAGGCATTGTGGTTCTGAGTGGTGGGATGGATGCCCAGTTGAAGATCTGGTCAGCTGAAGATGCTAGCTGTGTGGTCACCTTCAAAGGTCACAAAGGAGGTATGAAGGGTCACAAAGGTTTTTGAGTTGATCCCCTGAGACAAATCACCAGAAAAATAGAAACAGAAAACTCATACCAACTGGTCATTTAGATGAGCTGCTATTTCCTAAGGAATAGAAATTCTTATATTAATTGGTTTTATTGTTTCTATCTGCATTACACAGATAATTTTACCACAATTGATAAGGGGGAAAAATCCTCCCAAGAGATCATCTACGTGCTGAGATAAAAAAAGAGAGAGAGATGGCTCTGTATTTTCTCATTGCAGCATCAATGTAATGAGAAAATGGCTGAAGCAAGATTAAAAACTGAGTGCCAAATGGCTGCATTATCAAAATTAAGAGATGGAACTTGGTACTGACTATTGATTCTCATAGATTTAAGTCATGGGTCAGAGTTGGAAGATGGATTAATCGTATAGCCGGTTAATATCACATAGTAGAGACAGTAAGAACATCTTCCCTTTGTAACTGATTGATAGGTTTACTTTAGAAAACAGTAATGTAAAGATGTATTCTTAATTGGAATATTAAAAGTGTGATAAATATGCTATTATTCTACATGTTTGGATTTTTTTTAAACTTTATTGTTAATTGAGTGAAGATTTACAGATAAGATCAACAGCTTTACATTCAATAATTTATACCCTTGGCTTCATTTCAATTATTACAATCCCCTTCCTGCAATAACAGTTATCGTACTTCCTCTCTGTGGCACCCCATTTATATCTTATATTTCACAAATGAACAAAGCAAAAAACTTGATGTACATATACAAAACATAAAAATATATACTCATTTAAATGTCCAAAGGGTACATTCTAAAAGGGCCAACCTCCTGGCCGCAGGTATACAACCTTACTCAGTCCATGGGCCTAGAGCCCACAATTGCTCTTTATGCCATCGCTTTTGCCACCGTCTCTGTCACCACTTTTCCAGGTAGGATTCTCATGTTCCATTCATGCTTTTCCTTTCTTGATGGTCCTGGGATTGTTCCTAAAATAAAAGATTAACTGCTCTTCCCTCTTAGTTACACATCTTCTACAATTACAGTTGTGACCATCACAATTAATCCTGCTAAAAATTATTCACAATTGTGTCATAAAATTTTATCACCATTGTTCCCCCATCCCCTTTCACCAGATCCATCTGGAAAAGAGGGAAACTATTCAATGGGGATTGTACCTTAACCTGCCTTCATTCTGCAACTAAGCACACTCATAAAAGCTTGTAAGCTAGCCACTTCATGCCTTTATAGCCCTCCCCAATTTTGATAGCCAATGTCTAAATTACCCATCCATGTCAATCCAGTACACTGAGGAAACAAGCTTGTTCCTCAATATGAATAATCCTTCCATTCCAGTTGGAATTTTGAGCAACTGCATCCATAAGCAAAAGTCTCATTTATCAAATAGTAGCAGTTTGCACTTGCTCACTTTGTTTTACAAAGGCCCTGCTGTTAAACAGGCCTAGAACACTCTTGCCTCAGAAGACTACGTTCTTTGTTCCTTCACTTGTATTAGGTGTCTGCTCTGGTACTAAAGAGGCCTTCTTGGTCATCTTATATATAATAGCACCCCTCCACCGTAATCAATCTTATCTTACTTAACCTATCTTTTCTCCATTGCATTTTAAATACTTGTTGGTTTACTTGTATGCCAACCCGTCTCCAGCTATGAGAGCAGGAATTTGTTCTGTTTTGTTGTTTTTTTCTTTACTTAAATAAAAAGTATTTCAGAAATAAACTGAAATACTTAAATCTCAGCAGAGAATTAGAAGTTATAATAGCCCCCCCACTATTATAATTTTCAGCTCATGGGAAATAGTAGGATCCTTTAAGAAAAGTGATTTTCAGTCCAAATTCTCAAAGATGTCTACTTAATTTTTTGTTTAGAGATAACAGTTTTGAAGCCAAAGTAAAAGCTTGAGTGTGGGTTTAAAACCTACTTGCTCTGGAACACTGCAGTAAAATTGAATCCAGAAACTGCTTTTCTGTGTCTCTCTCATAATGGGTCTTTGACCCATTGGCAAGTAGGGACTCTGTTTTTTTTTATTTTTATTTATCTAACACACGAACATGCCCAGCATATAGTATATACTCAGGTCATACTTACAGGAGGAATCGAGTCACTTCTGAAGATCCATCTTCTCTGCCATTATAGTTTCTTCACTACTTCACATCTTAGGAACTTTTTTTTTCTTGCCAGGTATCTTGGATACAGCTATTGTTGATCGAGGAAGGAATGTGATATCTGGTTCTCGAGATGGGACAGCACGACTTTGGGATTGTGGACGCTCAGCCTGCCTGAGAGTCATTGCAGACTGTGGTTCTTCCATCAATGGAGTGGCTGTGGGTGCTGCTGACAACTCCATAAACCTCGGCTCCCCTGAGCAGATGCCAAGTGAGTTGATAATGATCTCTGAGCTTGTTTTGTTAGGTAACCCCTTCATGTTTCCTTAGTTTCTCCTTTTCTTTCTCATCCTTTCCTGCTCGGTAGCTGGTATTTCTGTTTTCATAAGATTACTATTTATTGACTACCTGTTATGTTTTTGCTGCTTTGGAATTTACAAAGTAAGTATCTGTCATAGTCACAGCTTTTGAGTAAGTACAGGATAATTCAGCAGATGAAACTAATACTTATCTTTTTTCCCTTTTGGCTGAAATACATTGGTGATTCTTAATGCAAATATTAGGTTTCAAAGGAAGAGAATGATTTAGGTTAATATAGATGAGAACGTTGCTATCACTGTAGTTGGCTTGAACCTAGAAGGACAGGTAGGAGTGGGACATATAGGAATCGGAAGGATATTTCAAGGTTGAGATCTAGGGCTGTGGGTAGAAGTAGGACCAGTTTGCATTAAAAACCTTGGAGGTAGAATTGAGTGTTGTGTAAAAAAAGATACATTTGGAGTATTAATGATGGGAAATACTGACTGGTGAGTCAGAATGATGATAGTCCTAATGAGGCAACTTTCATGCGTTTCTTATTTTCCTTTGCTAATATTAATAATTTCTTCTGTGTTTCCATGGGACTTTTTACCATGTGTTTCTTTTTACCATCATCTTTACTCCTCAATTTGACATACTCAGCTGCTCTACATCTTCTCATAAATGTCCTGTATAAATGCACTGTGGTCCCAAGAACTCTTGCTAAAACCATTTGCTAGTAGAGCTGTATTTCCTAAAACATGGTAAATGTGCAGTTAGTGGTAAACAAAGTGTTTTTAGTTAGTGCATATTTTTAGTAGTTATAGTTTAGTATAATGTACTGACACACATATCCCATTTAAACCTAAGATTTCACAAACATCATTATTTCACTCAAAGTTAAGCCATTAAAGTTTAGTTTATTTGAATTAAATGAAAGTATTTTTGTTTTCTCTACTTCTCGTTTTCTAGTTACTCGTCAATTTACGCACGTACCTTAAATGACTTGTTCAGTTCATCGATGACCTTCATGTTGCTGAATCCAGTGTTACTTGTATGTAAACAAGCAATGATATTTAGCACAGTATATCCCTGTCCTCAAAACACTTTCTTTCTTGGTGTCTCTATTACCAAACTACACTAGATTTGTCTCCCAATGGCTTCTGCTTTTTAATCTCCTTTTATTATAAGTTTTCCCTATTGTACCTTCAAATACTGGAAGGTCTTGCTGTTCAATACTATACTTTCTGCTCTAATTACAACTTTTCCCTAAATGATCTCATCAATTCTGTAGCTTTAAATATTGTCTTTAAGCTGGTGATTTCCAAAAGTATGCTTAAAGTCTGTGCCTCTTGCCAGAATTTCATACTCTTATTTGGTTGTCTAATAGATACCTCAAAATTATTTTGTCTAACTTGGAGTATTTTATTTTCTCCTACCCCAATTCTGTTTTTCCCTTCTCAGTAAACAGCACCATCATCTGCCCATTTGGTCAGGCCTAAGCCTGAGATTCATTGAGTACTCCCCTGCTTTCCTCATGTTTTACATCAGCAAAGTCTGTATTCTTTCCCTTTAAAGTGTTTCTAATTTTCTGATACCGGTCTGCTTACCTCTACCTTTGCGTATGTATACCTCCCCCTTGTGCTAACATCTTGGTCTGATCTGTTGTCTTCTTTTGCCTATACTACTACTTGTACTATTCTCTTCAGAGTGACGTGTGATCATTTAAAAAGCATAAGTTTGTCATGTGACTCTACTGTTCAAAGCCTTCCAGTGACTTCCCTTTATACATATATTAAAATTCTAATTCTTACTGTGGCTTACAACAAACCCTTACACTTTCAGCCTTTGCATTCCTTTCCAAACTCATGTCATATTACCCTGTGCCAGGCTCATTCTGTTCCAGCTAGGCCTTCTTCTTGTGCTTTCAGTACATCAGACTCTCCCCCACCCTCCTAGGGTTGGCCTTGCTCTTCTCTTAATCTGGATTGTGCTTCTCACAACTCTTCACATGACTGACTTCTCGTCATCAGTAAGCCCTCAGTTGAAAAGTAACCTCCTCAGAGCCCTTTTGAAGTTGAGGATGTCCTTCCCTACTCAACTTCCCTCTAAAAAGTCACTTATATTTTTCCATTTTATTACATTTGAAGAATTCATTACTACCTGAAAGTATCCTACTTGTTTATTTATTTATGATCTCTTTCCACTTGAATATTTTCTTTTTTTTTAATGTTTTATTGTGAATTATGTGATAGTTTACATGGGAGAACATTAGCTTTATTTTCATCCTATCGTATATTGTTTCATTGCCATGGTTACAGTCCCTTCCATGCATCATCAGCCAACCAAAGGGTATACCCTGTAAGCCTGCCCCCCGGTCATCAGCACACAGCCCCTCTCCCTCTCTGGGTCTAGAGTTCCCAGCCGCTCCATCTCTCCACGTCATCGTCTCTGCATCCATCTCTGGTGTCACTGTTTCTCTAGGTAGGGTCCCGCACTCCGCTCTTGTCCCTTGATGGTTGCAGGGACCTCTGCTCCTGGACTGCAAAGTCAATCACTCCCCTCTTTTTGCTACAAAACGTCTCCCTTTACATTTCTAGCCCTCACAGTCAGTCCTGATAACAATTATTCACTATTGTACCACAAGAGACCTATCCCCTTCTCCTTTCATCAGCCCCACCCAAACAGATTGGATACTACTCAGTGGAGATTCTATCTTCCTCCACACCCTCTGGATCTAGGCTCTCTCTTGAAAGCTTGTAAGCCAGTCACTTCTTGCCTTTGTAGCTCCCCCATTTTGGGTAGCCAATGTCTAAGTTGCCCATCCCTGTCTACTCTGTGTACGGAGGGGGTAGGAATGATCCTCGCTATAAAGATTTGTTCCCTCCTTTGAGCTACTGCATCCATAGGTGTAGGTCAAGTTCATCAAATTGTATCAGATTACTCTTGTTTTCCTCTTCTTTCTTCTTCTAGTTGAGCTCTGATCATCCCATCATTGAAGCCAGGTCAAATGGGTATTATCTGCAAGTGTGGGTGTTCTTGTACATATGCCCTCTCTTCTTATCAACCGAACACTTCCCTCTCCACTCTAGTCCTCTGTGGCTATATCAATGACTATGGGCCCAAGACTCCCCAGGTCTTGCCACACTGCTGACCAAGCAAGTCTCCACTTGGGTTCACAGGAGTCTTTTGAACGTTGTAGGGCTAATCTCGCAACTTCATTGCTGTTTTTCTCTCACTTCCCCATATCGGTGACAAACGTGGTCACCAATCAGAGCGCATGTCTACTCGTTTGTTCCCACTGAATGTTAGTCTTGGAAGGGGTTTTGCACTGAGGGGACCCGACCACTTTCCTTGATGTCTCTTGGGCGAGCAACTTGCTTGTTCTTGTTCTACTTGAATTCTTGAGAGAGTGAACACTTTGTCTGTTCATTACTATTTCTTCAGTGCCTAGAATAGTGTCTGATACATAATTGTTGTTGTTAAGTGTCATGGAGTCAGTTTTGACTAATAGCAACCTACCTGGGGTTATCAAGACTTTAAATCATTTGCAGGAGCAGAAAGCCTCATCTTTCTCCCACAGAGCAGCTGGTGGGTGCTGACCTTGTGGTTTGCAGTCCAGTGCTTATCCTATGGAGCCACCACATGCCCCTGGAAACATAGTTGTTGTTGTTGTTATGTGCCGTGGTCAATAAATATTTAATGATTAAATTAATAAATTTCATTTCCATGAGAGCCTCGAGGGCAGAGACTATGTTGTTCAACAATGTATACATAAACCTTACTCACAAAGGACAATAATTTCTGTTAAATTGGGTTTGTTGTTATTAAATGCCAATTCTGACTCATAGCAACCATGTATAGATAGGGCTTCTGAGGATCTGCTGGTAAGTTTGAACTGCTGACCTTGTGCCTTAAACTGACCTTGCAGGCCAATGCTTATCCTATAGCTGTTTATTACGATATAATTTGCATATAGTAAAACTCACCCTTTTAAAGTGTATAGTTTTATGAGTTTCAACAATTGTATCAGTGTGGAATCATTACCAGAGTCAAGATAATAGACCATAATTTTAAAAAAATTAATAATGTAAATCATAAATAGAGCATAGGAAACAGTATATCTGTGCTTTGCAGGTACTGTCAGTTTATCAGCCCAGCCCCTTAGTGACTTAGTGCATCTGTCTTGCAGGTGAACGGGAAGTTGGAACAGAGGCGAAAATGCTGCTGTTGGCCTGGGAAGATAAGAAGCTTCAGTGCCTGGGACTACAGAGCAGGCAACCAGTAAGTGGTTCTTATAAGACCTTTGAACTCTGAGGCAACTTGGGCAACTCTCTAACTTGGAAAACTGTTTTGAAAATATTTTTACATTCTCTTTTCACCTTTTGAGAATAATGAGTGGGTGATTAAGGACATGGGGTTGGAAATAAATACTGCATTTAAATCCTAGCTCATTCACTAAATGCATCAGTTTCTTCATCACTAAGAATATTAATGTGGCTGCAAGATAATGCACTGGACTTCAAGGTCAGCAGTTCAGACCTACCAGCTGCCCCTAGGAAACTATACGGGGTTACTATGAGTCATGGAATGTAC
>NW_006408844.1:89482-100461 GCF_000296735.1 Chrysochloris asiatica
AAAAAAAAATAGGGACAAATTTAGGGGCTCTGGTATATGTCATAAATACACAATGAAACTTAACTGAAAACAAAAACAAGACAAAATAGATAAATAAGACTACCTAAAAATTAGACATTTTTGTGCACAAAATGATTTCACCAAAAGAGTAAAAGGAGAACCCATAGACTGAGGAAAAAGTTTGAAAATGACATATCAGATGAACTGCTTTCTAAAATTGACAGAGCACTTTAATAAAGAGCATGAACAAGAAGACAGACAATCCAATTAAAAACTTGGTAGAGGATATAAACACTCACTTTACCAAAGAAATATATTTTCATGTAACCAACAAACATATGAAGACATGCTCATGATCATTAGTCATTAGAGCGATGCAAGTCCAAACAATAATTATATGATAATAATGATCTTGATGAGATGTTATCTTACTCCAACATTAATAGCAAAGTTAAAAAAATAACAGAAAACAGCAAATGTTGACAAAGGTGTGGAGAGAGTGGACCCTCCTGCATTGCTGGTGGGACTGTAAAATGGTGCAACCACTGTGGAAGGCAATATGGTGCTTTCTCAGAGAGTTGGAAATAGAAATAACGTATGACCCAACAATCCCTCTACTTGGTTGTTGTTAAATGCCGCCAAGTTGGTTCTGACTCATAGCAACCCTTTATAGGGTTTCCAAGGAGCAGCTGGTGGGTTTGAACTGCCAACCTTATGGTTAGCAGTCCAGTGCTTATCCTACAGCACCATACCAGGACTCCCTACTGGGTATATATCCTCAAGAAATAAGAATAGATATATGCACATCTATGTTCATTGCAGCACTATTTGTAGAAGCAAAAAGTTGGAGACAGGCTTAATGCCCATCAACAGAAGAATGATAAACAAACTTTGGTACATACACACAATGGAATACTATGCAACAATGAAGACTAACAATAAATCTGCAGAAGCCTTCACAACACAGATGAACCGGAGGGCATGCTGAGTAAAATTAGTCAAAAAAGAACAAATGTATGAGAACACTGTTGTAAAAACTTAAAACATTTCTTGATAAAAGAAATTTTCTATGATGGTTATGGGGGTGTTTTTTTGTTTTTTTTTTAAGTGGCGTCAAGTGGGTCCTGACTCAGACAATTTGAACTGCTGGCCTTACAGTTCAAACCAACCTTTGGGTTCAATGTTTATCCCACAGTACCACACCAGGACTCCGTTTACGGGTTTGGGGAGAGTTCTTCATGGGCTAGAGGGTGGTGTTATTATTGTGTGCAGTTGAGGCAGTTCTAACACATAGTGACCCTGTTTACGGTTTTCAAGGAGTGGCTGGTGAGCTTGAACCACTGACCTTGTGGTTCAAACTGACCTTGCAATCCAGCGCATTAACCCACAGCGCCGCACAGGCACATGTTAACTGTAGGTGATAAAGCAGGTAGTATACAACAGGAGGGAAGCTGACAGAAGAAAGATGAAGGTAGTAGGAGAAACAACGAGTAATGCGAGTTAAAGTGGACAGGAGTAAATACTGCTAACTGATGATACCTGGAGGGGATATACGTCTAATAAGCATAGTATATGATTTGTTGAATATAAAACTGATGATCTACTCTGTAAACTGACAGTCAAGTCACAATAAAAAGTTTTTTAAAAAGTCTGAAAGTGCTAGATCAAGGTAATAGAGTAGATGGGATAAGGTTTCCCAAAGAAATTCTTTTGGAATTTCAGCCCTTGCTACTCTTGAAGAACGAACAGGTTCATTGTTTGGATTAAAAAAATTCCTTGGCTCAATTTTCACAGCCTTTTTCTCAACAATTCAGTTTTCAATTTTCTTAAAACTTCTTCCTGATAGCCTCCATACAGTCATGTGTTCTTCGAGAAAATCTATCAAAATTACCCCTTTGGGGTGCCAGAAAACAGTCACTATAACCTTCTGAGCTGACCTCTCTGCTTTGAATTTAACTGGCCCAGTAGCTCTCCTTAGAGCCACTGTTTGGATTGTATCTTGCTCTCTGGATTGTATTGGTAAATCAAAGACTGGTCCCCAGTTATGATTCATTCCATAAAACCATCTTTAGTTTTAATCTTGCTTAAAAGACTGGTGAAGTTGAATGTAAAACTGATGGTCTACCCTGTAAACTTTTACTCAATCCACAGTAAAAACCTTAAAAAAAAAAAAAAAAAAAGACTGGTGAAAAGATTATTTCTTTGAACTAGCTGATTTTGTGCAACACTTCGGCATCCATAAATCTGAAAACTTGCAGAGGCCAGTAATTTTGCTTCAGACTGAAAGTGCTGAACCATGGGAGATCCCAGCCTCAGTAGCTGTTGCACCAGTAGTAATTCTGTGTACTTCTTTCTTAGTTTCTTCACTTGAGGTTAATGGTCTGTCCTCTCTTGGCTCATCTTTGAAGTCTTCCTGAGCTTCCTTAAAATGTTAATTTCATCTAAAAACTGTTGGTATATGGGGGCAACAGTCCTATAAACTTGTTGCAAAGTTTCAGTGTTTTGTGAAAATACCCACTTGAGTTTTGTTAAAAATTTCATATTAGCTCTGATCTCACAATCATTTTTTTCATACAACGCAAAACCTATCTTTTTTTTTTTTAAGGCACCTAACAAGGCTAAGACAAGTGGATCACAGAGAGAACTTGTTTGCAGCCATCTGCATTGCAATGACATGTTTTTTTAAAAAAACTTATGTATGTATGAACTGAACCCTAGTAGCAATACTGTTTTATTAACTCTCTTAGATGCCCTTCATGGACATTTCTACCTCTGAGGTAGTATGAAAGGAATTCAAAGTAAAGAACTCAGGCACTGCATTCAGGGCTCTCAATTGATTAGTGACCAGGTGACTTTTATAGAAGAAATAGTTGAATTTTTGTCTTTCTTGTTTAAACTCATGTCTTCCCTGAGATTAGATTTGTTAAGTACCCATCTATCTCCTTTCATCATCCTCCAAGCAAGTTTAATGATTTGCTTTGACCTCAGGCTTTGTATTTTCTTTGAATCCCATTACTTTGTTGTATTAGTGACATTTTCGTTTTCAGGGCTTGTGCCAGGAGTATGTCTGTGATTAACATTGCGTTTGCACTCTGAATTTCCAAACTGAATCTTACTTTCAAAGGGAAATGGAGGGTTTTGTTGGTTTGGGTTTTTCTTTTTAGAACATTTGAGGGATAAACGATCAGTTTGAGCTAATAGTAATTAATAAATGAAAAGGTAGTAATTTTTTTTTTCAGATACACAGTTGTTATAGTTAGATGCCATTGAGTTGGCTTTAGCTCCTAGCAACCTCATTCCCAAGGAAACACTGCTTGGTCCTATGCCATCATCACAGTTGTTATGTTTGAGCCCGGGGGAATTGTAATTCATTAAATTTTATTTAAGCCTGTGTCCTTTCCTACAAAGTAACCCCCTTCAAAAAGTTGCTTGAAGTGACATGAAACAAACCTCAGGTGTGTGAGTTGCAAGTGTTTCTCAAATTAGGGAGGTTGTTGTTAGGAAAAGGAGTTTTGGTGGCAGGGATCTTATGAGTCAGTGGTTTTGGGGAGGTGATAGTTTGAAAACTGCTACCTCAGTACTTAACGTTATTATGTAAACTGCTCAAGTCTTCAGCCAATCCGAGGATCCTGAAATCCTGGGATTGCTTCCTCCTCAGTTGTTGGATAATGCTTGGTTTACTGCTTAAGAATATGTAAATTGGGTAGGAAAAAAAATCTTTAAAGATAGTGAAGTGTTCTTTTTCTTGATACCTGTTTATTCCTGGAAACAAATTAATCTTGAAATCGATTTTGTTGGCTCCTGCTTTTCCCTAGGTGTTCCTCTTTATTGGCTCAGATGCCTTCAACTGCTGTACTTTTCTCTCTGGCTTTTCATTATTGGCTGGGACACAGGATGGAAATATTTATCAGTTGGATGTAAGGAGTCCAAGGTGAGTCATCATCCGTCTGCATGATGCAGGTGTTCTGCAGAGTGGAATTTTTTATTGGCTTTACACTGATTTAGACACGCATATTCTTGGGTATGTGGTTCTATTTATAAAGGTTTTCCAGTGTGAGTTATTTGATTGTTCTTATTATTGCTGGAATCATATTAAAAGGTCCCTTAATCACACTGTCACGATTGTCTTGCTGTGGTGATTGCTTTGGAAATTAAATAATGAAATAACATTTCATTAAAAGTGACTATGTAGAACTCTGAATTTTAAGGAGCTTAGCAATTAATTTTCAGTATTAGACTTGGACTGACCTAAGCTTGAACAACCACATTTATATAATACATAAGCCAGCTCTATTTCTAGTGTGGCACTGTAGGATCAGTACAGGACTATGAACCACAAGGTTGGCAGTTCAAACCTACCAGCTGCTGCTTGGAAACCCTGTATATATACAGGGTTGCTATATATATATATATACATATACATATATTTAGGGTTGCTATGAGTCAAACTGACTCAATGCACTTAATAACAACCACAATTTATTTTGTTTTAATAACTTAAGGTAGACCTGAACCTGGTCTTAAAGACATTCAGAGAAAATAATCACAACCCTCTGTTCCAGGGTTTAACAGTCTCAGCGATCTCTCCTTTTTTTCACTTCTTTTGTTCAGCTGGTATATAGTGAATGATTTGAGTGAACACCAGGTTTTGTGCAGAGCACTGAAAAACGGAAAAGATTCAAGCTCTGCCTGTGCGATACATGCAGTTTAATGATAAAGAGACATGTGAAAGTCTGTGTGGTACTGTCTGATGCGATATACTCAGATATTTAAAGAAGCACCAAGAAAGGGGAAGGAGATGAGACAGCCTCACCAAGGAAATGAGGTTTCAATTGGACCATGTCGAGTAGAAAGTTACGAAGTAAAGAAGAGAAGGATCTTCCATTGGTCGATCACAGAAGCATGAAGGCTTGTGAAAAGAAGCATTTGAAAGCTGACACTTTCAGGGAACTCTCAGAGGTTTAATGTCAGGCATGTAGCATACAGATAGTACTTATCTCTCAGAGGGTTTGGGAGAGGATTAAATGAATTATTATAGGTAAAAAGCACTCCTGGTGTGGCGCTGTCGGATCAGCACTGGATTGTGAACCACAAGGTCTGTAGTTCAAACCCACCAGCTGCTCCTCAGAAACCCTACGCAGGGTTGCTGTGAGTCAGAAGCAACTCAACAGTATCTAACAACAACAACACTCCATTAAGGTCATGGATTAAAGGATACCTGATAGGAAAAATTGATTTTTATTAATATGTATGATGCTGCTGAAAGGCACATCTCCACCCATGGAAAGGCATATTTCTCTATTTCTCTATTTTCTACCATGGTGATTCCGATCCACAGTAGGAAGAACCTGGCAGAACATATTGGCTTCTTGAGACTCCTTACCAACCCTCATGTAGACACATAGTGATTAAGTGCACATGTGCTAGGCTTTGTACTTACTAGCAAATTACCTAAGCTTTCTAAGTCATAGTGTTTTCATATGAAAATGAGGTTTATGATGCTTGCTTTTCCATAATATAATGTTGACTAGATGAGATAAAGTCTGTAAAATGCCTTAAATGGTCTCTCGACATTTGGCATCTATTAATTTTTTTTACTATTGTCATCACCATCATCTTTGCACTGTCACTTTAATATCAGGTGGGATTGCAATTCCATGGACATGGTGGGGTTTGACTCTCTGCTTTCTTGAAGCTCTGTTGTAAAATGGTTACTTGTCCCCACATTCTCATCAGTACATCAGTTCCATTTAGACATATGCTTCCAAGTCTCTGATACTAACCTTCATATCCCCAGTGGGAAGGTCTTTACTCCAAGGTGGTTTTGAGTGGATCATCTTCATCTGCCACTTAGGTTCTTATGAGGAAAGAAACCCTATATCCATGTGGTTTAAACTCCTTTTATGTTTGTCCTCTTTGCTTTTATGTAATTAATATTGTATGTTGAATGTAGTCAAGCACTGCTTTTGAAGAAAACTAGTAAAATTGTCCTATTTATTCTGAATCCTAGGGCTCCAGTACAAGTCATCCACAGATCAGGAGCACCAGTTCTCTCCCTTCTGAGTTTCAGAGATGGATTCATTGCTAGCCAAGGTGGGTACAGGGGCCAGTTGAGAGAGGTGTTCCCATGTAGTTCAATTAATTAAACATTGTTTTACTTACATGTCTGATCGATGGCTGGGTTAGGGGCATTGTCCTCCATGATTCTTTGGTACATTGTGCTTATTACACTCTACACTGTGACTGTCTGTATATTCCCTTGAGAGTAGGGGCTGTGCCTTGTTCATCATATTATCCAGGCAGTGTTTCATTCGTCCACCCTCTATAGCTTCAAAAAGTCTGGAGTCCATGATGATTTGAAATTCTGTTCTCCCTTTCCATAGAATTCTTGTATGGAATCTTTGATCAGAATGTTCAGTAATGGTGCTTGACTGTAGTCTTAACAGAAGCAGATCTCCAGGTCTTCCTCTGGGTGGGTTTGGACCAACAACCTTTTGGTTAGCAGCCAAGTTCTTAACCATTACAGCACCAGGGCTCTTTTAGACTAATTTAATAATTCAAAAGCAAAGTCAATAGAGACAATTAAAGAAACTTGATAGTTAAATAAATGTGGCATCCTGGATTGGATCCAGGACATTAAAGAAAAAGGCAAAAATAAAAACTAGTGATTCCAAATAAAGTATGGAAGTTAGTTAATAGTATTTATACATTGTCGATTTCTTGGTTTTGATAAATGAAAGATGATAGTATTAAGAGAAACTGAAACTGGCTGAAGGGCATATAGGAACTTTCAGTACTATCTTTGTAACTAACTTCTGTATATCAAAAACTATCCCAAAATGCAAGACTTTTTATTTATTTATTTAAAAATAAATAAAAACTTTAACTGCTTTCATCTTATGGTTCGCTCTTTCTAGATTTTGCCCTCAGACTAATTCCCTCATGGTCATAATGTAAGATAGCTTCAGTACCTGTCATCCTCACATAATAGTGGGCATGGTTGTACCCACTTTTAAGAAAGAGGGAACTTTCTTCAGGAGCAGCTCAGCAGACTTGCTCTCATAGCTCATTGACCAAAACTAATCACACTCCCCACCCTACAGCCTTCACTGGTGATGGGAATGGAATTATCATAATTGCTTTGGGCTAATCAGGTTTGCCACCTGTTATTGTGTGCTATCAACACAAGTACAGGGGCCAAGATTTTAATACAGACAGGTTGTTGTTGTTGTTGTTAAGTGCCATCTAGTCAGTTCTGACTCATAGTGACCCTGTATAGAGTTTCCGAAAGCAGCTGGTAGGTTTGAACTGCCAAACTTGCAGTTAGCAGTCCAGTGCTTTCCTACAGCTCCATACGAGGTCACTTGTTAATGGAAACAATGAGATTCTGTTAACAAGGGAAGGGCTAAGGAATAGTTGTTGGGTAGGCAGTCTACAGTGTTTTGATTTCATGACCATCTTTCTGATGTAGGTACCTTCATCCCTATCAGACTAATGCCTTATTTCACTGACCTGCCTCATTCAGGATTTTCAGACCATTGTAAAAAGAAACCAGCAGTCTATAGACCAGATTTACTCTGCACTTGCTCCCCTTCAATCTTTCTTTCTCTCTTCCCCATGGATTGACATCAGTTTATGATGCAGCAGCCCCCTGTTATGAGACTTTAATAAGAGAACATCTCGAATAAGCTTGTGACAACTTCCCTTGATGCTACTGCCACCATACATTCTAATCCTTTTTCTCTGATTGCCTTTGCTGCCAGGTTTTTAAGATGAAAGTTTTGCTGCCATGCCACATTCTTCCTTCAAGGACTCTCTGCAGCTTCCATCCCTGTCTCACTGATCAAATTGCCTTCTTGAAGTCCACCAATGATATACTTCTTTCTAGATCTTGAACACATTTTCTATGCTCAGTCCTCTTTCATCCCCTAGTCTTTAACATTTCTTTCAGGGCATATATCATATCTTCTTCATTTGTTCCCCCAGCTCTTGCACAGGACTGAAGACTCTCAACAAAATATTTGTTGAATGAATTGGCAAATCTGTCTTTATTTTATTTTATTTTTTAAATGTTTTATTGTGAATTATCTGATAGTTTACATGGGAGAACATTAGTTTTACATTCATTCTATCGTATATCGTTTCATTGCCATGGTTCCAATCCCCTCCATGCATCATCAACCAACCTGTCTTTATTTTTTATGACTTTTGATAATTAATTCTGTTTCTATTATTTCCTTCTTCTTAAACTACTATCTCCTTTGACCTCTGTGACACAACACAATTTCCTAGTTAATTGATCTCTTCAATTAATGCTACTTTCTTTGATTTCAATAATTTGTAAGCAAATAATCCAAGGAGCTGGATTATATGAAGATGAACGTGGCATCCGTATTGAAGGAAGACTTACTAACAATCTGAAATATGCAGATGATACAATTTTGCTTACTAGAAGCAAAGAGGAGTACATAAAATAATAATGAAGATCAATGACTGCAGCCTTCAGTATGGATTGTACTTCAGTGTAAAGAAAATGAAACTCTCACAACTGGGCCAATAAATAACAACCTGATAAGTAAAGAAAAGATTGAAGTTGTCAAAGACTTCATTTTGCTTGATTCCAAAATTAACACTCCTGAAAACTGCAGTTAAGAAATCAACTGACATATTGCATTAAGTAAATGTGCTACAAAGACCTCTTTAAAGTGTTCAAGAGTGAAGATACCATTTGAGGACTAAGGTATGACTGACCTATCATGGTATTTTCATCCATCAAAGTTGGACAGTGAATAAGGAAGATTGTAGAAGAATCAATACATTTGAACTGTGGTGATGAAGAAGAATATTGAAGGTACCCTGGACTTCCAGAAGAACTAACAAATTTGTGTGGGAAGAAGTACAGCTAGAATTTTCTTTAGAAGCCAGGGTGGCAAGACTTTATCTCATTTACTTTGGACATGTTATCAGAAGGAACCAGCCATTGGAGAAGAACATCATGCTTAGTAAAGTGGAAGGTCAGCAAAAAAGAGGAAGACTCCCAACAAGATGGATTCACACAGTGGCAGCAGCAGTGGGCTCAAACTAACAACAGTTGTGAGGATAGTACAGGACTGAATAGCACTTTGTCCTTTGTTCATAGGGATGCTATGAGTCAGAACCAACTCATTGGCATCTAATAATAATAACCACATGATATTACAGCCTCGGAAACTCTATACAGGATCACTATGAGGTTAAAACGACTCAACGGCACTTAACAACAAATATGATACTGATTTGTTGAACTTTAATTTTTTTGCTTTTTCTGCTGTTGTACCTAAATCAGAGATGCTTTCTGATTCACCTTGTTATAGTTTCTTAGTGCTACTATAACAGAAACACCACATGAATGGCTTTAATGAACATAAAAATTTTTTCTCACTGTTTAGGAGTCCAGAAGCCTGAATTCAAGGAACCAGTTCTAGCGGTAGGGCTTTCTCTCTCTGTTGGCTCCAAGGAAAGGTCCTTGTTTCTTTTCAGCTTCTGTTCTTCAACAGTCTTTCTGTGGTGTGGCAGCTGTCTCCCCCATCTCTGATTCCTTGCTTTGTGTCTAATCTACTCTTTTAATATATATTTTAAAAAGTCTAAGATGCAACTATTGATCGCTCCTCGTTTGACACAACAAAGAGTGAAGAAAATCAAAGATTCAAGGAAACAATCCAAAGGATTAATGAACTGTGTGACCCATAGCCTCCACAACACTGTGATCAGAACTGGATGGTGCACAGTTACCCCATTCAGGATCACAATAGAAGGTCCTAGACAGAGAAAGAGGGGGGAAAATGTAGAACAAAATTCAAAATCATAACAAGGTTTGATAGAGACTGGTGGAACCTTCAATGTGGCCCTTAGACTCCCTTCAAACCTAGAAAATGATCTCACTCCACCTTCTAGGCTTGAACGATTAACTTTCAATCAAACCATAGACAGGCTTATATAGTGAATAATAATACACCAGGAGGAATATATTCCTCAGTACAATCAGTCATATAGGACAAAAACAGCTGCATTTGCCCCAAAAAATCTCAGAAGGCAGGAAGGAGCAGGAACAAATGATGAATGAAAATGGAGAACCCAGGGAAGAAGTGGGAAGAATGCTTTTACATTGAAGGGCTTGCACCCAATGTCATGAAACAAAATATACATAAATGTTGAATGGAAAGCTATTTTATTTTATAAACTTTCACACAAACTACAATAAAAAATGTTGGGAGGGAGCTGTAATTGGGTTTAAGACAGACCCTATACTGAATCGACTTGACGGCACACAACAACAACAACATACTGATGTGACATCATTAATATAACAAAATTAATACCAAATGGGATTATATCCACAGATATGGGAGTTAGTATTACAACATATATTTTAGGGGGATACGATTTAATCCATAACACAGCTTTTATCCTTCTACTTAATTCATTCTCTACATTTTCTCAAATACTTCATTGTTTCAGCTGTCATATCTGTATTCATGATTGAAATTCATGGCTTCAGCCCTACCTTCTACTTAGCCCTCATTTTAGGGGACAACGGTATATGATATGGCAGGAGCGTAGATTTTGGACCCAAACTGAAGTGAGTTTAAATCCTCAAGCCACCACTTACTATCAGATTAGCCTCCAAAACGTCTCATCCTAGCATTCTAACATCCACTGCACATCATTCATAGTTGGCCCACATAATAAAACCTGCTTGCTATTAGTTATGTTGGAGTCCTGATTTTATGCTGTAGGATAAGCAGTGGACTGCTAACCAGCCACAAGGTTGGTGGTTTAAATCCACCAGTCATTCCCTGGAAACCTGTACAAGGTCACTATGAGTCAGAACTAAATGGCACCAAACAACGACAATATTAGTTGTTTTAGGACTATCTTCCTAGGCTAATGATCTACAGAAACAAATCAAAAGATTATTATTTTTTTGGTTTTTTTTAGGG
>NW_006408844.1:102692-111830 GCF_000296735.1 Chrysochloris asiatica
ATAGAGGTTGGACCATTTTGCAATCCCACCAGCAATGCAAGAGTGTCCCAGTCTCTCCACATCCCCACCAGCATTTATTGTCTTCATTTTTCATCGTTGCTGTTATTTTTGGTGTGTCTAATGCTTTTTAATGCAGCTTTCTCCAGTTATCTGAACTTTCTTTCTGTCTTTCAGGTGATGGAAGCTGTTTCATTGTCCAGCAAGATTTAGACTATGTCATTGAGCTCACCGGGGCTGACTGTGAGCCTGTATACAAGGTACAGACCTGAGAGGACTCTCAGCTTGGTGATTCTCACCCAAGATCTAAGGCTTTAAGGGGGTGGAATCTGGCTAAATTTTAGTCACTAGGGGTGATGATTTTTTATTAACAATGGTGAAATGGAAAGAAATCAGGATTTTAAGTTAAGAGTGACTTCATCACTTACTGACTTTAGAAATCTGAAAGTCACTTTGCCTCTTCAGTTCATCAGTTCATCTATAAAATTAAGATAATACACATAATTAGATAATGCATATGAAAGTTATTTGTAAATTTAAGGTATTCTGTAATCGTTGTTAGGTACGTCAAGTCAATTCTGACTCAGTATAACAAAACACTGCCCAGTCCTGCTCCATCCTCATAATTGTTGCAGCTGCCCTGTCAGTTATCTCGCAAACTATCTTCCTCTTTTCTCTGAACCTCTCCTTTACAATCATGATACACATTTCCATGAACTGCCCACTCCTGATAACATGTCCAAAATATGGGAGACAAATGCTTCTAAGGAGCATTCTGGTTATACTTCTTCCAAGATAGATTTGTTTGTTCTTCTGGCAATCCATGGAATATTTAATACTCTTTGCCAACACTGTAGCTCAAAGGCATAAACTTTACTTCATTGTTTCTTAATTTATTGTGCAACTTGCATATACATCTGAGGTCACTGAAAATTCCGTAGCTTGGGTCAGGCACACCTTAGTCCTCAAAGTGACTGCTTTTTTTAGAACCTTAAAGAGATCTTTTACACTACACCCATGCCACCTTGAGTATGCCCAGTCTTCTCTAAAGAGATCTTTTGCAGCAGATTTGCCCAATACAACATGCCATTTTGGCTTCTGACTGTGGGCATTGATTGTGGATCCAAGTAAAATGCAATCCTAGACAACTTCAGTCTTCTCCATTTATCATAATGCTGCTTATTGATACAGTTGTGAGGATTTTTGCTTTATTTTGAGGTGTGTGATTCTTACTGAGGGCTATAGTCTGATCTTCATCAGTAAGTATTTCAAGTCATTTTAGGTTCAATAAGCAAGTTTATGTCATTTGCATATTGCAGATTGTAGGTGAGTTTCCCTCCAATCCTGATGCTACAGCCTTCTTCATATAGTCTAGCTTTCATATTTTTCTTATTCTCAGAGATTTGCTGTTTAACTCTTTAACACCATCATTTCTTCCTATGTTTCTCCTCTATGTTCAAAAGTAAGTTTCTGAGTCTCTTCTGGCATTCATTTTGCTCAGCATACAAATTAAGTAAGTGATATAACCCTGACACACACCTTTCTTGATTTTAAACCACATAGTACTTCCCTGTTCTGTTCAAACAACTGCCTCTTGGCATATGTGCAGTTTCCACATGAGCACAATTAAGTGTTCTGGAATACTAATTCCTTGCAATTTTATCCATAATTTGTTGTGATCTAAACAGTTGAGTACCTTTACATAGTCAGTAAAACACAGTTAAACATCTGGTATTGTCTGCTTTCAACCACTATCCATTGGACATCAGTGATATACCTCATTCCATATCTGCTTAGGATTCCAGTGGATTTGAATTTCTGGTATTGCCCTGTCAGTATATTGCTGCAACTGCTTTTGATTTATCTTCAGGAAAATTTTACTTTTTTGTAATATTAATGATATCATTAGCTATTTCCTCATTCTTTTTGGAGTAGGCACAGATACGACTCTTCCAGTTGGTTGGCCCAGTAGCCATCTTCTAAATTTCTTGGCATAAGTGGGTGAGCACTTCCAGCACTGAATCTGTATGTTAAAACATCTCAATTGATATTCCATCAATTAACTCCTAGAGCCTTGTTTTTCACTGATGCTTTCTGGGCAGATTGGGATTTCTTCCTGAAATGCTTGAATGTTGACTAGTTCTTTTTGGTACAGTCGACTGTATATTCCTTCCGTCTTCTTTCTATGCTTTCTGCAATGTTCAGTATTTGCCCTGTTGTTGAGTTCTGATCATAGCAACCCCCTGTAGGATTTCTGAGGAGCAACTGATGATTTTTGAACCTCTGACCTTGCTGTTAGCTGTCTAGTGCTTATCCTATAGCGTCACATTAGGACTCCATTTTGCACTTAGAATTCTTCAATATTGCAATTCAATGTTGATTATTTTCTTCAGTTTTTTCAGTTTGAGAAAGGCCAAGCATGTTCTTTCCTTTTGGTTTTCGAACTCAAGACCTTTGAATGTTTTGTTATATATAATACATTACTTTGTTATCTTAACTGCCTTTTTCTATTCTCCTCTTTAATTCCATCATTTCTTCTTTACGTTTTATCTATTTGCTATTTTTACCTTACGTTTTAGCTATTTGCTATTTTTAAGAGCAAGTTGCAGAATTTCTTCTGACATCCATTTTGGTCTTTTTCTTTCTTTTCTGTCTTTTTAATGACTTTTTGCTTTCTTCGTGTGTGATGTTCTTGATGTCATCCCACAGCTTGTGTGGTTTTCAGTCATTGATGTTGAATGCATCAAACCTATTCTTGAGATGGTCTCTGAATTCAGGAAGGATGTTGTCAAGATGAAGAGAAACAGCTGTAAACATCCATTAATAATCGGAACATGGAATGTACAAAGTGTGAATTTAGGAAAATTGGAAATTATAAAAAATGAAATGGAACACATAAACATCGATATCTTAGGCATGAGTAAACTGAAATGGACTGGTATTGGCCATTTTGAATCTGACAACCACATGGTTTACTATGCCGGGAATGACAAATTGAAGAGGAATGGTGTTGCACTCAGTAGCACCTAACAACAACAGTTGTTAAGATCATACTTTGCCTCTCATGGACTTTACATTTTCTTTAACTTCAATTTGAATGAACTTGTACATGTGCAATTTGTGGTCTGCTCTGCAGTTGGCCCTGGCCTTGTTGTGATTGATACTATTGAGCTTTTCCATCATTTCTTTCCACAGATGTAGTCATATGTATTCCATCCATTAGTTCCACATGTAGAGGCATAGTTTATGTTGCTGACAAAAAGGATATGCATTTAAGAAGTTGTTGGTCTTGCAAAATTCTGTCATATGACCTCTGGTGTCATTTTTATCACCAAGACCATATTTTCCAGCTACTGATTCTTCTTTGTTTAAAACTTTTGCATTTCAAGCACCAGAATCTTATCTATGCATTTTGATTGCATGTTTGATCAATTTCAGACTGTAAAGTTGGGAAAAATCTTTAATTTCTTCATCTTTGATGTTAGAGGTTGGTGCATAAATAAAATAATAGTCATATTAACTGAGCTTGCTTATAAATGTATGGACATTATCCTATCACTGACGATGTTGCTCTTGAGGTTGAATTTTAAATTGTTCTTTTGGATGATGAATGCAACGCCATTCTCTTTTAAATTGTCATTCCTGGAATAGTAGACTATATGGTGGTCTGATTCCGAATGACTAATGCCAGTCCATTATAGTTTACTAATGCCTAGGATATTGATATTTATGCATTCCATTTAATTTTTGATGACTTCCAGTTCTCCTAGATTCATGCTTCATACATTTCACATTGTGATTATCAATGGGTATTTGTAGCAGTTTCTTTTCGTTTTTAGTTGCACCACGTTAGCAAACGGAGGCTCCAAAAGGTTTACTCCATCCATACCATAAAAGTTGACTCTATTCAACTCTGCTTTGAGGACGCAGCTTTCACCCAATAGTATTTTGAGGGACTCATTTTCCAGCACTATATCAGATGGTGTTCCACTGCTATTCATAAGGTTTTCACTAGCCTTTTTTTTTTTTACAAGTAAATCTCCAGGTCTTTCTTCCTAGTCTTACTCTGGAAGCTCAGTTAAAACCTGTTCACCAAGGGTAACCTTGATGTTATTTGAAATGAAGGTGACATAGCTTCCAGCATCACAGAAACAAGCCACCACAATATGACAAATTGACAGATGGGTTGTTGTTGTTAAGTGCCGTCAAGTCGGTTCTCACCCATAGCGACCCTGAACAGGGTTTCCGAGTCTGTAAATCTTTATGGGAGCAGATAGCCTCATCTTTCTCCTGCGGAACCGCTGGTAGTTTTGAACTCCAGACCTTGTGGTTTGTAGCCCAATTCGTAACCACTATGCTACCAGCGCTCCTTGACAGATGGATGGTAGCCTATAAATATTGTCATTATTATTTGAAGTTCAAGATTGATTTGATTTGCTCATTTAATTAGAATGGAAAGTAAATAATGAATGGGGAAGTATATATTAACCAGATATCATGGTGGATATTTTGCTTATCTTAACTCATTTAATCTTTGTTATAATTTCTTGAGATGTCCCAAACCAAATGACCCACTGCCATCAAGTCATTTCTGACTCATAGAGACTTTGTAGGATGAGTAGAACTGTTCCTTAGCGTCTCCAAAGCTGTAAATCTGTATGGGAGCTGACAGCCTCATCTTTCTCTCATATAGCAGCAGCTGGTAGGTTGGAACCACTGACCTTGTGGTTTGCAGTCCAATGCTTAACCCAATATACTACAGGAGTTCCTTTCTTGAGGTATAAAACCCAAGAAAAACAACCCACTGCCATCAGGTTGATTGCAACTCATTGAGGGTTTTCTGACACTAGATCTTTAACAGAATCAGACAGCCTCATCTTTCTCCCAAGGAGCAGCTAGCTGCTGTGTTTGAACTTCCAGCCTTGTGTTTAGCAGCCCAATGCCGAACCCACAGCACCACCAGGACCATTATTCCTATTTTTCTTACTTCCTACAAAGCTGCACAATTAATACATGCTTATAAATTCAGATAATACAGAAGTTTACAAAGTCTCCTTTAAAACCTCTTTAATTATACTCTTTCAAACAGTAACTAATATGAACAGTTTAGCACAGTTTTCAAGGCTGTTTTCAGAGAATGAAATACATATTGGTGTTTAGTTTCTTATGTACATAGTAAAGTTTTATCTTTGCACATAATTGAGATCATTCTATATGTATATTACCCTATGATTCTTTTGTTTTTGTTTTCACATCTTAGAACTCTATTTGAATAAATGTATATAGAGCCACTACACACACACGTATATTAATTCCTGCATATTGTTCTACATTGGGAATTAACATATTTTACAAATAAGAAGACTGGGGCCCAGAAATGTTAAGAATGTTGCCTTAGATTATGCAAACATGTAGTATTAAACCTGAGATTAGTTCGCTCTAAAATTCGTTCTATTTCCATAAAGTTACTGGTTGTTAACTTTCTTTGAATCTCAGACTTCTTAGAGAATGTGATAATACCCTTCTAAGAAAAAAAAGACACATATTAGGAACTTTCTTAATACAATTTTGAGTTTCAGGGGTACCTAAGTCCATTTGTAGGCACCTCCTTCCCAGGTTCACACCCCCTGCACTATATCATGTGCAGCACTTAACGTATTTGTACTCATCCCTTAGGCCAGTTATGTTCTCTATTCTGTAGTTCTGCAGGCACCCTTGGCCCTGCAAACATTTTATAAATATCAGGTAACTTCAAAAAGTTCATGAAAAAATTCCATAATCTTTTGTTTTTTCCATGATATTTTTTAAGTCCCCGCATATATATTACTGATAACATTCTTCATCTCCTGCCTTCAGAGTCTATAAAGTTTCACAGGCTCTCTTGGACTAGTGGGGGACTCTAACAAAGCTCTAAATTTCTGAAGAATCCCAGGTTTCTTATAACTGTGAACTCTTGTGTTCCAGGTAGCCACATGGGAGAAGCAGATCTATACCTCTTGTCGTGATGGTCTTGTGCGACGCTATCAGCTTTCTGACCTCTGACCTGTTGGAAAGACAAGTTCCCAGGTAGTGGAAAGAATGGTCTTGATCAGCAATGGGCAGAAACATCATGGATCCTTCCTGAGGATCCTAGCCATTCATTTATTGACTTGGGCTCCCCTGGAAGTCACAGATGTTCAGCACCCACCCCTAGTCCATGAGGAGACTTCTTTGAACTGAGTAAGAAGCTCACACGTGCTCACTGCATTTACCCCAAGTTCTCCTGGTGTAAACTGACACCATCAACACAGGGCAAGGATATGGGTTGGTTCTCACAACAATTGTGTATATGTTTATAAGGGTCAGATGACTAAAGCCTGTTCTCTGAAGGAAATAAAGGAAATCTGTTTAGAGGGACCTGAATTTGAAAAATTCTGTTAAACCATCTCATTCCAGCAAAAATTCTGCAACAACATCATATTCAATGCTCACAACATTCTTAAAAACTAAATGGCATTATTCCTGTTTTACACATTAGGAAATCTGAGACTTAAAAATCTAGGTATCAGAGAATGCTATAATTTAGATGTCAGTGTCTTCAAAGCCTTTGTATCTTCCATTACACCATGTAGAGGTCACAAGATATCTTTGTGGCTAGAGCAATTTCACCTTGAGGAGCGTTTTGTGATGTGGTCAGGTAAACGGATCTATTCCCAGTTACTGAATCATTGAATCCTAAAAGGTCAAGGAAGAACCTTGTGAGTTCACACAGCAAGTGAATGTCAGGGCTCACTCTTCTACTTTGCTGTCACATTCTTGGAGCCCCTCTTCGTAGGTCTCAGAGTTGATAGCCTGGTTATGATGCAGTGACCTTTACAGCTGCCCTGAAATCTAAACCCAGTTAAGAACAGAGGCCAGCCCTCAGGTGTCTGGTAGTTTTGTCTGCTAAGAATGGGAGCAGCCCCAGTTTGCAGCAGACAAGGCTTGTTTGTTCTTCAGTAAGAATGCATTTCGGTTAAAGGGGGGAAGGGCAACCTCCATACTCTGGTCATTGCGCCCTGGTGTAGCTCTTTGCTAGATTTTGTTTCTTGGCTTTCAGATGCCCCCTTGTGGCATTTGATGAGAAGTACCTGTCTCTGACCGGAAAGCTGTGGTGTGTGCAGAGACAGTCCTCAATATACCCTTGCGAGACAATCATTTTTCTTTTTTTCTTGAACAAGTGTTTTTGTAGATATATTTTTTCTATTTCATCTTTTATATGAGAGATTTTAAACTTACTGAAAAAGTTGCAAGACTATTACAAAGAATCCTTATATATATGAAGAAACACATAAACCCACTGCTATCAAATTGATTCCGACTTATAGTGATCCTGTGTAAGATTACCAAAGATGTAAATCTATATGGTAGCAGAAATCCTCATCTTTCCTCCTGTGTGGTGGTTGGCAGGTTGCATATAGCAACTGCTGGTGTTGCATATAGCAGTCCAATCCCTGTATATGTCCAGCCAGCAGATCTCCTAATTGTTAACATTTTTATTATGTTTGTTTTATCATTCTGTCTCTACATACATATAACACACACACACATATATAGATAGTTTATGTATGTTACGATGTTATTGTTAATTGCTGTCAAGTTGGTTCCAAATTATAGCAACCTGATATAAGGTTTCTGAAGCTTTGCAGGAGCAGAAAGCCTTATCTTTCTCCTGCGGAACAGCTGGTAGGCTCAAACCACTCACTTTGTGGTTTGCAGTTCAATGTTTATCCTTTAGAGGCACCATGTTGTATGTATGCTATATATATATTTTTTTTTCCTTTAATCACAAAGTAATCTGTAAACACTATTCTTTTACCCTTAAAACACTTGCACATTAAAAAAAACAAAACAAAAAAAAAACACTTGTACATTTACTAAAACAAGAACATTCTTTCACATAACCACAGTGCATCAAAACAAGGAAATCAACACTGGGTCTCATAATCTGCAGAACCCATTCAGGTTTTACTGATTGCCTCATAATCTTCTGTCTCCTATAGTCCACCTCTCCTTTGTGACCCAGGATCTAATCCAGAACCACACACCACACTTAGTTGCCTCCTCTCTTTAGCTGCCCTCTGTTTGTTTCTCAGTTTTTATTTGTTCTGTTTGACCTTGACATTTTGAAGAGTGTACAAAAATATGTGTAAGGACTCCTACTTTGGGTTTATCTGATGTTTCCTCATGACTAGATACAGGTTATGCATTTTGACAAGAATACCCAGAAGTGATTCTGTGTCCACATGTTGGGAGGCACACAATATCAATTTGTCCCATTACTGGTGATGTTAAATTTTTTTTTTTGAGCTATAGTTTTCATGTAATAAAATTCAGCCTTTTAAAGTGTACAATTCAGTGGGGTTTGATAAATTCACAAAATTGTGCAACTATCACCACGATTTTATTTCAGAACAGTTTCACTACCCAAAAAGACATACAATAAGCAGCCATTCTTCGTTTCCCTCTCTTCCCATTGCCTAGCAACCCACTAATCTACTTTATAGATTTGCCTTGTTTGCCATTTCATATTATAAACCTATAATACGTGAATGAGGTCTTTTGTGTCTGTCTTGTTTCACTTAGCATGATGTTTCTGAGTTTCGTCTATGTATCAGTATTTCATTTTTTGTATCCCCAGATAGATTGTATGGATATACCATATGTTATGTATCTATTCACCAGCTGATGGATATTTGGGTTGTTTCTACCTTTTAGCTATTATGGATAATGCTGCCATGAATATTCACACATAAGTTTATATGAACATATGTTTTCAGTTCTCTTGCAATGAAATTGCTGGATCATCTGGTAATGCTATACTTAACAATTTGAGGAGCTACCAAACTGCTTTACCAGTATGGCTGTATCATTTTACATTCCCATCAATAGTGTATGAGGGTTTTAATTTCTCCATGTCTTTGACTAAATTTTGTCCATGTTATCATTTGGCTGAAGTGGCATCTGCCATGTTTTTACAAAGCAAAGCTCATAAGTAGTATTTTGTAGTGAGCTATCTTGTTGCTGCTGTTCTTACTGTCAAGTCAATTCCGACTTAATGGTAACCCAAAATTTACAAAGTAGATCTGCTCCATATTGATGCCTTTCAGTTGTGGTGTTGGA
>NW_006408844.1:112930-117325 GCF_000296735.1 Chrysochloris asiatica
CAATTTATCCTCATTTCCTTTATCAAAAAAAAATTTTTTTTTTATCTTCCTCTAGTCAAGTTCTGATTATCAAGCCATTGAGGCTAGGTCAAATGGGTACTATCTGTAAATTTGCATGTTCTTGTGCGCCTCTCCTCACTTCATATCAGCTGGATGCTTCACTCTGAGCTATAACCCTCTGTGGCTATGTCCTTGTCCATAGGCTCAGGTGTCCCAGGTCGCACCACACTTTGGACCAAGCAGCCCTTCCTCTTCTTTCTCTAATCTCCAGGTCACTGGGAGTCTGTGGAATGTGGTTGAACTCAGCCCATTTCTTCATTACTGCCTTTCCTCCTATTCCACTCACCAATAGACCAAAGTGATTGTCAGCAAGCTTACATGCCTGCTCATGTGTTCCCTTTGAGTTCTAGTCTTGGAAGGAACATAAGGTTTTCTTTTAAACTTTTATTATGAATTGAGTGAAGATCTACAGAGCAGATCATCAGTTTTACATTCAACAGATCATACACACTTCATTTTATCTCATTGTTTGCAATCTCCTCAATGTAACATCACTTATCCCACTTCCCCTCTGTGTTTCTTCTTTCTGTTCCTCCTTTTCACCCAATCCTTCTAAACTGTATCCTTGGATAAATAGTGCCCTTTTAGATCTGAGATGGTTGACTGTTCTGTGGTGTTCATACCTCACTAGTGGTGTTTTTCTCCCTATGTACCTGTTGTTGTTTGAAAATTGAGCCATGAGGTGAGTTTGGTTCCAGACCTAATGGGTGGCCAAGGGCCATAGTCTCAGAGTTTCACCAGTCTCGCTTCATTAGGCTTTTCAAGGCTGGAATCGCTACGAAGCATCCCCAGGCCTGTCTTCCAGGTGTCTCTGAGTTAGCTACATAAAGACTTATATTTTTCATAAAACTTGTGTTAGCATTCTTTAATGATGCTCATCTGAATTTGGTATTCCTATGATGATTGTCAAATGATGATTTTCTAATTTCATCATTCTTTGTATTTTTATAACTGACATTCTGCAGTAAGGCAAGGTAGAGTTTCCTTTCTCCCCTATTCATTTATTCATTCATAGATATGTCAAAACTCACAGATTTGTATTTTCTTCTGTGAATTATTCATTTTCATTGTTTATTTTGATGTTTAAATTGTCCCACTTTAGTCTTTGGGAACCCCTTCAAGCTGGATCCTATGTCCTTTTAAATGTTTCCTTTATTCTTTGAGCACTTCTGTATATTTTCTTCTCACAAAATGTTCCAGGCTCATCATGTACTTTCCTAGCCCCAGCTTGGAGTCAGTCATTTGTCCAACTAGCACTTTGGACAAATGGTTCTTTGGTTCTTTTCAAGTGGAGAATGGTAATTGAGAAAACCAAAATGTGGCACTAGTACACTCTGTACTCCTGGGATATTATTGCAGACAATTCATGTATATATCTCTATTTCTGTATCCATCATTCAATATGTATATACATATACACACTCTACACTCAGTTATATTAAAACTTCTGTTGGCTGCACTGTCTTATCAGCTTTTCCATTCAAGGATACTGCTGTGCAGATGTGATCATGGATATCTGCAAATAAAATTTGGACTGATACTTGAAGGAAAGTAAAAGTTTCTTTAAAAAAATCGTTAACTTCTAAAAATTAGAAACTTACGTGCATCAAAGGATTTCACCAAAAAGTAAAAAGGGAACCCACAGAATGGGAAAAAATCTTTTGCAATGACATATCAGACAAGGGACTAATTTCTAAAATCTGTAGGAAACTACAACACCTCTACAAGAAAAAGACAAGTAACCCAATTAAAAAATGGGCATAGGACATAAACAGACATTTCACCAAAGAAGACATTTGGGCAGCCAACAAACATATGAAGAAGTGTTCATGATCATTAGCTATTAGAGAGATGCAAATCAGCAATGAGATATCATATCATACCAGCAATAACAGCAAAGTTCAAAAACGCAAAGGATAATAAATGCTGGAGAGGATGTGGAGAGACTGGGACCCTCCTACATTTCTTTTGGGAATGCAAAATGGTCCAACCATTTTGCAAAACAGTATGGCACGTCCTCAGAAAGTTGGAAATACCTTATGATCCAGCAATTCCTCTACTTGGTATATAGCCACAAGAAATATGAGTCATAACACGAGTAGATAGCATGCACACCAATGGTCATAGCAGCACTATTCACAATAGCAAAAAGATGGAGACAGGCTAAGTGCCCATCAATGGAAGATTGGATAAACAAACTTTGGTACATACACACAGTGGAATATTATGCTACCTTGAAGAATAACAAGGAAGCTGCAAGCCACCTCATAACATGAATGAACCTTGAGGACATTATGCTGAGTGAAATGTGTCACAAAAGAACAAGTATTGTATAAGAACATTATTGTGAAAGCTTAAGAAAAGATACTCATACTAAAATGAAAAAAAAAAAAAGAAATTGTTATTGGTGATGAGACACAAATTCATTGTTAGGAGCCTGTGAGTAAGCAGTATGTGGTATGCTTTGGTATAGAATGGAAACATCCTCAATCACCGACCAAGAAAAAGTTCAAAAGTCAACCATCAGTTGGAAAATTACTGCTTACGGTTTTTCTGAGATTCTCGAGGTCCAGTATTGGAACACTATCGGGAAAAAGGTTTAGCAATCCACAGTATCATTACAATGAGATGCTTACTCACTAAGGAGCTGAAGCCTAAAACTCAGATTAAACACAGAGTACTCCAAGGAGTCTTGGTGTGGCGCTGTGGGTTAATGTGCCAGACTGCAAAGCCGTTTGAACTGAAAGATTGGCGGTTCAAGCTCACCAGCTACTCCTCAAAAACCCTATACAGGGTTGGAATCGACTTGATGGCACTTAACAACAACAACTGCTGTCGAAGGGCGTTGTGATCTTGCATGAGGACCCACATCCACACACCTCTGCTCCACTGTTGACACTCTGCATCCCCCTATAATCCTGCTCTTGCTACATTGGACTTTCACTTGTTGGTCCCCTGAAATCAGCCCTTAGAAGATGAAGAGTCACCTCTGATGAAGAAGGTGAAGACAGCCGTGTATTCGTGGCCTACAGTTCATCTTAAAAGATTTTTAAATAAGGGAATGTGAGAGCTTTTTGACAGATGGATAAAGTGTGTTGCAAAACAAGGAGATGATGTCAAAAAATGATACGTTTGTCTTTTCTAAAACTTAACAAAATTCTCTAACCAGAGTGCAGATCATTTTTGACTCACCCTCATAAATTCCAACCCAACTCCCTACAGGGTTTATTCTAGTTTCTCTGTATACACTTGTATTTGCTTATTTGTTCAGTACCTTGGTGAGTAACCAATCTGCAACCACACAGGCTGCCTCTTCCCCATTTCACCCCAGCACCTCCACAAATGGCTACTTTCCAGATAAGGACCTCCTTTTCTCCCTCCATGTTCCTCAGACAGACCCTGGCTGAACAAGGCTTTTCCCCTAACCCTCTTCCCCTGACCCCCAACATTTCATCACATATATTTCTTCTTCTGCAGTCTAAGCTGAGAATGCCATGTATATGGGTCACTGCAAAATGCAACAATCACATTTTTTGCCAATCAAAATAAGGAACAAACCAGTATGATGTTGATTCTATTAACCTTTTTTTTTTTTTTTTTTTTTAGGTTTTTATTGTGGATTGAGTGTAAGTTTACAGGGCACATCATCAGTTTCACATTCAACAATTCATATAACGTGTTTCATTGATTATAATCCTCTGGTAGCGTAGTGGTTACGAATCAGGCTGTGAGCTGCAAGGTCAGCAGTTCGAAACTACCAGCTGCTCTGCGGGAGAAAGATGAGGCAGTCTGCTCCCGTAAAGATTTATAGCCTCAGAAACCCTGAGTAAGGTTGCTGTGAGTCAGAACCGACTCCATGGCACAACAACAACAACATATACCATCAGTTAAAAATATTTCTCTCTATCCACTTTAGCTTTTTAAAAAACACACAAACAAAAAACCCACTCAGGCATATATAATAATTTACATCTCCAAAGGGCACATTTGCTCCAAAGAGCAAGTCTGCTCCTGGCCACCAGATTTTAGACCTTCTCTTCTTAGTTGATGAATCTAGAGTCCTCAGCCAGTCCCCCTTTCCATGCCCCCATCTCTGCCTCCATCTCTGGCGCTGCTGCTTCTCTAGATAAGGTCCCGCATTCTGCTTGTGCATTTCTCTCTTGATGGTCCTAGGGTCCTCTGTTTCTGGACTGTAAGATTAACCACTCCCCTTTTTTTGTTACAAAACTTCTACCTTTACAAGTGTGACAGTTGCGATTAGTCATGATAACAGTTATTCACTATTGAATCTTACGAATCTTATCCCCATTTCCTTTCACCAGACCCATCTAGACA
>NW_006408844.1:119830-133926 GCF_000296735.1 Chrysochloris asiatica
GCTTGGTCTCACCCAAGATGGCGGCTCCTGGAGCAGCTGAGCATCCTGGACTAGAAAGCAATGGATTTCTTGCTTCTGCCACAAATTCCCCCAGCTATAAGCCTTCCAAGCTTCTAAATATTCCTTATATGTGGTTCAGTGTTCTGGGACCATCCCTTGAACCTGCTTGGTCAAGTATTCTGTGTTGTTGTTGGCGGAGCTCTTACTACACGTCCACCTGATCCGCCATCTTGTTTGTTCTCACTTCTATTAACTTTTGAAGGTTTACTAGTTATGGTATTTTTGCTTCTATGTATGAAAGTTAAAAAAATAATTCCTTCCCCCATAAAATACAAGAGCAACCAGTTGTCACCATCGAGTAAGAGTGAAATCTGGGATTCTTTGTTAAATTAGTCCTTAGTGGCATTTAGGAACTTTGTTGTAGGCTGCTTCGCTGACACCATGACAAACTAAAGTGTAGGGTTGTGTCTGGTTTTGTTTTAGTTTTCTTTTCAATATCCACTACTCATGGATTAAGTCCTAAGAATGTTCCAAATATAAGGCAGGGATCTGTTTGGATTCCACCATGGGTATGCTCTGTGGGCCCCCTAACCTCCTTGATTCTAATTTTTAATAACATACTTTCTGGTTATAGGAGTAAACAACCAATAAACAAAAAAAGATGCCCAACTTAGTAGTAATTTAAGAAATGCTAATTAAAACCTACAAGATTAGGAAATGCTCAAAATAAGAAAGATAATTCCACTCTATTATCTAGATATAATTATTGTTAACATTTAGATTAGAATCAAGGAGGTTAGGGGGCTCAGGAAAAATGGAAAGTTATACCTACAAAGGAGAACCAATAAGACTAAGCTTGGATTTTTAAGCAGAAACCTTGCAGGCAAGAAGGCAATGGAATGATATATACAAAACTCTGAAAGAAAAAGATTGCCTACCAAGAATCATATACCCAGCAAAGCTTGTCCCTCAACTACAATGGTGAAATTAGGACATTTCCTGATAAATGAAAATTAAAGGAATTTTTAATGACCAGGCCAACTTGACAAAAAATGCTAAAGGGTTTTCTTTGGACTGAGAATCAACAACAGCACACAACAACCTGAGATTACCATTCATGGCAACACCACCCAGAACACAATCCAGATATTGTTAAGTGCCATCAAGTCAGTTCCTACTCATAGTGACGCTGCATAAGATTTCCAAGGGCCAGCTGGTGAGTTTGAGCCACGACCTTGTAGTGATTCAAACTGACCTTGCAGTCCAGTGCCACACCAGGACCCCCAATCCAGATATAGAAGTACTTAAAGTAAAACAAATCTACAAGACTGAAAATAGGGAACCAGAGATAATCAATGTATAATGAAGTCAACTGCAAAACAAAAAGAGGGATACAGAACTTCCAAAAGGCAAGGAAGTCAAGTAGATTTCAAGATAAAATAGACTGTTTTAAGCAGCGAAAAAAATAATAAATTACAGGATAACCTCAAAGAAAAGTAATACACTTGCACATCAAAATAAGAAGAGGAAAACCAGAAAGACTTTGTAAATATTAACACAATAGAAATGAAAATGACAAGAAAACTCACAAACAAATGAACTCAGTATAGAAAATTATGTAGAGCAAAGAATCCACGAGCACCACAAAAAAACCACAGAAAAGTGACACCAATCAATTCATACCTATGGATGATTACACTGAATGTAAATGGATTAAATGTACTAGTCATAAAGAGCAGAATGGATAAGAAAACAGGATCCTTTAGTATACTGTCTACAAGAGACACATTCAAAAGCTGGAGACAGCCTAAATGCCAATCAACAGAAGAATGGTTAAATAAACTTTGGTACATACACACAATGGAATACTATCCAACAGTGAAGAATAATGATGATGTCTGTGAAACATCTCACAAAATGGTTGAACCTGAAGGACATTATGCTGAGTGAAATTTGTCAATCACAAAAGGGCAAATATTATATGAGACCAATGTTGTAAAAAGTTTATTTTTTTATTTTTTTATTTCTTAATCTATGATGGCTATGGGGGGAGAGGAATAAGGGGAAATTATTCATGTAATAGAGGGTAGACACATGTTAACGTGGGTGACAAGGAAGGCAATATGTAACGAGAAATTAGCAGAGAAAAGATGAAGGTGGCAGCAGACACAGAGGAATGCAATAGTTAAAGTGAATAGAGGTCAATTCTGTTAACTATTGGTACACGGAGGAGATTGCAACCATGTAGTGAAGCAAAATGTGTGGTCTGTTGAATGTAAAACTGATGATCTGCTCTGTAAACTTTCACTCAATTCACAATAAAAACTTGTTTTTTTTTTAAAATGAAGATAAGCTGAATAAAGTATTAGTTAATAATTATCAATATTGTTTCATTAATTATAACAAAGTTATAATACTAATATGATATTAAAAATAAGAGAAACAGTGTGGGTATATAAGAACTCTGTACTGTCTTCACAACTTTTCTGTAAAACCTGTTGTAAAAGAATTTTTTTTATTACTTTAAAAATCAACCAAATACATTTGTTCAAAAACTTTTCATTAAAACTAATTGCTGCTCTTCTTAGCGAATGCAAAATAAAATAGGGCTCTGTGACTCTCTGAGTTGACTTTCTGAGTTGAATAACCTTTATTAAAGTCAGCCTGATTCTCCCAGAAGGCTGTTTGCCAAGAAAGGAAGGACAACAACTCCCAGAGTGCCGCAGTGTGGTTGTCAGGAGCAACCAAGGAATGCAGACTAACAGCTCTGCTGAAGTCTGAGGAACTACTGCCAGCCAGCCATGGGCCAAGATTATTACTCTGTGCTTCAGATCACTCGTAACTCAGAGGATGCCCAGATCAAGAAGGCGTAAGTTGGGGTAACGGTCATGCTTTGGGATTTGTCAGAGTAGGCCCAGCCCTCATCTCTTCCCTACAGAGTCCCCTTGCATAACTCAGGGCAGGCATGGCAAACTTTGTTTCATCCGTTGCTTCTTACACATCTGTATTTTGACTTTGGGTTGGGACAGGGTCCAGGCTGGAAATTAGGACACTTGGTTCCTCCATCTGTTCTCAAGCCATCAATCTGATCTCTACCCTCTGTGCTCTGGTGCCTCCTGGGTGTCTCAGTAACAAAGGAGTCATTTGAATTTTATCCTGAAGATTCTGGAGAACCAAAGGATTTTGAACAGGGAGTGAACTGGCTAGATGGGTGTGTGATAAATTTCATTCTGGTCATCATATGGGTTTGGGACATAAACTGCATCTCTAAATATGTCCACCAAATCTTGAGGACTTTGTGGTCTACTCTTAAGAAAGTCTAAGACAGGAGTCAGCAAATTTTTTCTGAAAACTCATTATTTTCTCAAGCATTTACTAAGCAGCTGCCATATAGACAAAGCGCAGTGTTAGGAGCTAAAGATATACTGGGAACAAGACAAATATGGTCCCTTATCTTGTGCAACTTAATTTTGTTGGTGAATACAGAAACTGAGTAAGTCACCTCAGCTGTAATGAATGTTAGGAAGGGGAAGTATTGAGGAAAATTATATTCGAGGAGCAACCTCTGAGGAAGCTGTCTCAGTGTCTTAGTTCCCTAAAGCTGTTATAACAGAAATACTACAAGTGGATGGTTTTAACAAACAGAAATTTAGTTTCTCAGAGTTTAAGAGACTAGAAGTCCATATTCAGAGCACTGGATATAGGGGAAGCCTTATTGTTCTGTCAACTTCTTAGCTTCTCTTCTGATAATCTGCTCCCAGGCAGTCTTCATGTGATTTGGCATCTCTTTCCCCATCTTTGCTTCTTTTACTTACTTGCTTGTTTAATCTCTTTTTAATCATAAAACAATCAATTTAAGAGAGAACCCACACTGATCCTGTCTCATTAACATAAGACAAGTCATTTCCCACTGGAATTGTCTTATGTTAACAGGCATAGAGGTTAGTAATAATAATACAATTTGGGATGGGGGCCACAATTCAATCCATAACAGACTAAGTAGGAGAACACAGAATATGTGTAAGAAAAAATGTCACTGAAGTTATGAGAGGGTCAAGTAAAGAAATGAAACAAGGGCGAATAGTGAAGGTCAAAGCGTAGATGTCTTATAGGCCATGCCATTGACTCTGAGATTTGAACGAAGCCTGTCTGAAGGATTTGACCTGAGGAGTGATATGACTTGAGTAACCAAATGAAAGAATCACTGTAACTATTCTGTGGTGAATTCACTGAAATGACAAGAATAAAGTAGGTGGTCAGTTTCATTAATAGTAGCTGTTTCATAAAGCAAAAGAAAAGATTTTGGTGACTTAAAACAGGATGAAAGTGGTGAAAATTGTGATATGTATTATAATCTGGAATTTTTTTTTTTTTTAACTTTTTGTTGTGAATTGAGTGAAGGTTTACAGAGAAAATCATCAGTTTTACATTCAGCAAATCATACACTTTGTTTCATCTCAATGACTGCCATTCCTTCCATGAGCAACCGCTGTCCCACTTTCTCTCTGTGGTTCTTATTTCCATTCCACCTTCCTTCCTATCCCTTCTCAACTTTGTCCTTAGGTAAGTGTTGCCTGTTTGATCTTTAAGGGTTAACTGTTCTATGGTGATCATACCTTACTAGTGATGGTGACCCCTTTATATGCTTATCTACTAAAAATTGGGCCACAAGGTGAATTCCTTTCTAGACCTGAAGGGCGGTTGAAGGCCATAGTCTCAGATTCCTCCAGTCTCTTTCTAGCCAGTAAGCCTGTCTTTTTTCTTATAATTTTGAGTTTTGTTCCACATGTTCTCCCACTCTATCTGGAATATTCTAATATTCCTTTCAGAGCAGTTGGTAGTGGTAGTAAGGCACCATCTAGTTCTGGTCTCAGAGTCGTGATGACTGATGGTCACGTGTTCCATTGGTGCATTGGACTAGTTGATTCTAAGCATCTGCAATTTCCATCACTCTTCTTTGTTCTGCACATAGAGAGACCAATAATTACACCTTAGATGGCTGCTCATGAGCTTTTAAGATCCTACTCACTTCATCAAAGTAGGATGTAGAACAATGTCTTTGTGGAATTGTTGTTAAGTTGTTAATTCTGACCCATAGCGACCCTGTATAGGGTTTCCAAGGAGAAGCTGGTGAGCTTGAACCGCTGACCTTGCAGTTCAAACGGCTTTGCAGTCTGGCGCATTAACCCACAGTGCCACACCAGGACAATATGTTATGCCAATTGACCATAGTGTCCTCTAAGACTATGGTCCTGAGCCCCCAGATCCAGTAACTCATTGCCTTAACATGTTTGGTAATATCTAAGAAATATTCCTTATTTTGCCCACTGTATGCTCTACCACATTCATACTTGTGTTCACAGGTAAGGTAAATATTGTTGTTGCTAAGTGCTGTTGAGTCGGTTCCAACCCATAGCGACCCTGTATAGAGTTTCTGAGGAGCAGTTGGTGAGCTTGAACTGCCAGCCTTGCAGTCCAAACTGACCTTGCAGTCCAGTGCATTAACCCACAGCACCACACCATGTACAAATATCCTCTGTCAAACTCTTAAATATTTGTGGCTATACTACAACTCTCCCTCCTGTACCTATTCAGCCTGTGTATCTATGTATCTGCCTGTAAAACACTGATACTCCAGGGTTGTGTATATAACAGTATTTACCTCTACCCCTTTAACCCTTGAGTTCCTCTCTGAGCCTTCACTTGTCTTCATCATTCCTCTTTTGTATATTGCCTTCCCCATCATCTGAATTGACATGTGTCTACCCTCTAGCCAGTGAATTTCTATCCCTTCCCTCCCATCCATGGTATTCATCAAAGAATGTTTCTTGTAGCACAGAAACTTTTTCTTGAGTCTTTACAATAGTGGTCTGATAAAATATTTGTGCTTTTGTGATTGACTAATTTCACTTAGCATAATGTCCTCCAGGTTCATTCATGTTATGAGGTGTTTTTCAGATTCCTTGTTTTTATTTAATGTTGCATAGTGTTCCATTATGTGTATGTACCAAAGTTTGTTTATCCATTCTTCCACTGATGGGCATTTAGGCTGTATCTGGAAATAGTTTTAAGGTATAAACATGAAGATATACTGGTGGATTGGATACAGTATGTGAGAGAAAGGAAGATATCTTAGTCTAAGTTCTCTAGAGAAGCAAAACCACTGATGTGTGTGTGTGTGTATATTTATATATGTATGTGTGTGTACCTTTGTATATATAGGAGCTAGGGTATCGTAGTGGTTACGAATTGGGCTGCGAACCGCAAGGTCAGCAGTTCGAAACCACGGGAGAAAGATGAGGCTTTCTGCTCCCATAAAGATTTAGAGCCTCAGAAACCCTGTACAGGGTCGCTATGAGTCAGAACCGACTCCACGGCACATAACAACAACAACATCTTTGTATATATATAATATACAAATAAAATGTGTGTGTGTTTATGGAGAAACAAGAAGTTTGGTGAATGAGAGGTTTATATCAACGAAATGGCTCCACAGCTGTAGAGATGGACAAGCTCCAAGTTCGTGGGTCAAATGTCAGGCTGAAGTCTTCTCCTGACTCATGTAGCTGCAGGATCTGAGGAACTCAATATCCACAGGTTGGACTGCAGACTTCTGGCTGCAGAGACAAATGAATCCAAGGTTAGCAGATGAGATGGCAGGCTCCCAACAACTCCCAGGTTTGGCAGATAATACAGTAGGCTGCTGGCTCAATTTCAAAGAACTGGAGTTCAGATAATAAGCCATTTGCAGGATCCCGACCCAGCAAAAAGCAAGAGAGCTTTGCTCAAGTGTCAATATATTGGAAGCAGGTTATACATCTTGAGGAAACTTCCTTTCAATTGATTGGCTGCTCATAGCAGATCTCTTCGTGGGGGATTACTATGTCTTAACTGCCTAACATGTAAGAATCCAGGCCTAGCCACATCGACATGCAACTTTAACTCTCACACCTGGTAAAGCAGCAGGTGAAGTTGATGTAGGACAGTTGGCGAAGAAAGGAGGGAGAATGGACTTGGTAATTAAATGGATCGTTAGAGGGTAACCCAAAAGAGAGAGAACTAAGTTCAATCAAGATTGGGTGGTGATAATAGTTACATTTCTTGAGTGTGAGGCTGTTGTTCTGAGCATCTTCTATTATTATTTCTTTTAATCCTCACAACCCAGAAAGTTTAGTGCCATACACCTAGCAAATGGCAGAGTTTGTATTCAGATCCCATGTCTATTATGATTGCCTCTCATGGGCTCTGGACCAGGTGTTGTAGGGGGAATCTAAGTGGGGAAAGTGAAGAGAGTCTGCAGTGTGGTTGAAGAAATGACACAAACAGTTCAGGACAGTGTGTGATGCCACTCACTGTTCAGTACATTCTAAGGGACGGTCATCAGAAGGGATAGCAGCTGTCCTGCAGAAAGATGAGCACAACTTGGCACTGGAAACGGTATACTCCAACTCCTAGACCCTGTATGACAGAGAAGACCTGTCCAGCTTTCCTCAGCTGTAATCTTAATGGAGGCACTCTGATGGTTAAGTGCTAGGCAGCAATCAAAAGACCAACCGCCAGCTGTTCTGCTGAGAACAGTCTACTTGTGGCAGTCTACCTTCATCGATGAACATTCTAGACCTCTCACTTCCTGATGCATTCTCCTGAAAGAAACTGGAGGGAGACAGGACAGTGGGCTGGGCAGTTTATTCCCAGCTCCCTCCCTGTGGGTTTCCTAGGGTTGACTGTGTGCCCTAAGTGAAGATCACAGCTCCTTCCAAGGTCCCTGTGCAAACACTCACCCCCTGGGTTTCAGTAACACTTCTTCCCTTACTCCTATAGGTTCTCGGGTAGCAGATGTGCCTCAGTGTGACAGCTTCACAGTACTGCCCTGTCAGTGTGGTGTCCCTCCACCCTACTCACCCATTGGTGAATGGCCCAGGATTACCCAGAATTACCAAATCCATGATGTCTCTTTCCTCCTGGGACATGTGCAGGTTTCTGCACTGAGTTGTAGGAGTGGGCAGATCCACAAGTAAAAAAAAAAAAAAAAGAATGAGCACAGAGCTGGAAGACAAGGCAAAAGGGCCTAGCATTCACTGAATGCCTCTCCATACCAGGCCTTTAGTACACCTTTTCTGACCTGATCCTCCCAAGAAGCCTGTGTGTCCATGTGGGTCCTCTGCGAAGCAGATATCACTGTAGGTTTAGATGTACAAGAACTGGACTGGGAAATACCTGTGAAGGGTAAGGGTGAAGAACTGGATATTTAGGGAGAGCTTCAGTTCATAGTGTAGGTCCAACGCCTATGGGAAGAAATAGGGAAGGAAAGTTTAGGCAAGAATTTCAGCCACATGATTCTAGGAAAATCTCAACTGGGCTTGTGTGCCCATGTCCTGCAGGAGAGGGCCAGCCCTAATATTCCCACTATGTTTAGTCATTGCTTGGAAGCA
The DNA here is from genome assembly GCF_000296735.1 of Chrysochloris asiatica. NCBI lineage: Eukaryota > Metazoa > Chordata > Mammalia > Afrosoricida > Chrysochloridae > Chrysochloris > Chrysochloris asiatica. The sequence goes on from NW_006408844.1 coordinate 128,263, forward strand.
ACTTGGAAGAAGTAGAACCTTGGTACAGATGCCCAGAGCAACCATAGCTGGGCTGTCAACTACACCCCCCACCTCAGATTATTTTCAAGACCTCCAAGGCTATCTCAATCTGTGAGGTCAAGTTTATCAACTCTGATATGCCCCTGGGGACATTGGAGCTCAGGAGGGCCACAGAAATAGACAGCACAGCCAGATGTGAACCCTGGCCTGCCCCGGTAAAACAGCTTAGCTGTTGTGACTGGTATTCTTCCTCCTTCTAGGTACCGGAAACTTGCTCTGCAGAATCACCCACTGAGGTCAGTTGAGCCAACTTCAGCAGAGATATTTAGGCAGATAGCAGAGGCCTACGATGTTCTGAGTGACCGTGAGTGACTGGGGGCTAAGGGTGGATGGGTCAATCCAGGAGACCTCCTATCACCTATCTCTCAATTAAGATAATTCCTTGAGTTCTGGGGTGTTGGGTTTTCTAAAGGGGCCCAACAAAAAAATACGCATTCCTTTTCCCTGCCCAGAATCTAAACAAACTGAGAAAGAAAACGGGAGACACAAGAGAAGGTGGGAGATATGACAGTTCAGAGACATGAAGGCCCCAGAGTCAGGCTGATTTGCTCTCAGAGTCATGGCAGTGCAGGAATTGGTGGACAGTGCTCTCACCAACATGCTCCACAATCCCACCCATCCACTGCAGGGAGGAAGCCTTCCCCCTGGCAGAACAACAGGAGATGACTTCTTCTAAGGAGGAGGAGGCTAAAGCAGAGCTATTCTTCCCACATTTTCCTAGTCGCTAAATCTCCATCTCATCAAGACCAGAATAAGTATAAAGGCAGAGAGAGACCAGGAGTAAAGGAAGTGTTTCCTGTGGAAACCACAAGAGTCACTCCCACCCAAACATGGGCAGTGTCTATGTGGGTTCCCTAAGGACTGAGCAGTTACGATGGTTGAGTCCAACCAAATCCCAGGACCACAGCCAGACTCTTAGTCTGTCATTTTTTTCTTCTATTCCAAACCCCATCCCATCTCTCTTTTGGTCTATGGCGGACATACCTACCTCCATCGAGGATAAAATTAGACCCCTAATTTCTGGTGTCTCATGCCAAAGATTCCCAGACAGCAGGTATTTAGAAAATGAGGCAATTTTTGTCCTTCCCCTTAACCTTGGTCTTCCCAGCCCCTCCATCTATCCCAGCCCCCAAGACTGGACCCTTCTCAAAGTGATACATGTCCACAGCTGTGAAGAGAAGCATTTATGACAAGTTTGGAGAGGAAGGTCTGAAAGGTGGGATCCCTCTGGAATTTGGATCACAGACTCCATGGACAACTGGTTACGTCTTCCATGGCAACCCTGAAAAAATTTTCCATGAGTTCTTCGGGGGAGACAACCCCTTCAGTGGTAAGAGATACCTTACTGGGAAAAGAATTAACTCTAAAAGATGTTTTCCTTTGATTAGGTTTGTTTTGTTCTATTAACTTTAAGATAGGGAGAAAGGAAGGAAAGAACAGGGAAGGAGGAAGGAAGAAAATGGCAAAAAATGAAACCTAATTAAAAAAATAAATAAATAAATTGTGGTCCCCATTTACCTTCCCAGAATCAGTTACACATTGTTAACAGTTCAGTGTAGGATTATGGGTGAAAAATTGGGCAGGGGCAAAATAATTTGGGGAAAGAAGAGTTGGGGGATATGCTGGTGACCTCTCAAATTTGTTAGGGGCCACCCCTCCCCTGGAGTCTTGATGTGGCACTGTGGCATAATGCACTGGACAACAAGGTCAGTTTGAACCGCAAGGTCGGTGGTTCAAATTCACCAGCCGCTCCTCGTAAACCCAATACATGATCGCTATGAGTCTGAACCACTCGACAGCACTTAACAACAACCTCTCCCCTAAGTCTTTATAGAAACATGCATCTGGGCTCTCTAATGGTCTTGGGCTGGGCTGACCAATGAGGAGGTGGAAGCCTATGTACTGTGCCTCCCCTTTCCCCAAGCTAATAGTGCAGAAGTAATTTCTGGCACTACCACCAGAGAGCACTCTCTCTTTTCTGAGGCAACAGGGGTTGAAGGAAATGTTTCTCCAAATCCTGTCCGAAGTGGAAGATGAGGCAGTGGGGTGTGACAAGGGATGTACTAGCTCTGCAGTTGAGGCAGCTTCCTTACCCACTGAACAGTCAGTCTGAGAAGTGCTAGGATCACACGTGGAACAGTGAAGAGATGGGGCTGGCCGTGAATCTGAGTCTCTGGACAAATTCCTGTATTCCTCTTCTCTCCCCACTTCCTACAGAGTTTTTTGATGAAGAAGGAAATGAGGTGGATTTAAACTTTGGAGGCCTCCGGGGCCGAGGGGTCAAGAAGCAGGACCCCTCAATTGAACGAGACCTCTACCTGTCCCTGGAGGACTTGTTCTTTGGCTGCACCAAGAAAATTAAGATCTCCAGGAGGGTGTGTTCTTAGCCCACTCCTGTTGGGAATCACCAACTACCTACCTCTTCAACCCTGCCAATCACAGGCCTGGTCTCTGTTTGGAAGGGATAATTTAGGATATCATGTTGTTGTTATATGCTGTAGAGTCTGTTTCTATTCACAGTGATCCTGTATAGGGATTCCAAGGAGTGGCTGGTAGGATTGAACTGCCGACCTTGCAGTCCAGTGCTTCTCCTACAGCGCCACACCAGGGCTCCAATTTATATTAGTTTAGCTTTTTTCTACTGCTGGAGTTCACTTAGAAGTTTTCCTAACTGGATGGGCTCTTTCATTTCCTCTCTCTCAGTTCATCCCCATCTTGGGAAGAGGGAAGGCTCTAAAGGGAAGAAGTCTGTGAATTTTGCCCTTGGACATTCCTAAGGCATTCCCAGATCATACCTTCAGGTTTCAGGAGGCTATATATATACTATGGAGTCCTGGAGTGGCCCTGTAGGATAAGTACTGGACTGCTCACCAAAAACTGGTGGTTCAAACCCACAAGCTCCTCCTTGGAAACTCTATACAGTGTTGCTATGAGTATATAACAACAGCAGTGTACTATGGTAAGTCAAAAAGTATTGCTGTAAAATAAGAGAAACTTTTATTAAACAAAAATGTCAAAATGTGAAGCTATTGTTTACCAATTTACCCTTCATCTAGGTCAAAACCCTTCTGGTCTTCAATTTACACCATGTCAAAATGTCAGTTTTGGCATCCTCAAAGGGACTCATGTTCTTTTGAAATAATGATTCTGGGGAACAAAAACGTCTGAAAGTGCTAGATCAGAGCTGTAGGGTGGATGGGGTAAGGCATCCCAGTGAAATTCTCATAGGACTCTTGCTATCCTCAAAGAATGAACAGGTGCCTTGTTGTGAGGGAAAAACAAAAACAAAAACAAAAAAACTCTTGGCACAACTTTCCTGGCTTTTTTCTCAACACTGCAGGTTCCCATTTTCTGTAGACATCTTCCTAATAAATTCCCATGATCTTCCTGTGTCCTTCAAGAAAATCTATTAAGATGAATCCCTTTGGAGACAAAAAAAGAAAAGAAAAAGAAAAAGAAAAAACAACCAGTCATCATAACCTCCTGAGCTGACCTCTTTTCCTTAAGTTGAACTAGTCAAGCAGATCCCCTCAAAGTAACTGTTTTGATGGGACCTTTTTTTTGAAGGCACCATAATTAGACTAATACCAGTATATTACTCAGAGAACTTGTCTGCAGTCATCCATTGATTGCAGAGGCATGTTTAAACATGTTTTGTTTGGAATAAACCCATGTATCTATGAACTTAAATTATAGTAACAATACTTTTTGACTTAACTTTGTAACTCATGGATAAGAGGGAGCCGGCTTATGACTAGACTGGTAGACAGCCCCCAAGGTTACTGGCTGGAGGAAGGTCTTTAGTGCTTGAAGGTCCAGTCCTTGACTTGTCCCTATTTCATTACTCAACTTTGTGCCAGGCACTAGAACAAGGCCCTGTCACCTTTGCCCAGCAGAGGAGATGCCAGCTGTGACATATATCTGGGCATGTGATTGGTGAGTGGATGGAAGACATACTACAGAATGCATTGAATGAGGCTCAGATATGTTGACATGTAAGGTTTTTCTCAAAAAGAGCATATTTAGATCTGCTTTGAAGTACAGTGCTGCCTACAATAGGATAATACCCATATGCCTACAAGGAAGACCAGTTAATACAACTATTATTCAAATTTATGCACCAACCACTAAAACCAGTGATTATGAAATTTAAAAAATTCTACCAACTTCTTCAGTCTAAAATTGATTGAACATGCAATCAAGATGTACTGATAATTACTGACAATTGGAATGCAAAGGTTGGAAACAAAGAGGAAGGATCAATGGTTGGAAAATATGGCTTTAGTGATAGAAACAATGCTGGAGATCTCAAGATAAAATTTTGCAAGACCAATGAATTCTTCATTGCAAATACCTTTAACCAACATAAAAGATGACTCTAGAGAACAAACAAGATAATGGATCAGCTAGAAGTGCAGTGAGGAGCTCTGTCAGCAACAACTCAGAATACCAGACCAAGCAAGCTCAGGGGATGGTGCCAGAACTCTGAACCACATATAAAGGAATATTTAGAAGGTTGGAAGGCTTACAGCTAGGGGAATTTGTAGCAGAAACAAGAAATCCATTGCTTTCTAATTCAAGATGCTCAGCTGCTCCCAGAGCCACCATCTTGGGAGAGACCAAGCAAGGGAAGGATCAGAGCAACCATGGACGCCTGACAGAACCGTGGAGATAAAGGTGTAGACACTTTTTTGTTTTTTTGTATCTGTTCATTGGTCTCTCACTGTCTGTGCATCTCCATTCTGGTGACTAGAGGGGGTGCCTGAGTGAGTGGACACCCTACCCTCACCCCCGGAGGGTTCTACTACGCATGTGCACAGATCTCGAAATTTAAAGTGACAGTTTCCACTTAAAACCAAACAGCAGTGCAAAACAGTCACAGCTGGCCCTCAAACTGTTTATCACTAGGAAAAAAGGCCTGAACGGGGATTGTGGAACGGGACTGGCAGACTAAAATGGAAATAGGCCAAAAATTAAATCCTGAGTTATGTTACAATGAACAACAGTGACATCTTGAAATTTCTCAGGAAGAAGAGTGAAAAGGGAAGCCCATCTAATCACATATACCTGGAGGCAATCAGAAAACATAAAAAGTACCAAAATACACACCCATCTAAGTATTAAGGCCACAGATAACTCCTGAATATGCCCAAAAAACAGAAACAGATGACCATATCAGCACATGCCCAGAAACGAGATAAAATTACTTGAGGCAAATGAGCTGGAAGTAGACCTATATGCCATACTGGAAGATGGGTAGCCTTTGGAAGTGCCTGGGAAGAAATTCAGAAAAATGATTATAAAATGTATCAAAATCACTATACAATGGAGTAGAGAAAAATAAGGAAGAAGTCAGGAAAGCTCTATAGGAACAATTAAATAAGATAGATACAGCATTGTATCTATCTGTAAGCCTTTCAACCTTCTAAATATTCCTTTATATGTGGTTCAGAGTTCTGACACCATCCCCTGAGCCTGCTTGGTCAAACCTACAGAAAGAGGTCCAAACAATTAATAATAGAATATCAGAAATGGACAATATACTGAAAGGGCAAAGGAGTAGAATTGAAGAGATAAAAGGCAGAACTAGTGAGCTAGAAGATA
>NW_006408844.1:137661-161481 GCF_000296735.1 Chrysochloris asiatica
TTTACATTTCCAATCCTCACAATCAGTCCTGATAACAATTATTCACTATTGTATCACAAGAGACCCATCTGCATTTCATTTCATCAGCTCCGCCTAGACAGATTGGATACTACTTACTGGAGATTCTGCCTTCCTCCAGGCCCCCTGGCTCTAGGTTCCCTCTTGAAAGCTTGTAATTGGATGGAGTTGAAGAGAAATGATTGCATTTTCCTGCCTGCAAAATGAAATTAGAAACAAAAACACACATTCCTTTGTAAATGGGAAAAAAAGAAAAGTTGACTATACACATGAACCCCACTGAGCTCAATCATAACGATGATTTTGAGGTTGCCACAGGACCACAGTGTTTCATTCTGTTGTGTATAAGGTTGCTATATGTTGGAACAGATTCGATGACCTGACAACAATAGTCTTTCTCCCTCTGGGATTAAATTTCTTGCCCTCTGTCCCTGCTCAGCCAGGACCTGCTAGGAGACCTGTACTACAGAGGCTCAGGTCCAGGGCCTCTGGGGCTGGGAAAGAGGAACTGAGCACAATTTTCCTGAGCATCTGTTAGTGGCCTGGGTCACATGACTTCTATAGCTGGAGTTGTAGGCTTGATCAACTTCTGGAGCTGCTTGGCATCTCGGTTCCAGTCCCATGACTTGCATTGCCGTCTGGATCGTAAGTTCTTGGTCCAATAAGCAACAGGGTGGGAGTGGGGATGACTAGGATATTGAACACAAACCCCACAGAGCATCTGGTCTTGTGAAAAGACCAGTTGGTTGCCTGTGTTTATGGGAATCCTGAGCAAATGCCCTGTCCCCCCACTCTTTTTGTTGCAGGTGCTGAATGAGGATGGGTATTCTTCTACCATCAAGGACAAGATCCTGACAATTGATGTAAAACCTGGCTGGAGGCAAGGCACACGCATCACCTTTGAGAAGGAAGGGGATCAGGTGAGGGGGAAAAAAGGCCAGTGACGCTACCCTACCCTTGGGTCAGTCACCTCAGCTCAGATGGTGGGAAGACTGAGGGGGAAGGAGGTGGTGCATCTCCTTGCCCTGTGAACCCTGGGGTGCTAGGGAAACCTGTCTGAAGAATGGGTGTGGTCATCTTTAATGTCTCTTCCAAGGGGCAGAGCCTCCCAAGAGCTTCTGTGAGTGGGCAGCCCAAGAATCATCCCATTTTACAGAGCAGGTAACTGCAGCCCAGAAAGGAAAGGAACTTGTCCAGAGCAAGAGTGCAAAAGCTGAGAGAGTAACCCACTCCTAACTCTAGGGCTCTTCCTGATGTTTTTCAGTGCTTCTCTGATTAAAGCTTAACCAGAGAGGAATTCAGAAACCATTTATTAATAATAATTTTACATAATAATGTAAAATGGTTGTTCAGGACATGCTGAGTCCTCAAGTCCTGAGAAGAGGCGGAATGGCAGAATAATCAGAGCCAAGAGAGATGAATTCCTCTGCTCATACCTCTTGCCTCCCTTCTCACTTAGAAAACATCTGTTTCCAAAAAACACTCTTCAAACCCAGCTCCCATACTTTAGTCTCTGAACAGCCTTCTTAAACCTCCTGAGTTCCCCAGTCTCTGGATTTTACAGGCTGAATGAAGCATGCTAGGAGTCACTGAGTGTCTGTTTCACCCATTAGACTGAGAAGCTCCTTTGGGGTCAGGGATCTCTGAACAGCCTTCTTAAATCTCCTGAGTTCCCCAGTCTTGATTTCACAGGCTGAATAAAGCATGCTGGGAGTCACTGAGTGTCCGTTTCACCCATTAGACTGGGAAGCTCCTTTGGGGTCAGGGACAGTTTGATTTCTCTGTCCCCAGTGCCCAGAAGAGACCCCAGCATGGAGTTACTGCCAGGAAATAGGTCTGAGGAAGCCTCGGGGCTCTCTAGCTGAGTGCATCTATCTTGGGCATGCTCAGTAGAAGATAAGTAACACTAGGGAGACCCACTGATTAGGCTTCTCAGGGGGCTCAAGCTGCAAAGGCCCTTTCAGAACACCTGGTCCAATGTCCCCACTGTACAGATGAAGACATGGTGACCATTAGGGGCAGGAACTTGGCCAAAATGACACAGCTAATTAATCCTTGCCACCCTTTGGCCTCCTCTGCCCAGGGCCCCAACATTATCCCAGCTGACATCATCTTCATTGTGAAGGAGAAGCTTCACCCTCGCTTCCGTAGGGAGATGGACAACCTCTTCTATGTGAACTCCATCCCCTTGGGCAAAGTGAGTGGGCAAAGTGGAGGAGAGGGAGGGGAGGGGTCCTAGCCACTCATCCCAGTGTGTAGTCCCGGCATGCAGAATGTGCTGAGTCGGCCACACAGATTTAGAATGAAACCAAACCAGAACCCTTGTAGTTGTCTTCAATCAGGGGAGTGAATGACTTCACTACCCAATCAGCAGACTAGATTTCATTTCCCCTCCCTCACCCCACCTGCAGTCAGTCCCTTGTTACCTACCTGAGAGTCAGTCCTGATCATGCAGGGCCAGATTAAAGGGTATGATAACTGTCTCCCCATGGTGTCTAACTGGTAAGGTCTTTCCTACCCTTAAACCTCTCATCAACATTGACTACCACTTTGCAGCCTCCTTGACTCCAAGATTGGCTTGGGGCTTCTCTTTGGCTCCCCCTATGTCTTAATACTTATGGTACATCAGCATCAGTCTTACCTACCAGAGGATGAACTCCTTAAGGGCAGGCGATTGTTTGGGTCACTCGCCTGTTATTCCTTGAGCAGCCTTTTGTCACTTGGCACTGAAAAGACTCACAAAGTGCTTTCTAAATAGACTGGCCATAATGACCTCCCCACTCTCACTTTTGGCCCCAAACCTCCATAGGCTCTTACCTGCTGCACAGTGGAGGTGAAGACTCTGGATGACCGTCTGCTCAACATTCCCATCAATGACATCATCCAGTAAGTCCATCTCTTTTGGACCCCATTAGGTAATGGGAGGCCTTGGCAGTAGTGTTAGGCAGGTCTGCCAGGTATGATATAGTTGTGCAGGTTGTACCCAGCATAAGGTTGCCCAGCTGAGGAGGCAAGAGATGGCCAACATCCAGCCCACACTTTGGCCTACACATACCTGGCAAAAGGTGTATCTTCCTTTAATTTGCACAAAGCCATTGAAGAGCCCTCCAGTGTTAAGCAGTCCCTGCCACACCATGCTCTAGAACCTCTCACTAGAGTTCTGAGTTGCCAAGAAAGGGCTGCTGCATGGGAAGCTTTGCTCAGCTGCCCAGCACTCCATACTCCAATCCAGAGTCTGCCCACCCTCCTTCCCTAGCCCATTCCCATATGTAAAACAAGCTTTCTGGGACCCTCCTTCAGACCTGGTATAAATGGGTCCAGAGACCAAGCTGTCTGGGACAAGTCAGTTCTCCTCTTCCCTCCACCAGATCTGGCTGATAAGAGCCATTCTATGGTGTAAGCTGTAGCGATTGCCCCATTTCTGAGGTTATGAGGTATCTGATGAGGTTCTGCTCTGGGGTGCCCTCTAATCTCCCTTCTTTGATCCTCCCACCTCAGCCCCAAGTACTTCAAGAAGGTGTCAGGTGAGGGGATGCCATTGCCTGAGGATCCCACCAAGAAGGGGGACCTCTTCATCTTCTTCGACATCCAGTTCCCCACCCGCCTCACACCCCAGAAGAAGCAGATGCTGCGCCAGGCGTTGCTGACATAACTCTGGTGGGCTAAAGGCTGGAGCAGGAGTGGGAAAAGGTTAGCCAGGCCTTATCTCACCTGCCACCTACCCATAGCCTCAGGTGTGCAAGGGAGCTGCACATATGTGAAGGTGAAGGTGGGCTAGCATGAGACTTTTTAAATAACATAATAAAAGACTTATTTCTGATCCTCCAGCTAAACCCAAGAGAGTATGTTGGAAGGAGGGGAATTTCATGCCAGCCCTCGCTGGAGCAAAGGGAAGAGTGGGGCCTAAGAAGTTGAGGACTGGGGCCCTATCCTACCTGCAGCACTGATGTGAGGCAAGGATATGTCTCTGAGCTCTGCTGTGGTCCTTCATATGTGATCTTTAGAAGGTGCAGTCTGTAGAGTGCGATGTGGGCACATTGTAGAGACAAGAAACTAAAGCCAGAGAGAAAACACTTGTCCAGTATCGATGGCAAAGCTGTCATCAGAACCCAGACCTTCTTACTCTGGCCAAGGCCACATCCTACAGACTCATCCTGCTGAGAGAGGGAAGCAGCATGTTGTTATCGTGTGCCACTGAATCGGTTCCTACTCATAGTGACCCTATATAGGGTTTCTGAGGCTGTAAATCTTTGCAGGAGCAGAAAGCTTCATCTTTCTCCCATGAGTGGCTGATGGGCTTCAACTGCTGACCTTGTGGGTTCCTAGTCCTGCTTAGAGACTCACCCTGCTTAGAGAGAGAGGCAGCCTGGTGTCATACAAAGAACACACACACTGGGAATGGCTTTGGTATCTATGTCTCTGACCTCAATTCCCTGGTCTGTGAGTTGAGTCTTGTGCTGTCTCTAGACAGTAGCCTGAGAGGCAGGAGACTTGGGTTCTGATCTCAGCCTTACCGTAACTCCTTGGGCCAGTCACTTTCCCTCTGTGAGCCTGTTTTGTTTATTTGTTTTGTTTTGTTTTTTTACTTTTTATTGTAAATTGAATGTTTACAGACTTAACAGTTTTACATTAATAAATTCTACACTTCCTTTCATTTCAATAGATTGCAATCCCCTTCATGTAACATCACTTATCCCACTTTGTCTCTGTGATTCTTGTTTTCATTCCACCCTCTTTCCCAACCCTTCCAAACTTTGTCCTTGGGTAAATGCTGCCCTTTGGTCTTGAATGGTTTATCATGCCAAGTGAGCATATCTTACCAGTGCTGTTATATATTGCCTTCCCTGTCACCCGTTAACATGTGTCTACCCTACATTGGATGTCTCTGTTGGAGTTCTGGTGTGGCGCTTTTTAGGATAAGCACTCAACTGCTAACCACAGGTTGGCAGTTCAAACATACCAGCCACTCCTTGGAAACCTATATAGAGTCTTTATGAGTCAGAACCAACTCAACAGCACTTAACAACAACAACTACTACAATATAACCAGTGAATTACTCTCCCTTCCCTCCTATCCCTGGTAACCATCAAAGGATGTTTCTTTCAGTATGAAAAACTTTTCTTGACTTTCTACAACTGATCTCATATAATATTTGTCCTTTTGATTTATTTAACTTCACTCAGCATTATGCCCCTCAGGTTCCCAGATTCATCATTATTTTTCAACATTGTATGTATGTACCAAAGTTTGTTCACCCTTTCTTTCACTGATGGAATCCTGGTGTGGTGCTGTGGGCTAACGCGTCAGAGTACAAAGTCATTTAAACTGCAAGGTCAATGGTTCAAGCTCATCAGCTGCTCCTTGGAAGCCCTATACAAGGTTGCTATGGGTCGGAGTTAAATTGACGGCACTTAATAACAACAACAATTATTTAAACTGTTTCCACCTTTTTGCTATTGTGACTAGTGCTGTGATGAACATGGATGTGCATAGATCTTGTCAAGGTTCTTATTCCTTGAGGATATATATCAAGTAGAGGGATTGCTGGGTCATGTGGTATTTCTAGTTACAATTTTTTTTTCTTTACATTCTATTTTTTATATTGTTTTTTAAATGTTTTATTGTGAAATATGTGATAGTTTACATGGGAGAACATTAGTTTTACATTCATCCTATCGTATATTGTTTCATTGCCATGGTTACAATCCCCTCCATTCATCATCAACCAACCAAAGGGTACCCTGCAAGCATGCCCCCACCTCCACCCCCGGTCATCAGCACACAGCCCCTCTCCCTCCCTGGGTCTAAAGTCCCCATCTGCTCCATCTCTCCACATCATAGTCTCTGCCTCCATCTCTGGCGTCACTGCTTCTCCGGCTGGGTAGGGTCCTGCTCTCTGCTCTTCTCCCCTGATGGTCCCATCTAATTACAACTTTTTGAGGAAACACCATGCCATTTCCACAGGTGTTGCACATTTTACAGTCCTATCAGAAGGGGAGGAGGGTCCCAGTCTCTCCACACACTCGCCAGCATTTGTTGTTTTCTGTTGTTGTTTTTTTTAATTTTGCTATTAATGCTGGGATGGGATGATAGCTCATTGTTTTGAATCCTGATGTGGCACTGTAGGATAAGTGCTGGACTGCTAACCACAAGCTCAGCAGTTCAAACCCACCAGCTGCTCCTCAGTAACCCTATACAGGGTCACTATGATTTGGAATTGACCTAATAGTACTTAACAACAACAATGGCTAATGATCAGGAGCATTTCTTCATATATTTGTTGACTGACTGAATATCTTCTTTGGTAACATGTCTGTTCTTACCTTCTGTTCGTTTTTAAATTATATTATTTGTCTTTTTCTTGTTGTGGTGTTGGAATTTTCTGTAAATTTTAGAGAGGAGTCCTGGTGTGGTGCTGTGGGCTAATATGCTGAACTGCAAAATCAGTTTGAACTGCAAGGTTGGCGGTTCAAGCGTACTAGCTTGAAAACCCTATACAGGGCTGCTATGGGTCGGAACCAACTTGATGGCACTTAACAACAACAGTCCTTTGTCTGATATGTTATTGCCAAAAGATTATTTCACAGTTTGTAGATTCTCTTTTGACTCTTTGGCTGACTCTTTTGATGAACATAAATGTCTAATGTTTAGGATGTTCCAATCATCTGTTTTGTCTTTTGATGTTTGTGTGTTTTCAGTTATGTTTGATGGTGTATTTATTCCATGTATCAGAGCCCCTAAGTTTGCCCCTATTTTTTCATTGATGATCTTTATAGTTCTAGGTTTTATATTTAGGTCTTTAATCCACATATGAGTTCATTTTGTATGTGGTGTACGATAAGTAAGGTCTTGTTTCATTCTTCTGTAGATGGATTTCCAGTTTTTCCCACACCATTTGTCAAAGAGAAATGAGACTATCTCTTTCCCATTTGATATGTTTTGGCCCTTTGTCAAAGAAAGAACAGCTGCCCACAGATAGATTCACTTCTGCGTTCTAAATTCTGTTCCCTTGTACCACTACCAGGCTGCTTTGACCACTGTGACTGTGTAGTAGGCTTTGCGATTGGGAAGTGAGAGGCCTCCTACTTTCTTCTTCTTTAGTAATACTTTGCTTATCCAGGGTCTTTCCTTTCCATATAAAGTTAGTGATTAGTTTTTCCATCTCTTTAAAGAATAATGCTGGAATCTTGATTGAGATTGCATTGTATCTATAGATCGCTTTAAGTAGTGTTGACATTTTCACAATTTTAAGTCCTCTTATCCATTAGCATGGGAGTCCTGGTGTCGTGCTATGGGTTAATGCGCTGGACTGCAATGTCAGTTTGAACCACACGGTCGGGGGCTCAAGCTCACCAGCTGCTCCTTGGAAACCCCATACAGTGTGTCCATGGGTCAGAAGCAACTCAACAACACTTAACAGCAAACAATATCCATGAGCCTGGCAACATCTTCTATTTCTGTAGATCTCTTTTGGTTTCTTGTAGTAGTGATTTGTAGCTTTCTTAGTCTAGGTCTTTTGTTTCTCTGGTTAGATTTATTCCTAAGTATTTCATCTTTTGAGTGGGTATTATAAATAGAATTGTCTTAATTTCCTCTTCAGAGCTCTCTGTATTAGTGTAAAGGAATCTGACTAATTTGTATAGGTTGATGTTGTACCCTGACACTTTGCTGAATCTTTTAATGAGTTCCAATAATATTCTTGCTGAGTCTTTGGGATTTGCTGGGTATAGGATCATATCATCTATTGAGAGTTTTACTTCTTTGCCAATTTGGATACCTTTAATTTTCCTTTCTCATCTTATAGCTCTGGTAAGACTTGCAGCACTATATTAAGTAGGAGTAATGATAAAGGGCTTCCTTGTCTAGTTCCTGTTCACAAGGGGAACACTTTAAATTTTTCACCATTGTGAGTAATGTTAACTGCTAAGTGCCGTCAAGTCAGTTCCAACTTATAGTGTCCCTGTTTAGGGTTTCTGAAAAGTGGCTGGTGGGTTTGAACCACCAACCTTATGGTTAGCAGTCCAGTACTTATCCTACAGCACCACACTAGGACACCATTGGTTTTGTATATACCCATAATTATGTTAAGGAATTTCCCTTCTATTCCTATTTTGTTGTGTTGGTTTTTTTTAAAATCAGGAATGGGTGTTGAATTTCATCATATGCTTTTTCTGCATCAATAGTATGATCATGTGGCTCTTTTCCTGTTTTATTTATGTGGTGGGTTATGTTGATTATTTTTCTAATACTGAACCATTCATTCTTGCATACCTTGTATGAATCCCACTTGGGTCATGATGTATTATTATTATTGATATGTTGTTGAGAATTTTCCCATCTTTTCATGAGATGTCTGCCTGTCGCACTGTGGTGCCTTGCATGTTGCTTTGATGCTGGAAGCTATGCCACTGGTATTTGAATGCTGGCAGGGTCACCGTGGTGGACGGGTTTCAGCTGAGCTTCCAGACTAAGACAGACTAGCAAGAAGGAGAAGTGGACTACTTTCAAATGCTTAGCCACTGGAAACCTTATGAATAGAAGTGAAACACTGTCAGAAAGCACAAGAATATTGAATACTGAAACATGATGAATAGCATCAGAATATTGTCAGATACGGTGCTGGAGATGAGCCCTTCAAGTTGGAAGTATGGATTGACACAGTGGCAGCAGCAGTGGGCTCAAGCATAGCAGCAGTTGTGAGGTGGCGCAGGACTGGGTGGTGTTGCATTCCGTTGTACAGTGTCAAAACCGACTCGACAGCACCTTAACAACAACAAATGTTCATGAGAGATATTGGACTATAATTTTTTTGCCTGGTTTTGATATCAGAGTTATGATCACTTCATGAAATGAACCCAGGAGTGTTCTATCCTTTTCTATATTCTGGAATAGTTTAAGTAGAATTGGTATCAGTCTTTGAGCCTGTTTTGTGAATAAAGCATAGCTTGTAAACCCCACTTCCTTGGCTTGTGAAAATTAAGTGAGATCATTGATGTGAAAGTGCTTAGTGACCTCTACTTAGAAGGGTTACATCATTGCCTCTGAAGGTCAGAGGGAGTCTCTAGACATTGGGCCTGTGCAGACCACACTTGCCTCTCCAATCTACCTTCCACCAGCCAACAATGATGATATTATGCACTTCTTCCATGCTACGGCAAAAGGGAAAATTCTCCCTCTTGAGTCTTGAGTGTGGGCTACAGATAGGTCCAGACTTATGGACAGAGTGGGTCACCACCTTCGTGGAGTGACTTGAGTAGCCATAAAAGGCCCCCATGTTACCCATATTACTTGGAATCCCATAATTTATATTAGCTTAGTACAGAGTCCTGATGTGACACAAGGTCGGTGGTTCAAACCCACCAGCCACTCCTCTGATATCCTATACAAGGTCACTATGGGTTGGAGCCGACTCGATGGCACTTAGCTTTAAGGTTGGCAATTCAAACTTACCAGGGTTGCTGAGTCAGAACCAACTGAATGGCAGTAATATTTCTTTTTGAACTGAGGGTCAGTAGTACTTGTCAGCCATCAGAGAGAAGCAGCAGCAGACCCTGAGATGTGGAACCCGGAGACCAGGATTTTAGGAAGCATCTGAGTGCAGTGGCCTTTGGAGTCAGACACACACCTGTATTTGAATGCCATCTATACAATTTTTCAGCTAGGTGGCCTTGGGCAAATCATCTCCCTTGTCCATAAACTCCTGACCTAACAGTAGGGATCAAGGACCCCGGGTAGTACCAGGGTTCAGTTAAATGCCGGGCTGCTAACCAAAAGGATAGTGGTTTGAATCTACCAGGTCCTCAGTGAGAAAAGACCTGGTGATCTCCTGTAATATTGTGACATACGAAACCCTTTTATGAAGACCAAAGGCGACAGCCTTCAGTATGGATTTAAAAAAAAAAAAAATCTCACAAGTGGACCAATAATCAACATCATGATAAAAGGAAAAAATATTGAATTTGTCAAGGATTTCATTTTACCTGGGTCCACAATCAATGCCCATGGAAGCAGCTGCTTTAAAGTGTTAAAAATGCAAAGATGTCACTTTGAGGACTAGGGTGTGCTTGACCTAAGCCATGGTATTTTCAGTCGCTTCATATGCATGCAAAAGCTGGAAACTGAATAAGGATGACTGAAGAACTGATGTTGGCAAAGAATACTCTATATACCACAGAGCACTAGGATAAGTGCTCGACTGCAAGGTCAGCTGTTCAAACTCATCAACCACTCCTCAGAAACCCTATAGAGGTTTTCTATGAGCCGGAACCGACTGAACCAGCACTTAACTAGAATCCACTGTCAAGTTGCCTGTGACTCATAGTGACCCTCCAGGATGGAATAGAACTGCTCTCTAGGATTTCCCAGGCTATACATCTTTATAAAAGCATGTAACTTTTCCCCATGGAACAGCTGCTGTGTTCAAACTGCTCACCTTTTGGTTAGCCCCCGGCACTTAATCTATGGTAACCACCAGGGATTCTTGGAATGAATAAATCTGTCTTGGAAGTACAGCAGAATGCTCCTTAGAAGGCAGGATATGAGACTTTGTCTCACTTACTTTGGATATTCAATCAGTAGGGACAGTCCCTGGAGGGCATAGTGTCTTGGTACCAGGTAGGCAAGCCGGAAACCCTCAATGAGATGGGCTGACAGACTGTAACAATGGCTCAAACATGGTAACTACTGCAAGAACACAAAACTGAAGTGTTCATGCTGAGTGTTAACAGTACCAGGTGCAGCTGTTTGAGAGCAAGCCAAGAGGGTGGAGACTGTGATGCCTGCACAGCCAACTTCTAAAACTCCCAGTAGGAAAGACCTTTAGGAGATCCCTCTCCTTACCTCAATGCTAATTTACCCAAATTTACCATGTCCATGTTCTAGGCGTTACAGATTGAGATCAAGTGACCTACCTATTCATCACTTTTCTAGTGGCCCGTTACCTTCCTGAGCTTGTTTTAGGGGCATGCCTAGAACCAGCTGACCGTGCATACTTCTGGCCAGCCTATTAGCATGCTGGGGACAATGCACTGCCCACTTCCTCCAGTATAAAATAAACCAGTCTTTTGGGATTAATATTTAAATTAAGTACATAAGTCCCAAATAAAAAGTTGTCAAGTTGATCCCACTTCAATTCAGGGTGCCCCATGTACAGAACTGTGTTCCATAGGGTTTTCAGTAGTTGAATTTTTAGAACGACATCTCCAGGCCTTTCTTCTGAAGCACCTCGGGTTGAACTCCAATGGCCAACATTTTGGTTTGCAACTGAGCATGTCAAAAGTTTGCACGACACATGGAATTGACCCAAGTGAAAATTGATGCAGTGGTAACTGGTAATAATCAGGCACAATGGCCAGGTCCTCCTTTATGCTGACACCATATAGCTTAGTGAAGAAAACAGCTAGACTGGACTGCTTGCCACCCACAATCTGGCTTTCTGCCTTACAGCACCCAACTCTGTCCTACTGGGCACTGAGGTTTATCTGTCAAAACATAAAAAGCTAGCTGAAAAATCCTAGGTCCTCTTTCCTCCTCCAGATACATTCTGGTCCCCTTGCCCGAGCACTGAGGGAAGACATCATATGATTTAGGCTGTGGGACAAGAGGGAGGAGTCATGGTCTCTGGGCCTGGCTCCACAGCTACAGGGATTCCTGAGTCTTTGCTTGCTCTGTCCTTGCCTGTATGACCTGTCTCAGCCCTCAGCGTCTTCAGACATCTATTACCCGACCCACGTGGTATGGTGCTGCAGGTTAATGTGCTGGACTGTAAGGTCAGTTTGAACAGCAATGTCAGTGGTTCAAGCTCACCAGCCACTCCTGGCAGCACTTATCAACCGTTTTTCTGACCCAGGACAGGTGGTAGGAACCGGGACCGCCCCAGAGAGAAGTGGGTGAGACTCCAAATAGAAAGTATCCTCAGGCAGAGTCCGGATGTTTGTTCCGGCCCTGTGGCTTGAACCCAGCCTCCACTGAACCGAGAACTGCCCCACCCAGCTGAGTTATACTTCCCCTCAAGGGTGTGACTGGTGGATGGAAGGTGGCCAGACTTGCTCTCTCACTTAATCTGGGGCTTTGCAGAGGTTGTTGTTATTAAGCCCAGTACAGGGTTTCCAAAGAACAGCTGGTGGGTCTGAACCACCAGCCTTGAGGTTAGCAGTCTGGTGCTTATCCTATAGCACCACAGTGGAATATAATAAGCCCGTGGCATCTAAGAGTCCTCTAAATCTTCCCAGAAAGATTGGAGATGCAGAGCACAGGGCCTCTCATTTTGTAGGTCAACAGTCCCGAGGCTAGTGGGGGTGAAGGAGAGCTCATGTTACAGGAAAGACAAGCACTGAAGTACCAGGAACTCGGTGAGTGTAAGCTGGTCTGGTCTAGTGGGGGTGAAGTGGGGAGTGGGGGTTTGATAGCAAAACCACGGCTTTTTTCTTGCCCTTCATACTTGCCACCTCAGCCCAGGCCCTGAGTCCAGAGAGAGGAATGGGCTGGATGATGTCCATGGGCCCCAGACTGGACAGTGGAGGTAGAAAGTGAGTCACACTCCCCTTCTGAAATCAAGTGGATCCTCCCCTGCCCACCAGATGCCAAATGGGCCCATTGGATCAAGACTTCTGGTAACAGCTCCAAAAGAGGGAGGAGACACCAAGATTGAGATTGCTTTATGGGTGACATGTTGGCCGGGCTGGGGAGTAGGGGACAGGTAGAAAATTTAGGCTGAACTTTTCAAGGTTTGGTATCCTGGCTAGTGCCAGGATGGGATCAATTCCCTCAGGGCTGAGGAACAATGGGGAGATGAGGTGTGAAGGAGAAGTGAGGATGTCGGGAGAGGGAAGGGAGGTGGTGGCAAGAGGGGAAAGAAGAGACAAAGAGGGAAGGGAAGGAGGAAAAGCAAAGCAGGGCCTGGGAGGGGCCAAAGCGGAAGTGAGCAGCAGAGGCTCAAAAGGGAGCCTCGTGGGAAGTGTAGGCAGCCATGAGGGCCCGTTTCAGCTGCTCATAGGTGACGAACATCACCACGTTCCAGGATCCCAGGCGAAGAAAGGAGGGCATGAACCTGGGGAGAGAAAACACAGGTTACAGGGTGCACCTGGGTGATGCTGGAGAACTCTACTTCTTGCTCATCCCACTGGGCCCTGGCATCCAGTCCAACCCGGTGGTTCTGTCCCAAAAGTGTCTGGGAGGGCCCCAGAACTGAGCCTCACAGCTATGTGGTTATGAGCAAGTATTCTCTCTTGAATCTCAATGAAATATCTATAAAATAAGGGGAAGCCCTGCTAGTGCAATGGTTAAGCACCCAGCTGCTAACTAAAAGGCTGGTGGTCTGAGGCTATGCAAATCTAAGATTACAGCCTAGAAAACCCTATGAGACCATTCTATCGTCACATGGGGGCACTATGGGCAAAATTGACCCCAGGGTCCTTAACAAGAACATAAAATAGGGATGAAAACAGGGTGAATGCCTGTCTAATATCAGGACCAGGATCAGAAATCGTCTGACACTTGGTTGCTACTTAGTTCCAGGTGGTGGTCTCCCACCTGTGTGACAGGTGTGGTGAATCAGAAGCTCACCCTTTGTAGAAGGCCCGGGGTCCCTCCTTCTGGAGCATGGTAAGGGCACAGTGGCCAGCGCTGCTGTACTGGCCCAGGGCAGAGTTCATATATCTCGTCTTGACCACATCGACAGGAGAGGCAATAATGGTGGTGCAGAAGCCTGCCCCAAAGGCGGAAGTGAAATGGCAAGGGAGGTCATCTGCCAGGGAGAAGGAACAGGTAAGGAAGTTAGGACTCCTCACCTCATCATTCCAGAAGAAAAACCAAGGGCCTAGACAATTAAGTAGCTAAGCATGGCATTGTAGGATAAGCACTGGACCACAAGGCACAAGGTTGGTGGTTCAAACCTACTAGCTGCTCCTTGGAAACTATCTATGCAGGGTCGCTGTGAGTCGGAACCGACTCGACAGTACCGAACAACAAAGGGGCCTGGTGGTCTTAGCAGGGCTGACTCCCAAGGGCCTAAAACACTCATTATACCTATCTAGTTTTGGTTCCTCCATCTGTGAAGTGGGAGCTTCATCCCAGCTAGCATCAATAGGGCAGGTTAGAGATAGAAACTCAGTTCACAAGCAAAAGGGCAGTAGGATAAAAAGATGTGGGCTTCAGGCAACCCGATTTCCATATTCCTTGCTTGGTTGGGAGAAGGGCAAGACCCAACACCATCTACCCTAACTCACCAGTCATGAGGTTGGCCTTCAGGAGGGTATCCTTGATGAGGTCATAGGTCACCAGCTCAGCACAGTTGACAATGGCATTACGTGCCACATTGGGAGAGGTCCCTAAAGGAAGGAGAGCCTAAATGAGGTCAGGAACTGAAGGAAGAAGACGGGGAAAGGAGATGCCTGATACACACCTTTCCAGAGTCCTCGAATCCCTTC
Organism: Chrysochloris asiatica; assembly: GCF_000296735.1. NCBI lineage: Eukaryota > Metazoa > Chordata > Mammalia > Afrosoricida > Chrysochloridae > Chrysochloris > Chrysochloris asiatica. The sequence continues at coordinate 152,107 of NW_006408844.1, forward strand.
CTCCCGGGCAATGGTCTTGTAGGCATTCACAGTGCTCTGGTATCTCCGGCCACCTCCAGCCTGGGCCTGAGCTTGGAACCGGACCTTTACCACATCTGTGGGCTGGGCCACAGCTACAGCCAGAGCACCTGTAGTGCTGCCTGCCAAGAGGCGGCTACCGATGCCAGCATCTGTGGGCAAGCCTTGAGGTCAGTGGTCAGCCGGGCTTGCACTCATTTTCCACCTCACCCCTCCACACCAAAGCCACATGACTGTAACCTCTGTCTTGCAGGAGTAGAGTCCAGACCAGCTCTCTCTAACAACTCCTCACATCAAACAAAATACCACTGTGAATGTCCACTACTTGCTACATATTATAGGACAAAGCAAGGAATAAGACTAAAATGATACTTAGTGCTTCTTTCCTTTAAAGCATTGTCATTTTCTTTAATCTGCTCAACAGCCCTGAGGAATCAGAATCATTTCCATCTGACAAATGTGAAAACCAAGGCTCAGCGGGAAGTGGCCTTTCCAAGGACTGGCCTTGGGTTCTCTTCTGAGATCTTCTTCTCCTGCCATGTGACCTTGGGGAAGTCAACCTTTTTTTTGGGAGGTGGGATGGGGGTGGGTTTCAGTTTCTTCATATTTAAGATGAAGGGGTAGCATGGTTTTCGAAAGAGGTGAAATGTTAGTGTATTGGTCCACTATGTGTCCTTGGCCGAGTACCCCCGCTTCAATTCTGTTTCTTCATCTGTAACACTGGGATGAAGGAGCCCTGGGAGTGTAGTGGATTATAAATTGAACTGCTAAACCTAGAGGTCAGCAGTTCAAATCTATCAGTTGCTCCACGGGAGCAACTTTCTGTTCCTGTTAAAATTTACAACCTCAGAAACCCAATACAGGATTGCTGAGTCAGAACTGACTCGATGGCACAGAACCACACCACCATCACAGGGATGATACCACCCACTCTCATGTGGCTGTGAGGAATGTCCTGGGACAATTAGGAGATTCAGGACCCCACCAACTTCTCAGTATCTCTGACCCTCCCAGGATTTTGGAGCCTAAAGACATTATTAATGCTAAATTGAACTAGGACCAATCAACACCTGGAAGAATAGGCCAAGGAGCACATGGCCCATCTCCATACTCACGCTCAGAGCCTTTGGTGTAGAACTGCTTGACCGAATCATAGAGGCCGATGCGGACTGAGGCGAAGCTCATTTGGCGCTGCAGCCCGGCAACCAGCCCATTATAGAGGCTGCGGGGGCCTTCCGTGCGCACCATGGTCAGTATGGTGCCCAGCACGCCACGGTACTTAGTGCTGGCCATGGCCCGCACTGGCCCCTGGCTTTCTCCTTGGATCTGCAAGGCCAAGATAGGGTGGCTATAGAGATAAGCAGGTTGCCATCCTCATCTGTCTCCTTGGGAAGGAAGGAGACTAGATGCCATAAGGACCCCCAGGTGTCATCTGCTCACCTGCAGCCGGACTTTAGCAGTATCCAAGGGGAAGGTGATGAGATCTGCAATGCAAGCAGCTGTGCCAGCCCCCACAAACTTCACAGTGGCAGTTGGAGGCACATCTGTGGCCTTGAACCCAACCATGACTCTGATTTCCTGTTACCTCTCAGGGGATGGAAAATAGGAGAAGGGGGCACTTTCAGTCAGCAACAAGACGAGATGGAGAAACTCTGCCGGAATCTAAGACAAGAGAAACATATCAGCAGCAGTTTTCACAGGCCCTCTCCATCACCATCTGACCCCTCCCTGCCCCCCTTCTCTGATAGCACCAACTCCCTAAGCAAGGACACAGAGCAGCCTCTTAAGGGAATACTGGAGTGCATTCTGGATGTATGTAAGTGGAGCTAGAGAGGCAATTCCTATCTGAGGTGTCCTCACGTTGCCAACAGTTCCCTCCTTTTGACTATGAGGACAGGGATCAAGGCTGTCCTAGTGCTTCCTGACTAACAGCCACTAGGCCAGCCTCTGTCTGCAGGCTGTAGAGCATTCACTATGCGCCCACACCCCCAGCATCTGGGGATCTGACTGATGGACTACCAGGAAGGCAAGCCTTCACATGGCCATGCAAGGCCACAGGCTTACGCCCTGGGCTGGCCACTAGGGGAGGTTCCTATGGGTCTGGAATTAAGTCTAAAAGAGAATGGACAAGATGACCAAGTCCCTCAGTCTATTTCTCCCCCCTGGACCTGCAGTTTAGGGTTCTCTAGTCATTCCTGAAGTAAGGCTGCTTTCAGTAAGAGCACCAATTCACCGAGACCCAGGAGACATACTATCTGCCCTGTTGTTGTTAGATTCTGACTCAGTGGCCCCATGTGATAGAAGAGAACTGCTCAACAGGGTTTTCTAGATGGTCAGCTGCATAGGAGCAGATGACCAGGCCAACCTTTCAGTCTGGCTTGGGGGGATGGGCAGGTGATTCAAGTGGCATTTGGGCCTTGAAGGGTATACTCTGGAAATGTAGAAGGAAGTAGCCAGGGAAAAGTGGATGATCAGAAAAGACTTCTTCAACAAGGTAACATTTAGCTGGACTCTCAGGGAAGCTGGGCAATTCTTACAGCTGAGGGTAAGTGTGGGGGTGGCCCTGGCCTCTCTCTCCAATGGCCTAAAGAGTGACACTGGGAAAGTGCCCTCCCTCTGTGGCAGTTTCCTTTCCTCCGACATAGGTGATTAATATCTTCACCAAAGAAGAGGTGGGGATGGGAAAGAGTAGGTTAGAGGTTATGAAGAATGACACAGGAAACCAGGAGCTCCATTTTGTTCTCAGAGTTGCCCAGGGAGGAAGTGAGCCCAGCACCCAAGTGGGGGAGGGACACCTGCTTCTCTGATTTCACAGGAGCAGCTGATTGGCTGGCTCTGTCACTGGGGCCCAGGAGGAAAGAACTGGTCCTTGGTGAGAGGATGTGGTAGGAGTCAGCTATAAACACAGAAATCCATGGAAACAAACAGCTCACCCAGCTTCTTCCTCCTGGGCTTCTCGTCTACTCACTACATGCTTCCTCAGAGCCTGGTCCACAGGAGGCTCAGTGAAGGTGGATGCTCAAATAGCATAACAGGTGGTGAGATGCTCCCACACTCCCCAGTCCACCTTCAAGTTCTCCCTACTCTGACACCCCCACTGCTTATGGGGTATTCTATACCTCTTCCCACCCCACTGCTGGGGGCATCTATTAGCTCACTTACTCCTCAGAGCAACTCTGTGAGATAGCTACCATTACTTCCATGAGGAAAGTCTCACCTACAGGTTCCAAAGCTTAAGCTACTTGCTTTGCTCCTCTTGCCCCTCATTTATTTCTTATGCTTAGCACTAAGCATAGGCAGGATCTTACAGAAGGAAATTCCACAGCTAAGTTTTCTCATACCAACAGCTCTGAGAAAGAAAGTCCAGGCAAGTGGTATCTCTTCTCTGGGCATCAGACACAGTGCCACACCAGGTTGGCTACTTTTATTAATGTCCTCTAATCCACTTTCCCCCAGCTCAGGGCTAGGAGGCAGTAAGTGACCCCTTTCCTTAGACTAGAATCTTACCCGGACTTGTAAGGTCTCACGATGAGGCCTCCAAGATCAAGCTTCTCTAAAGACGTCCCATTCTTCAAAGCTGCCAGTGGCAATCATGATCTGATCTCTTTGGTTTTCCATAGAAAATGGCTGGGAGACGTAACACCTAATGGTCATACTATGTTTCCTGTGGGTGAGGGCAGAAGCAAGTTTAGAAAGGGACATCCACCTTAAAGGACCACACCCCAGCAGGGAAGGCTACCTGCTCAAGGCACACACTACTACTCAGTCCTTGACTTGGAGGTAAGGAGGAAACAGGACTTATTTCATGCAGGGATCAATGGGAGGAATGAACCCAGGAGTCCTCCTTCCCGCTCTGCTCTCTTAATATCTATCACACATTGCCTTTCTTACAGACGTCTGCCCTGGTGACACTCAGTATTCTAGATAAGCATGGCCGGACACAACCAGCAGTTTCTGGTTAGTGGGAGTATTAAAATGAGTGCACGATGGAGCAGATGTTCCTTGGGAGCCGTCCAGGGTCAAGGCCAAGGCTGCGAGAAGGCTGGAACAGCTGGGAAGGGCAGCTTAGGGCCACCTCTCAGCAGAAACAGCCCCAGGGAAGGTGTTAGGGCACAAGACTGGAGCTGCCAACACGCAGGCCCGCAGCCTCCAGATTGGGGGTGTCAGGGTGATTCTGGTCTTGAGAGAATCGATGGGTCCCATCCAAGGTGGAATTGGGCATTATGGTCGACAGGTGGCTGTGGTATTAATGCGAGATAGAAAGAACAAAGGGAGACAGAGAAGGGATAAGGGAAAAGAGAAAGAACAAGAACAGAGAAGGAAGACATATTACAAAATAGGTTGAGAAGAGAAAAAGTTGAGAGGGAAGCACGCGGAGCTGCGTGGCTGGAGGAGCAGGCGAAGAAGCCGGGGGCAGGAGCAAGTAGAGAGGGCGCAAGAGTGGGGCGGGGCGGGGCCGGGCTCACCGGGCCGCGGGGAAAACACGCGAGTGCGAACGGCTCAGTCTGTGGGCTGGTGGAGGGAGCGTAGAGGGAGAGAGCACGGTCGGTCGTCGATCTCTAGGCGCCGCAGGACCGGCTTGCAAGGGGACGCGCGAAGACAGTGCGGCGACTGAGGGCTGGGGGCGGGGCCTACACGACGGGGGCGGGTCTGCGGAGAGTGACTCACCGCCCTTCAGCAAAGACCGCCACGCCCTCCCCTACTCTCACTTCTCACTTCCCTGTGGACAGATAACCGCGTTCACTTGGTTCCGCCCAAAGGGTCACCCCAGTTCTTCCCTGCACCACACACATTCCTCGGGATCCGACAACCTCATTGTGAGATTAGAAAGACTGATGCCCAAGGTCACACACGCCTCTGCTTTCTCGTCAGGGCTCTTTCTAACAGTGACCTAGAGGCTCGGGTGTAAATGCGCTAGCTCAATTTCCGCCTTTTATCCTTATCCGCAAGCCCCCAAACTGCAAGTACCCGGCAGTCTGGGGCGGGAGCACGGGCTCTTCTGGGGCGGAGCCTACCGAGAGACTTGGCTGTCGATTGGTTAAGGCTGTGGCATTGCCAGAGGCGGGACCCAATCCGGGCTAGATCAGCAGGTGCCTAGTAACCTTCCCTGGGCTTCCCGCCTTCACCGCCCTGGGGACTTCAGGACCAGTCAGGGCGATTGCTCAAGCATGATGCGACAGCTCCAGTTTACAGACTAGTGAGGGAGTAGACATCCCTGCTGCGAAAGGGATGTAGCAGGTGAACTGAAACTGGTATGCTCTTGGATGACTGACTGGCTGTAACGACATATTTGTTGTTGTTGGGTGCAATTGAGTCGGTTCTGACATATATCGACCCTGCATAGAGTTTACAGCTGGTGAGGAACCTCCGGCCTGGTGGTTCAAACTGACTTTGCATTAACCCACAACGCCACACCAGAACAGACACATAAATGACCAATAATTGGATACTGTGGCTGGACAGACATGCACCTTTTGGAACTAGAAAAACTCAAACCCACTGCCACTGAGTCATAGTGACCACGACTGTAAGTCTCTACCAGAGCAAAAAGTCTCATCTTTCTCCCACCGAGCAGCTGGTGTATTTGAACTGCCAACCCTGCAGTTAGCAGTCCAGTGCTTATCCTACAGCATCACACATCAGGGACTAGAAGAAGGAAATCAATCTTTGTTTCACATTTGGGCACTGCCCTTGCGTTTGCATTCCTCTGTCCTTTTCGACCTCTGTTTTCATCCCTGTCTGCCTCACAGGACTAGTGGATTAGTTGGAGAAACCCTGGATATGCAGTGGTTAATCCCAGGGCTGCTAAGCGAAAGGTCACCAGCTGCAGGCAGGAGAAGGATGTGACAGTGTGCTTTTATAAGGATTTATGGAAACTTTGGGGGCAGTTCCACTCTGTCCTATAGGGTCACTAAGAGTTGGAATTCTATTGGACAGCAATGGTTTGTTTTTTTGGGGTTTTGAAGCAGTGGGACCCCTCTCCCTGATACACTGTAAGTTTCTCAAAAGCAGGAACAACCATATACAATAGGGGCTCAATATGTATTGTTTCTGCTGCTATAGAAAATTCTTTGAAAAGTAAAATGGGAGAATACAAGTGTGGGGGAGGGGAAAGTTTGTGGAAAATGTAATCAAAAGATAAAAATATAAACTTTATGTCTCAATATAAGCACCTTCAAGATCAAGGTACTTTAAGTGATAATTCTAACCATTTAGTTCATTCTAAAGAACTGAGAGTCCTGGGAATTTAGCCATATTAATGCAGTCTTTTTACATTATTAACCAAAGAAAAATGGGTGCCCTTAAAAATTTTTTTAAATTGTGAATTATGTGATAGTTTACATGGGAGAACATTAGCTTTACATTTATCCTATTTTATTTCATTTCATTGCAATGATTACAATTCCCTGCATGCATCATCAAACAACCAAAGGGTACACCCTGCAAGCCTGCTCCCTGGCCATCAATACACAAATCCTCTCCCTCCCAGACTCCAGAGTCCCCAGCCACTCCATCTCTCCATGTCATCGTCTCTACCTCCATCTCTGGTGTGGCTGGTTCTCTGGATAGGATCCTACACTCTGCTCTTCTCTCTTGATGGTCCCACGGATCTCCGCTCCTGGACTGCAAAGTCAACCACTAGATATTTTTTAAGATTAGGAAGCAAAAAGAAGTCAGATGCAGTCAAATCAGGACTCGATGATTTTCCATCGAAATTCTTGCAAAATTACCCTTGTTGGATGACAGGAATGAGCAGGAACATTTTGTGATGGACTCTCTGGTGAAACTCTTCAGGCATTTTCCTCTTAAAACTGGGTAATTTTCTCAATAAAGCAGATATTTGGCCTTCAACAAGCCAAATGCCTGGAGGATACCAAAAAACTGTTACCATCTTTCAGGGCTGGAACTGAACTTACCCTCATGGCTCAATGTTCAACCAAAAGGTTGTTGTTGTTGTTATGTGCCATCGAGTCGGTTCCGACCCAGAGCGACCCTGTATAGGGTTTCCGAGGGTGTAAATCTTTACGGGAGTAGAAAGCCTCATCTTTCTCCCGTGGTGCAGCTGGTAGTTTCGAACCGCTGACCTTAAGGTTCGCAGCCCAATTCGTAACCAAATGGTAGATAGGTATATATACAAGGACAACAACACGAGTAAGGTATGCTTACCATGGAATGGTCAACCACTTGAGATCAAAAGGGTAACATTTACCTAAGGACAAAGTTGAGAAGGGATGGAAAGAAGGGTGGCAAGGAAACAAGAATTACAGAGAGGAAGTGATCTAAGTTATGTTACATGGAGGGGATTGCAATAATTGAAACTAAGGTACTACGGTCAAATGATGGGTTAGACAGACGCACTACATGGACCCTCTATGACAAAGATACAAGAAACAAAATTAAAACAGACACAGATGAAAATTCTAGCACCCTGAACTTCAGAAGCAAGCTGAGAGAGGAGAATGGAGTGCTTGCAGGGAGGAGAGGCTGAGCAGGGACGTTGAGAGTGGGAGACTGACTGGTGAGCAGCTGGTCAGATGTGACTCAACCATCTTGTGAGCAGCTTTGGCAACAGAGGGAGCCCTGGCAAAGTAGATTCACATGGGCGGCAGAAAAGGTGTGATTTCTTCTTTTCCCCCAAGCTCTCTGGTGACTAGAAGTATGGCCAGCTCCCACCCTCATCCACTCCTAGCACAGACCCTGCTCTCTAGGAGTTTAGAGCCCAGTAGTTGGGAGCCATGCCAGCGTGAAGTGGGGACTGGCTGTTCTGCTTTGGTGTGCCACTTTGGTGTCTGGATAAAACCCAAAGAGTCAACAGACCAATATTTTACCAGTCACCCTGCCCCCAGCTTTCCTGTGGTTCTAAGAGACACTGAAACCAACCTCATCAAGGGGCCCCTCAAACTACTTCTAGATTGAATGCCCTGAACATAGATAACACTGATGCCAATAGGAACTCCATCTAGGGCAAGGAACTCTGCTTTCACATCTCTTCCACGGCCACCTTGAATTGAAGGAGCCTACCAGATATTTCTCCCTTTTGGATCCAACAACTGCACTGTTTGTTTCTACAAATACGACAACCCCACAATGTCTTGGAGACAGCAAATAATTTTAGCTCACATGAAGAAACGAGAGAATGGCACAAACAAATGACCAAAATACAGAAAACGTTTCAGAAGAAGAAAAGATAGTAGAACAAAGTGAAAAAGAATTCAAAAGAATGATAAGCATAGTGATTACAAATCGGACTGTGAACCGCAAGATCAGCAGTTTGAAACTACCAGCTGTTCCACGGGAGAAAGATGAGGCTTTCTGCTCCTGTAAAGATTTATAGCCCCGGAAACCCTGTACAGGGTCACTATGAGTCGGAACTGACTCCACGGCACATAACCACAACCGCCACCAAAGGATCAATTGAAAGATTGAGGAAAGCAAGGAGAAAACAACAAAATCTTCAGAATTCATGAAAACACTACAAGAACAAACAGACAAAATAAATGCAAATTTTGAAACAATACAAAACCAACAATTAGAAATGCAGAAGATTAATATACTAAGATCTTGGAAATGGACAATACATTGAAAGGGCAAAGGAGTAGCTTCCAAGAAATGGAAGCCCAAATTAGTGAGCTTGACGATACATCTCTCAATACTAGTATACTAGAAGAACAATCAGAAAAAAAGAATTTCAAAAAATCCAAAGAAAGCCTAAGACTTATGTGGGACACCATGAAGAGGTACAACTTTTGGGTGACTGGAATTCCAGAACAGAAAGAGACAAGCAGAGAGAAAATTGTCCAAGAGTTATTGGAAGGAAATTTCCCTAACTTCTAAAAAGACATGAAGATAAGCATTAGAAGCTAAACAAACCCCAGACAGGATAGATTCCAAAAGAAAACCACCAAGACATAACCATAATCAAACTTTCCAAAGTCAAAGACAAGGTAAGAATCCTGAGAGTAGCTCACAAAAAATGAATAGTTACCTACAAAGGAGACCCAATAAGACTGAGCTCTGATTTCTCAGCCGAAACCATGCAGGCAAGAAGACAATGGAATGACATATACAAAACTGAAAGAAAGATTGCCAGCCAAGAATCATACACCTAGCAAAGCTGTTCCTCAAATACAATATGGCAAAATTAGGGCATTTCTTGATAAACAGAAACTAAAGGAATTTGTAATGACTACCCCAGCTTTATAAAAAATCCTAAAGGATATTTTTTGGACTGAGAACCAACAACAGCACAGACAACAACCTGAGATTATCATACATGACAATAACACCCAGAACTCAATCCAGATATAAAAGTATTTACAGTAAAACAAATCTACAAAACTGAAAATAGGGAACCAG
>NW_006408844.1:162611-172984 GCF_000296735.1 Chrysochloris asiatica
TTGTTTGTTTGTTTGGTTTTTTTAAATGTCACCATGACCTTTGCTCTTGACTGATTTGATTATGCTTTGACTGGACCACTTCCACTTTTTGGTAGCCTTTGCTTTCATTGTGCTTTGTTCTCTGGATCATTCTGGTAAAACCATATTTCATCTTGTTACACTTCTTCCAAGAAATGCTTCAGGATCTTGATCCCACTTGTTTAAAATTCCCATTGAAAGCTCTGCTCTTATCTGCAGCTGATGTGGGCGCAGCAGTTTTGGCACCTGTCGAGCTGAAAGTTTGCTCAACTTTGATTTTTCAGTCAGAATTGTAAAGTTGAATCAACGGAGATGTCTATGGGTGTCGGCTATTGTTTTTGTTGTTAACAGTCTGTCCTCTTCAATAAAAGCATGAACATGATCATTTCCATGAGCAAAACTATCCTTGATGTGGATAGTCTGACTCTTTGGGCTTCATCTTCAGTATCAATGGTCCCCTTAAAACAAGTTATCCCTTGGTAAACTGCTGATTTCTTTCAGGTCTTGTTCCACACATTTTTCATAAAGCATCTATGATTTCACCCTTCTTCAACCCACGCTTCATCGTAAATTTGATGCTAGTTCTTGCTTCAATTTTGGCAGAATTCATGTTACTCCTTTCAAACTGATGTCTTACCCTTCATAGTGCCTCAAACTAGATCCTGTTCAGACATGTTATAACCTGTAAGTATGAGTTTATTTTGGTTCAGAAAGGTTTGGAAATCCATGTGTAGTTTTTTCATGATATGCATTTTCCATAAACTTTTTAGACACCTTATAGGGTGAGAGATGAACATTTGTTGAGTGAAATTACTGTGTGGAGCTCTGTGTGGATAATTTGCATAATTCAGGCAGGTTATGTAATTTTTTTACAGATGAGGAAACAGTCCCAAAGAGGTTAAATTACAACAAAACAGCTAGTAAGTGATGGGCTGTGACTTAACCTTGATTGATCTGGTTCTATTTGTGTGTTTTCTGTATCGTCCACAAGCTGGAAAAATCATTGGAACAGCTGAGGGGACTACAGCTGGTTTGGAGCTGGATAATTATAGCAGGAATGGAAAACACACTGGACACGTGGTCCTGGCAGAAGCAGAAGCAAAGTGGGAAATGAGAAGTCAAGCCAAAAAATTATTTATGGTCCTGAGACGTCGTCTTTCATCCACTAGCCGGTCCTGCTTCTGCATGTGAGCAGAAGTGATGAACAAATAGATGCTCAGCAAATTCATTGGTGCAATTGCTGATCTTGTCAGTAATTCTGAGGAGACACAAAGAATAAGATAGAACCAAAGGCTGGAAATGAAAGTGTCACCCTGACTGTCAGAACAGGTTGATACTGGTTTCTGAAACCATATGATAGTTTAAAAAACATGTAGACATGTTGATCCTTCTCTGATACAATTCAAGGGACCATTAAAAGGATGATGCTTAGACACTTAAAAAAGGAAGTAGGAATTATCAGGACTCCTGGTATGGTGCTGTAGGATAGTCACTGGACTGCAAACCACAAGGTTGGTAGTTCAAGCCCACCAGTTGCTCCTCAGAAACCCTGTACAGGGTTGATTATTAGTCGGAATCGACTCAATGACACTTAACAATGTAGATTTCCTTAAGAAATCCTGGTAGAATCATTTTTAAAAAACTAGAGCCAGGCAGATAAGAGTAATATACAGAAAAGTATATCATGCACTTAGTTTCTAAAACAGCTCCGGTAGGTATCCTAGCCTGGTGCTATGGGATAAAGCACTAGACTGCAAAGTCAGCTTGAACTGCAAGGCCAGTGGTTGAAGCTCATCAGCCACTCCTTAGAAACTCTATACAAGAGTCTCTATGGGTCAGAACCAACTTGATGGTGCTTAATAACAACAACAACAAGATAAAACAGCATTACTTCCATCCAAAACCTTCTGAGGTGGGACATTCCCACTAGAAAGGACAAGCAGACCAGCCTGGAACAGCTAGAGCGACAGAAGATACAGCTTCAAAGAAAGATCATCAGGAAAAACCCAAAACAAAACTGTCAATATGACTGGGTACTACAAGAATAAGCAAGTTATTCACTGGGAAACCATCAAGGCAAGCAATCAAGTTCCTTCAGGACAAACCTCCCACTAAGACTGAAACTTAAAGGGAACACATAAGCAGGCATGTAAGCTTGTGCTAGCGACCACATTGGTCTACTGGTGAATAGAAGAGGGGGAAAGTCAGTAATGAAGAAGTGGGCTGAGTTCAACCACAGTCCATTGACTCCCGTTGCTCTGGAGATGAGAGAAAGAAGAAGAGGCTGGTTGATCCAATGTGTGGTGAGACCTAGGGACACCTGAGCCTATGAACAGGGACCTAGACACAGAGGGTTATAGTTGAGAGTGAAGCATCCAGCTGATATAAAGTGAGGGGAGATGCACAAGAACACCCAAACTTGCAGATAGTACCCATTTGACCTAGCCTTCATGACTTGATAATCAGAACTCAACTAGAAGAAGATTTGTAAAAAATGAACAAAAAAATTTTTGATAAAGTAAATGAGGGTAAATTGCTACAATTTGATGAGCCTGACCTGTACTCATGGAGGTAGTAACTTTAAATACCAACAGAGAGGGAAGGAGTCTTCACATCAAGTATCAATGCTATCCCCTGTGTACACAGGGTAGATAGGGAAGGGCAACTCAGACATTGACTACCTAAAATGAGGGGGCGATAAAGGCATGAGGTGACTGGCTTACAACGTTTCAAGTGGGAGTTTAGTTTAATAGTGTGTGGGGGAAGAAAGAGTCCTCACTGAGTAGTTTTCATCTTGTCTAGATAAGTCTGGTTAAAAGAGATGGAGATAAGATTCTCATGATTCAATAGTGAGTAATTGTTATCCTGACTAATTGCAACTGTCACAGTTGTAAAAGTAGACGTTTTGTAACAAAAATGGAGGAGTATTTAATCTTACAGTCCAGAAACAAAGGACCCTAGGACCATCAAGGGAGAAGAGCACAAGCGGAATGTAGGACCCTATCCAGAGAAGCAGTGACACCAGAGAAGGCGACAGAGATGAGGACATGGAGAGGGGGAGCAGCTGAGGACTCTAGATTCATGGAAAGAGAGGGACTGAGAGCTGGTGGCCAGGAGGCAGACTTGCAGAATGTGCCCTTTGGTGATGTAAATTATTATATATGCTTGAGGTGTTTTTTTTTTTTTTAAAGCTAAAGGGAATAGAGAGAAATACTGTTGACTGATGGTACGTGGAGGGGATTATAATCGTTGTAATGAAACAAGGTGTATGATTTGTTGAATGTAAAACTGATGATCTATCTGCCCTGTAAACTTTCACTCAATCCACAATTTAAAAACTTAAAAAAACAACAGCATTACTGTGCACTCCACCCCTCCACCCCCTGCTCACACACAATCAACCAATTACCGTTGATTCTGAAGCATGGTGACATCATGTGGTTTAGAATAGGTCTGTGCTGTGTAGGTTTTCACTGGCTACTTTCAGTCAGGTGTAGGCCAGTCTTCTGGGTGGATTTGAACTGTCAACCGTTTTTTTTTTTTTTTCTTTTTTGAACTGTCAACCTTTTGATTAGTAGTTCAGTACTTAACTGTTTGTGCTGCCTGGGGACTCTGTGCCACAGATAACCTGGTCCAAAATATTCAGTTCTCTGTGGTGGCTCTGTAAGATAAGCAATGAACTGCAAACCACAAGGCTGGCTGTTAGAGCCCATGAGCTGCTCCGCAGGAGAAAGATGAGGCTCTCTGCTCCTACAAAGATTTATTGTTGTTGTTGTTGTTAAGTGCTGTGGAGTCAGTTCTGACCCATAGTGACCCTGTATGGGGTTTCCAAGGAGTGGCTGGTGATCCTTGAACTACCAACCTTGCGGTTCAAACCAACTTTGCAGTCCAGTGCTTAATCCACAGTGCCACACAGCCTCAGAAAGCCTATACAGGGCTCGCTATGAGTTAGAGCCGACTCAATGGCACTTCAATAATCAATAAGTCATGCATAGTATTGAGGAGTCCTGATGTGATGCTGTGGGATAAAGCACTGGACCACTAGGTTGATGGTCCAAACTTACCAGCTGCTCCTTGGAAACAGGGGCGCTATGAGTCAGAACTGACTTGATTGATGGCACTTACCAACAACAACATAGTATTGAACACATGGCTATGTTAACAGTTTTAAGAAAGAGTATTCTGGAACAAAAAATTATTAGCAAAAATATGAAGGTAAGTCAAAAAGTATTGATACAAAACCATAGAACTCTTTATTAATCAAAACTATCAAAATGTGATGCTATTGTTTCTCAACATATCTTCCATCTAGCTGTATGCACTTCTGAAAGTGGTGTATTAATTTCTGTAACCCATCCCCAAATAAATTTGCGCTCTTTAATTTAGCATCCTTGAGAGACTCAAATCATATTCCTTTGAAATGCTCTTTTAGTTTAAGGACAAAAAGAAGTCTGAAGGGGTAAGATGAGAGCGGTAGGGAGGATGGGGGAAGGTTTCCCAATGAAATTTTCCTAGGACAACCCTTGCTACATCCTTGAAGAATGAGCAATACATTGTCATGATGGAAAAAAATCTCATTTGGCAACTTTCCTGGCTTTTTGGTCACTTGTCATTTGTCAAAATTGAAAAATGCAGTTTCAGTTTTCTTCAAGCTTTTTCCTAATAAGCCCCTATGATTGTCCTGTGTCCTTCAAGAAAATCTAACAACTTTACCTCTTTGGGGTTCTCCAAAGCAGTAGCGGTAACCTCTTAAGCTGACCTCTCTGCCTTGAATGTAACAAACCCAGCAGATCTCTACAATTTTGATTAGACTTTTTTTTTTTTAAAGAATGTAATCTAACAAGACTAAGACAAATATATTACTGAGAGAACTTGTCTGCAGTCACTGAATGATCACAGAAAAACCAGAAACCAAACTCAATGCCTCAAGTTGATCCTGACCCATGGCAACCCTCTCTAGGGTTTCCGGGGCTGTACCTCATTACCAGAACAGAAAGGCTCATCTTTTCCCCTCGGAGCAGCTGGTGGGTTTGAACTGCTGACCTTCTGACTTGCTGTTCATTGCTTATCCTACAGTGCCACACTAGGCTCCTACTGACCACAGAGACATGCTTAAAATGAATGAACCTTGTAAACATGCTAAGTGAAAGAAGTCAGCCATAAAAGACTGTATTTTATATGATTCCATTTATATAAAATGTCCAGAAAAGGCAAATTTATAGAGACAGCAAATATATCTATTTTTCCTCTTAGGTTTATGCAGTAAAATTCTAATCACTTACTGAGAAATGTTATTCCAAAGTTATAGTCTCATCAGGAAAATGTGAAAAAGATTCTGATACATATTCTGTGATTTTATACTACAAATGCCACTGTGTAGGAGGTCATTCAATATGAAAACAATTGCTCTGATATCTTTTTCATCTTCCTATTGAATATAAATGAAGTCCTGGTATGACACTGCAGGTTAATGCCCTGTACTGCAAAGTTGGTTTGGACTACAAAGTTGGCTGTTCAAGTTCACCAGCCGGTCCTTGGAAACCCTATACAGGGTTGCTATGGGTTAGAAGCAACTTGACAACACTTAACAACAGCAACAATATTTCATATAAATACAGCTTAAAGATGGTTTAAAAATAATCATTCAGGTTATTTTTAAAAAATTGTCAAAATTAGTGCTCCAAAGCAAAATATACTTTCTATTCTTAAAGCAAATATTTCACATATAAAAAGAATATTTGCTATATTGCAAGCATGTAATCTCATTCTATATGTAGCTACATTTCTAGAGAGTTAAAAAACAATGAGTAGTCCCAGATTATAAACAAATTTGGTTCCCAAGTCTGTCTTTAAGCTGAATTTGTATATAAATCAGAAATTAAGTACAGTTTGTATCTAAAATCAGTCAAATGTTTGTCTTGTTAAGTGTTGTCGAGTATGTTCTGACTTATAGTGACCCTGTATAGAATTTCCAATGAGTGGTTGATGGGTATGAACTGCCAGCCTTGCAGTTAGCAGTCCAGTGCTTATCCTATAGTATATATTTTTCTATACATAAAAAAACAAAAGCAACATTTCCAGACACCCCAAAACATTGTTAACATGATACAGTAATAATGCTATGATGTGCATGCAAAACAGCGCTGTTGATTACACACTGCTGATTCTACCCTCAATTTTTAACATGAAAGACTTTATGGGGGTTTGGTTTAGGTAACCAGATGTTGTATGTAAATTTGATGCTCATAACCCAGGGACTGCCAGTATAATTTTGCATTTAAAGAATTACTTTGCAAGACTATTAGGATGAATTACTTTTATTATATAATATTTAGTGGTGGTGGTGTGCCTTGGAGTCAGTTCCAACTCATAGTGACCCTGTACAGGGTTTCTGGGGCTGTAAATATTTATAGGAGCAGAACACCTCATCTTTCTCCTGTGGAATGGCTGGTAGTTTCGAACTGCCTGCTGACTTTGAGGTTAGCAGCCCAACTCGTAACCACAGTCCACAGAAACATATAAATATTCTGACGGCACGTAGATTAATGATTGGGTAAGAAGAATAGAAGGTTTGGTTTTCTTTTTTTGGATGATGAGAATGGTTTAAATGGATTATGGTGATGATTGCACTACTCTAAATATACTAAAAGCCATCAAATTTTACACTTTCAGTGAATGAATTGTATCCTTCATGCATTTCATCTCAACAAGACTGTTATCAAAAAAAAAAAGGAAAAGGAAACCTCCCCTTCTCCCTACCTCCTCCCAAATGCAAATTATACTATGTTAACATTCTTTCAAGGACTGGTCATCATATTTTGAATAAATTCTAAATGGATCAAGAAAGCATCTCGTGAGATATCAGTGCATCTTTGTAGTCTAAGAAATTTAACCTTGCTTACAAAGCAAGGTTAAATTATACATAAGTATGCTGATTTCCATATCTTCAACAATGTTCCACTGACATGCATAATTTAAAGCTATCCACAGGAATTTTTTTTTAACTTTTTGTTGTGAATTGAATGAAGATTTACAGAGCAGATCATCAGTTTCACATTCAGCAATTCCTACACATTTCATCTCGTTGATTGCAATCCCCTCAGTGTAACATCATTGATCCCACTTCCTTCCTGTGTTTCTTGTTTCCATTCTTCCTTTGTTCACAACCCTTCTCAACTTTGTCCTTAGGTACATGCTGCCCTTTTGATCTTGAATGGTTGACCATTCTGTGGTGTGCATACCTCAGTGGTGTTGCTGTCTCCCTATATACCTATCTGTTGCTTGGCTGACAATTGAACCATGAGGGTGTGTTCAGTTCCAGACCTGAAAGGTGACCGAGGGCTATAGTTTTGGGGTTCCACAGTCTCTAACCAGCATGCCAGGTCTTTTTTATGATTTTGAGTTTTTCCCACATTTTCTCCCTCTCTATGTTGTGTAAGTACCATGGAGTTGGTTCTGACTGAGAGTGACCCTGTAGAACGTTTCTAAGGAGTGGCTGGTGGTTTTGAACTGCTGATGTTGTGGCTGGCAGTCTAGTGCTTGTCCTACAGTGCTTCTAATGTGATCCCTTCCAGAGCAGCTAGTAGTCGTAGCTGGGCACTGTCTACTTCTGGTCTCAGGGTCGTGGAGACTGATGTTCACTACTCCATTTGTCCATTGGATTAATTGCTTCCAAGTGTCTTCAATTTTCATCACTTTTTCTTCCAGACAGGAGGAGACCAATAGTTTTACCAATAGTCACGAGCTCTTAAGATTCCAGTCGCAAAGTAGGATGTAGAACATTATCTTTGTGATTATGTTATGCCAATTGTCTATGGTGTCTTCTGAGACTATGGCCCTGAACCGCCAGGCCCACCAACTCATTCCTGCAAGGTGTTTAATAATGTCTAATTTGTTTTCATAACTTTGTATCGCCACAGGAATTCTTTGTGCCTTATCTTTTAATACCAGATGTGTGTTGTTTTATATTTTTGTTATTTTAGTATTAAAAAGTCTTTTTACCAGAAGAGTTAAATCTATTATTCCCAAAAGTGTACATAACAAAACATAAAATAAACATGGTTTATGTTTGATAAACTAACATATAAAATCATTACTGCAATATTCATGCTGTTGTTGTTAAGTACCGTTGATTCCAACTCACAGTGACCTTATACACAGTGTCTGAGGCTGTACATCTTTGCACGAGCAGAATGTCTCATCTTTCTTCCTTGGAGTGACTGGTAGGCTTAAACTGCTAACCTTGTGGTTTGAAGTCTAATGCTTATCACATGTTGTTGTTGTCAAGTGCCGTTGAGTCGATTCCGACCCATAGCAACCCTGTATAGGGTTTCCAAGGAGTAGCTGGTGAGATTGAACCGCCAACTTTGCAGTTCAAATGGCTTTGCAGTCTGGCGCATTAACCCACAGCGCCATACCAGGACTCCGCTTATCACATAGCAGCATAAATAAAGACTGAGTATAAATGTTGTTGTTGTTGTTGTTGTTGTTAAGTGCCATCGAGTCGGTTCCGACCCATAGCGACCCAGTACAGGGTTTCCGAGGGTGTAAATCTTTACGGGAGTAGAAAGCCTCATCTTTCTCCCGCGGAGCGGCTGGTAGTTTCGAACCGCTGACCTTAAGGTTCGCAGCCCGATTCGTAACCACTATGAAATGTTAACAGCCATCATAAAGCCTATAAGGTATAGCTTTAGCTTTAGAAAGGAAACACATCATCTTGATAAAAACAGTGCTGGAAGTTCATTGTTGCATTGTTGTTGTTAAGTGTTGTTGAGTTGGTTTCGGCACATAATGACCCTGTATAGTGTTTTTGAGGAGTGCCTGGTAGGTTTGAACCGCTGACCTTTCCATTAGCAGTCCAGTGCTTATCTTACAGCACCACATAGATATACTATAATAAACAAGAGAGTCCTTAGGTGGTTAAACAGTTAAATGCTCAACTACTAACTGCAAGATTGGCAGTTCAGCCATGTGAGGCATCTCAGCAGACAGCTTAGTGATCTGCTTCTGAAAGGTCACAGCCTTGAAAACTCTACGGAGCAAGTCTACTCTGCACACATGGAGCCATCATAAGTTGGAATTCACTTGACAGCAACTAACAACAATAAATAATAGGCAAGACTCCAGATACTATTAAATGTTTTCTAAACTACAAGGAAGACCACAGAAGAACTGATGCATTTGAGTTATGGTGCTGGAGGAGAATATTGAAGGTACCACAGACTGCCAGAAGAACAAACAAATCTGTGTTGGAAGAAGTACAGCCAGAGTGATCCTTAGAAGCTAGGATGGTGAGACTTTGTCGCTCATACTTCAGACATATTATCAGGAGGGACCAGTCCCTGGAGAAGGACATCATGCTAGGTAAAGTGGAAGGTCAGTTAAAAAGGGGGTGACCCCTAATGAGATAGATTGGCACAGTGGTAGCAACAACAGGCTCAAATGTAGCAGCGATTGTAAGGATGGCACAGGATTAGGTGGTGTTACGTTTGGTTTTGCATAGGGTTGCTGTGGGTCCAAATTGACTTGATGGCATCTAACAACAACAAATTACAACACAGCAAACACAACATTATTTAAATGTAAGTTATACTGCAACAGTAAGATGCTTTTTAGTGACTGGCACTATAAATATAGCTAACTTTCAGGAGGAAAAAAAGACACATACTGTGAGCAATGACTGGTGAAATCAAATTACTGCAAACAAAGATTAGCCGTGAGAGGAGATGAAGGTGACATCCCTCCTTCTGATAAGATGTCAGTTCTGAAGATTACGTTCCCAGCAGGAAGTTAGACTCAAAAACAGGCCTCTCTACAAATATGCAGTATTGAAGCACCTTCCTGGAATGTGCGAGCAAAATCAGGAACAGAGAGTTTTCTACTGGAATATAAAATTTTAAAGACATTCTTTTCTGTAAAGGATGTATGTAACAAATTTCCTATAAACTTTCAAGTTAAATTCAGAACGAAACAGTGGAATTCCAAAACTCAGCTCATGAGGAACCTAGTCTGCTTCTGTTGTGGCAACAGCCAATTTTTGTTTTGTTTGTGAACCCACAGTTGCTTCCTCAATAACTGTTTCAAATGATTCTGTACTCTCAGTTACTCTGAACTGGAAGTCAAATCAGGTTCTCCTTTCTCATCAAAGCATCACTGAGTTTTCTGTTTGTAGGTTGACTAGAAGTGGACAACACTTTTGTTCACTGAAAGTCTTCAAACCCATATTGTTTGTTAATGTTTGCAGTGCTATCTTTCTTTTCTTTTTTTTCATGTTTTATTGTGAATTATATGATATTTTACATGAGAGAACTTTAGTTTTACATTCATTCCACCGTATATCGTTTCATTGCCATGGT
>NW_006408844.1:173349-218930 GCF_000296735.1 Chrysochloris asiatica
GTTCTATTTCATCAAATGGAAAAGATATTATGAATAGTTTCTTCCCATCATTCAGCATGTGAACATAGGAACTACTTTAGGATCACAACCCCAAGACATTAATAAGAACTTTGCAATATATCTAACAAGTTTTTGAAGTCTTATACCTTTGGATAGTGTATTAGTTTCCTAAAGGTGCTGGTGGTAACAAAGTACCACAGGTGGATGACTTTAAACAACAGAATTGTATTGGCTCAGAGTTCTGGAGGCACTACCTAATTCAGGGTGTCTCTCTGAAGGCTCTAGGGAAAGATCCTTTTATGACTCTCCTGGCTTCTAGTAGCTCTAGGAGTTCCTAAGCTTACAGCTACCAATGCAGTGTAATTCTATGGCCACAAGTTCTTGGCCACAAGTCATGGTGGACAGCTGTCATCATGAGTTTGGTCAGAGACAGAACTGCTGTAGACATTGAAATCCTACGTGTGCTGCTCAGAGTGCTCCAACACTGGGATTAACTCTTCATTTCTCTGCCCAAGTACACAATTGCTCCTGAGAACTGCTTCTCTGTCTCTTATCAGGTACCACTAAGATTGGATTAAGACCTACTCTACTCAAGTCTGACCTAGTGTTAACTACTAACGCCTTCAGAGACCCTATTTCCAAACAAGGACACAGTCACAGGTATTAGGGATTTGGACTTCAACATAAATTTTTGGGAACACAATTCAATCCAGCCAACAGACAATAATATGGTAAATGTGCAATTTAAACCAGATGGCATGGACTTCTGGGATTGTTAAGTGCTGTCAAGTCGGTTCCAACTCATAATGACCCTGCATGGGGTTTCTGAGGAGTGCCTGATGGATTTGAACAGTAGATCTTGCAGTTCGCAGTCCAGTGCTTATTCCTATAGTGCCACACCAGGACTCCGACTTCTGGCATAGCTAGTCTAATCCCCATGTAGGACAACTGCTACAGGGCCGGATTTCATTGATAAGAGAATTCATGGAAGCAAGCAGCATGAATTTTTTGTTTAGAACTCTGCTACAAATTGTAGGGTCCAAATCAAGGCTGGCGTATTGTAAGAGATTCAGAGGAAAACCATAATTGGGTGCTTCTATCTGTGTTGTGTAATTATATCTTCATTTTGATGCAAACAGTATTATGTTTCTCAAAGTGCATGATCAAACTATCTCTGCCCTTTTCCTTCACCAATGTTCTGAGCCTTTTCTAGCTCTAAGGAAATTGTTAGCGACTCAGCTAAGAGTTTGCAACTTTGAACACTGGCTGCATTACTTTATTTGGTGAAAGAGTTCTTTCAATGAAAAGGCAATGAGTCAACTAGAAAAGCAATATCTTTTTTTTTTCTTTCTGTCTTGTAATAAGTTTATTTGCAAACATAGCCAGTATGCTATATAAATTCAACTGAGTTTGATCCATTTTTCAGAGATTGTACTTCTTAAAACATTCTTACCTGTTTCATGGACGAAATTTCTTAAGGAGTTGGTATCTTACTATAAAGAAAGTGACATCAAATCCAGACCCAAAGTGTACTTTCATCACAATTAGTAACTGCCACTTGTTTCCACTGAAAATGGCAAATACTTTACTGGGCTCGCCTCATAGTGGCCCCTGTGGACCACAGAGATGGTAAACCTCTGGATGCTCTGCTCCAACACAGCGCTGTTGGAGGCTCTGAGAAAGACACAGAGAAAAACAACAGAAGAAATGGCTGAAAGTGATAGCCTTGGTGTATCCTGTACAGTAGACAGACCCAAACTGCATATACTGGTCATGTCAGATGGGTCTTGACTATTGTATTGGTATCAGTAGCCAAGACTTCTTATGCAGGTCGCTGAGTTGTTCAGGGTGTCTGAGGGTAGGCTGGATGGGTGATGCCATCTGTCCTTGGCTCAGTGGTGCGGTAGCCAACAATATTACTTTCTGAGTAGGTTGGCTGGTGGGTGTGGTGGGTGATGGGGGGCTTGGGACCAGGTTCCCCTCTGCTGGCCAAGACAGTGGGTGGGGGTGGATGTCAGGCTAAGAAGGCAGAGGCATGAGCTCTCTACCTAGCTAGGTCAGGGTTGTGGTTGGTGAGTTTGTAGGAATGTGGTCATGGTTTACAGAGTTGGGAGTGTGTTTGAGTGCAGATGCCATTGCTTGCTGGGCTGGGGGAGTCTTTCTATCTGTCTTGCATTCTCCGGAAGAATGGAATCTAAGGTCACTAAATTTCTGATCCCAATTAAAATATCCTGTAGAAGAATTTATCCCTCTCAGTTTCATTACTTGAATAGAATCTTCTAGGTAGATGTGTATTTCATATATAGAAATTCATAGAAGGCATAGTTTCTGTACTGTAGTGGGCTACAAGTTGGGCTGCTAACTGCAAGGTCAACAGTTCAACACTACCAGCGGCTCTGCCGGAGAAAGATGAGGCTTTTTGCTCCCATAAACATTTATAGCTTTGGAAACTCACTACCATATCACTATGAATCAGAAGTGAGTCCACAGCACACAACCACCACCACCACGACCAGGAGCTTACAAACTGAGGCCAGGAGTTTGAGGGTGATTTTCACATGTCAGCCCAGCCAAAATAAATATTATATTTAATGTAAAAGCCATGTTGTTGTTGTTAAATGCTATCGAATGGGTTCTGGCTCAGGGTTTCCAAGGAGCAGCTGTGCATATTAATCTATAATGAATACTTCCACATGTTTTTCACAAATGTGGTGAAACTCATATGAAATTGTTCACTAGAGATGAGTTACTTTTGTTGTTAACTGTCATGGAGTTAGTTCTGACTCATAGAGATGCTATATAGGGTATGAGGCTATAAATCTTTGTAGGAACAGAAAGCCTTATCTTTCTCCCAAAGATCAGCTGGTGGACTCCAACTGCCAATCTTGTAGGTTATCCGCCTCTGACAACAAACCTATGAGGTATTGTTTATAATTCTCACTTTTTTGTCAGGATATTGAGGTTTACACATTCCTGGTGATTAGCATGCTAGTAGGGATATGAGGGGTGAGGTTTGAATGAAGTTCTGGCTATCAGTAGAGCCATATAAGGCTGGGTTTACATTATCCCTTTGAAAGACGTTCAGTCTTATGCTTGGAAGGGAGTAATGTGTGATGCTTATTATCTTACCCTTTTTTGTATCATTTCAGAAAAATCACCTTTCAGAAGGTTCCTTTCCACAAGTAGGGAAGGAAGGAGCAACTGGGTGTGGAGGTGAATGAAAATGCAGGTGTGTTCTGTCAGCATCTTCAAGTAGCTTCCCTATAGGTGCTCTAATGGTCTAGAATAGAAGCATCCTGCACCTGCCTGTGGGCCTCAGCAGTGATCTAACCTCATGAACTGCTGTCCCTGGCTTCCCGCTGGCAGAAGTTAGTGGCTTAGAGGAAGCTATCTCCTGATTCTTGCAATCACAGAACTTTAGAGCCTTAGATCCTCTGGTCCAATACCCACCTTTTACAGAAGGAGTAGCTGAAGCCCCAAAAGGCCAAGTAACTGCCTGCAGTCACCCAGTGAGAGAACAGAAGGAAATGTAGGCTCGTGGGGTCAGCACCCCTGCTGATTAGACAGAGCCCAACTCTAACAGAAAATGAAAAGGGAAAATTCTGTTACAAAATGAGGTAGGAGGGAAAAGGGGCCGCTCTTATTCTCACACTCAAGGTGTGAACTTCTTTATTGAATCATGATCATTTTTTTTAATCATAATTTTTCAAAAATTCTGAGCCCTGCTACTTTAGGTTCTCAGGCAGGTATCTACTTCTTTTCCCCTAAAGCTCCAAAACACTTCAAGGTCCAACTGGGAGTGGGGACTGCATGGGGGTGGGGGTGGGCAGGGCTCCTATGGGTTTACTTCATCCTATCATCATGCCCCTCCCGACACACACACACACACACACACACACACACACTCCTGCTACCAGGCCCTGATTCCTTTGGTCTCAACTCTACACAAACATGTCTTTCAGAAACGTCAGTGGCAGTTCCTCTGTCCCAACAAAATCTTTCCTGTAGTATTGTGCTTATATTTACATTTGAACAGAGCGTGAGCTTTTGTAAAGTGCTTTCATGTGCAGCTTCTCACTTGATCCTCACAACACCCTTGTGAGGCAGGCAGGGAAGGGATTATTCCCCCATTATACAGGAAAGGGAACAGAGGCTGTGCGCTTGGTTCTCCAGTTGTCAGAGCCTCAGCCTCACACCCCTTTGCACAGGTTTCTTCTTTTTTTTTTACCTCGAGTTTTCTAGAATCCTAGTGGATTCTACATAGCAGGCATTTTACAAATGCATCTGAATCCACGGTTACTCAGATCTGCACTCAAGAGGTTTTGTGTTGCCCTTGCAGTGTTTCAACGCCTTGGCTGAGTTTCCAACTGAATTGTGGGCCACTCTGGTTCCAGGCTTGCAGTCTTTTGTGTTTATATTTCATTGTTTAATCAAAGTTTTAGGGGATACAAGTTTACAAACTTCCATTTTATCTAAAACTTCTGTTTTATCCAAATGGGTCTGTTTTGGTTTTATTTTCTCTTGCCTAAATGTTAGGCATTCAATCTAATGGGTTTAAAAAAATTAATATAATTTGTTTTCCATCTTGTCAGTGCAAAACGAAGTATTCTTAAGACAAAGCACTGAAGATCAGGATTGTTCCTCCTCTTCTACTTCTGATACTTCTACAGCAAGTAAATAGTTCTGTAAACATGTGTGTTGAGTCTGCATTCTCCTGTGTACAGATCCACTGTTTCATTCCGTCCTTGGGTCCATAGCAGTCAAGAACAAAATGGCCTTCTTGTCTTATTCAAAATGGAGATTCCCGTAACATCTGGACATTCATCAAGGCCCGTTTCAGCTGCTCATACGTTACAAACATCATCACATTCCAGGCTCCCAAACGCAGAAAGGAGGGTGTGAATCTGATGAGATAAACAAGCAAAACATCAGATGGGCAGGGTAAGAGACCAGAACTGGCTCTCCTCTCGTGCTCTCCCCCCAGTGTTAGTGCCAAAGGACTACAGCTGTTAATCAGCATTTTCTGAGATCTGATCAGTTTTTTCTTCTCTGCTGGAGGAATTTAGGCAGAAGCTGGAGTCAGAAAAGGAAAGAAAACTGACATTTATTTTGAGCCAGGCTAACGTGTCAGGAAGTTTCACTCATATTACCTCAGCTAATTCTCATAATACTTCTGTAAGGTAGCTATCACTGGTGCCAGGTTTCATTTTCAGAAACTGAGGCAAAGGAACACTGAGTGACTGAAGTGAAATCACTTGTCAGAGATGGAGTTCAATGAGCTCAGTCTCACCTGACTCCACTCTGCTTCTAAATATTTCTGAACTCATTTACATCGGGAGTAGTCAACTCTGGGGAGGCCCCCTGCCAGGACACCCAAGATACTCAGCCAGAGCTCAGACTTCACCAGCAGGGGTTTAACCATGTGGCACCAAATCTAGTGAATCTCCAGACATCCTGCCTGTCCTATCAACAAAAGTGTTCCGGAGAAAGCCTTTCCTCAGATGGGAGAGTCCCCGGCCTCAGCTGCACTTCATAGACTCGGGCCTCTCACTCCACCAATCCCTTCCTAGTCTACTCTACACATCCATGAATTTGCTCATGTTGCTCCCTCTCCTTGGAATATCCCTTATTTCTTTGCCCTTTGCTCTGTAGGATTCAGCTCTGGCATTTCATGCCCAGTTCTTACTGAATGTGGCCTAGGCCCCTCACAGGGAGAACATGAGAACTCTAGAGTCAGACCTGTGTTTAGATCTGAGCTTGACTAGTTTTATGATCTTGGATAAATTATGTACTCTTTCCAAGCCTTAATTTTCTCATCTGTAAAATGAGGAAAATAACATTATCTACCTCATAAAATTGTCATTTTTATTAGATGAGCTAAAGCTGTTCCGCGGGAGAAAGATAAGGCTTTCTACTCCCGTAAAGATTTACAGCCTCGGAAACCCTGTACAGGGTCACTATGAGTCGGACCGACTCCACGGCACATAACAACAACAACAACAATGCTGTAATGCACACAGCACACAGCCAGTATCAGTAAATGTTCAACAAGTGTCACATAACTTTTGACTGCTCTTTTAGGGCCTGGCACACACAAGATGTGTTTGATGAGTGAAAGAATGAATTGAAACAGTGGTTAAAATAGAAGACAACAGATAGAGGCACATACAGGAAAGGAACAGTAGGTCGACTGAGATGCCATTTTACCATGCCCAGGCTCAAGAAACTACAATGGCTGCTATTTGCTTGATGGGTCCAATCTAACATTAGGAGCCAGAAAACAATCTGCTGAAGGCATCACTGGATGATGAGAGGGTCACCCAAAGAGCTTACCAGTATGACACCCAATAACATGTAGTGTAAGCAACAATAATGGCTGACTTGAGTCATGGCGCTGCCATTTTAACTTTGTGGAATTGGACAAGTCACGTAATGTTTCTGAGTCCTCAGTCCATCCCTCAGTAAATTGAGGGATTTACTACCCACTTCAGGAGTTGTTAAGGTAATATGTGTAAATTGCTTAGCACAAGGCCTAATACATAGAGCTTCAGCTGTCTGGATGATTATTATTACCCTACATGAGTATTTGTTTGTGATAGGGACTCTGGGAAATAAAAGATGCATATGCCACCAGCGTCTAACTTCACGGAACTTGTGTTCTAATAAGGACCTTACAATAACTTACAAATACTATAATATCAGTTCAAAAAAAACCAAAAACATCCAACGATTAGCATTAAGTCATTTCTCATTCATAGTAACCCTGTAGGATAGAATAGAATGGTCCAAGGCTGTAAATTTTTACAGAACCACAGACTGATACAATTTTTTCCAGTGGAGTGCCTGGTGGGTACAAACTGCTTAAACACTGTACCACCAGGGTTCCTTTAATACAAGGTTGTTGTTGTTAAGGTTATAACTCATGGCAACCCTGTATGTTTCCAAGGTGTGGTTGGTAGATTTGAACCACCAACCTTGAGGTTAGCAGTCCCGTGCCTATACTACAGGGAACATTTATACCTAAGAGTATCAAGTGGGCGGTAGTATTTCAGAGTATTGAAGGAGGACTAAGATTCAAAGCATGTACATAGCAAAAGGAAGGAATTGTTTCTAAAGGAAACAGTAAATGCAAAAATAAGGAAGTGAGAACTCCTGAGGTGTGTTGGCATAGTAAGTTTAGCATTTCAGCTATTTGTTAATCAGGTGATCAGTATCCTGGTAGAAGGCTAGAGTAGTCTCAGGATCAGTAATCACCTCTTGCCCTTGTCCAAATAAGTTTGGCAACAGACACCATAGGAGTCCCTGGGTGGTACAAATGGTCAAATGCTCAACTTATAGCTGAAAAGTTGGTGGTTTTCAGAGATCCCTCAGAAACCAGGCCTGGTGATCTGCTTCTGAAAACTCTGTGGAGCAAAGTCACCCAGGGTCACAATGAGTCGGGATCGACTCAACAACCACTAACAACAGACTCATTTTGCTCAGTCTTCCCTGACCCTCCAAATCAGGGTTGGGCCACTCTCTCTCTCTCTCTTAGCTTATTTATGTTTCCTTTGTAGCCTTTACATCTGTGCTGCTCACCACTCCATCCCCAGTGTGGCACAGTAAAGAATGAAGGGAACCTGGCTTCTCTGGGAGAGAATATTAAGGCATAGGAGAAGGCTCACCCCTTATAGAAGGCTGTGGGGCCCTCCTGGGCCACCATCTTCAGCATACAGTCGAGGGGGCTGCGGTAACGACCTGGGGGTGAGTTCATGTACCGGGTCTTCACCACGTCCACTGGAGAGGCCACTACTGTGGCACAGAAACCAGCTCCAAAGGCAGAAACAAAGTGGCAGGGGAAGTTGTCTGTAGAGAGGAAGGGATAACAGATATCAGGCTGTGGGATCGGGCATACATATGCTTTCTGTTTCATGTGTATTCATTGTCCCAACTCCTATAGGACAAGCTATGAACACCTCAGGAATAAGGACAGATTTTCTATATCTTTTACAGTCTCAAGGCTAACTTCTTGGTAAACAATCCATTGCTGTTGAGTCGATTTGGACTTAGAGCAAGTCCCTTTGTATCAGAGAAGAACTGTGATTCTGTTCAGAAGTAAATCATCAGGGCTTTTTTTCCCTGAGGTACCTCTGGGTAGAGTCAAAACTCCAACCTTTCAGTTAGCAACCAAATACATGAAATATTGGAGTCACCAAGGGTTCCAAGCTCTTAGTAAATATTGGCAAAATAGAATTGTTCTGCTCGGAACTGGAGGGTTATAAAGCCCAATTTCATTTGGCCATTAAGGAAACTGAAGTCAGAGAAGGTGAGTGACCGTGGTGCTCAAGGTTACATGGGAAGTAGTAGAACTGAGACTTGAACCCTGGTCTCTAGCCTCCTATTCCAGAGCCCTTTCCTATCTATCACAATGATGCACTATCATTTCATTGGGTCCCATGCCTCTCTACTCCTGAAGCCCAGTTGCCTCTGGGTGATATCTACTCTGGTGCATTCTAAGTTCCTTCCATGCTGTACTTTGGGGTGTCTGGCAGGCTAACATGGGAGGGCTGTTAGCCTGGAGTACATGGCCTCACCGGTCAGCAGGTGAGACTCTAGCAGCTTCTCCTTGATGATGTCATAAGTCACCATCTCAGCACAGTTGACGATGGCATTCCGTGTGATGTTGGGAAAAGTTCCTATTAGGCAGTACAGAGGAGGCTGGTGAGTGGGCATGGAAGAACAGACACCCTGGGTGCAAGGCTACAAGACATTTCTTCTAGTTTGGGAGCCATGTGCCCCATTCCCAGGTGCCAGAGGAGCTCACCCCAGCTGAACAGATTCCACACCTTCTACTGTTAACAACTCTCACATGATCCATTTCCTCACCAGAGATAGAAACCAGAAGCACACTTATATTGTTTGGGTCACATGGCTTTCAAAATTAAAATAGGCCTCTGATCCAAGACCCAGGAAGTGTTTCTTTGGAAGAGGAAGGCTGGGCCCCTGGGATAGTGACAGAATGCAGTTCTGGCAGAGCCCTTGGAGAGTGTCAAGGCCACCCCCTCATTTCCCAGGTGAGGCAACAGGCTCCAGGAGGGCACTCAGCAAGTAAGGGCGGAGCCAGGTGTTTTGTCCTTAAACCATGCGGGCTTGAAAAACTTCACTGGGTCACTGTTTCTTTTCAAGGATTCATGTGGCCTCAAGTCCACATGTGGGCGAGAGTTAAGCATTTGTTGAGGTGGTCACTGTGTGGACACACATGGAACCCTAAAGCTCCTCTTCCTAAGGAAGTCCCCTCCTCCCCCACCTCTCCCTGTCCCCAACTCCTCAACCCTGAATTCCTCCAGTGTTTCTTCTCTGTACCCTTTTCTCCATACATCTAATGCCTGCTCAGCTGCAATGCCACCTCCTCTCTGGAGCAGGGTCTGGTCTCTCCCAACCAGATCTGCACCTCTGGCATTACATTGAGCACATCCTGCCCTGTGATGGAGCTGCTTCTTGATGTGTCTTACTTCTGTGTGTCTATAAGGGCCGTGAGAGTATGAAAGCTGTCCTTTATTTATCTCTCTCTCCCTCATAGCAGCCTATATATGGCAAAAGGTTGGTAAATTTAACTGAATTTTAAGCACTAGTGCAAATGAATCAGATCTTTTTGGCTGGGATGTCCTCTCACAAACACAGCAATAGCACCATGCTGGTTCTCACAAACACAGCAATAGCACCATGCTGGTTCTCACAAACACAGCAATAGCACCACGCTGGTCACTCCCTCCTTGCTTAGTTCCCTGACCCAGCCCTAGATGGCCGGAGCTTAGAGCTCAGACCTACCTTTCCACAAGCCCCTGATTCCTTCCTCCTTGGCGATGGTTCTGTAGGCATCCATAGTTCCGTTGTATTTCCTGTTGCTCCCGGATCCAAGGTGCTTGCTGGCCTGAAATCGGACCTTTACCACATCCGTGGGCTGGGCACAGGTCACTGCCATGGCCCCTGTGGTACAGCCCGCCAAAATCCGGATAGTGATGCTGGAGTCTGGGGAAGTAGAGATGGAGAAGAGTGAGTGGGCCGGTGTCCTGCCACTGTGCACTTCTCTGGGATTGACACTCGTCTCTGTGGGGCCCTTTTCCTGGCTTTGGATTTTTGGAGCTTCCTTGGTGGCCAACTCAAGTCTCCTCAAAAAAATGTTACCAGCTTCCCCCATCCCTAGTTCTGCCTCTGAGTCTGGACTGCCCGGTTTTCTGACCCAGTTGTGTTGTGTCTTATGCTACCCAGCTCCCTTGGTGTCCATTGCAGGACCCAGGCACTCACTTTCTGATCCCTTGGGGGTGTAGAACTGCTTGACGGAGTCGTAGAGGCCAATGCGGATGGAGGCAAAGCTCATCTGGCGCTGCAGGCCAGCAACCAGTCCATTGTAGGGGCTTCGCGGGCCCTCCGTGCGCACCATGGTCACGATGGTGCCCAGCACGCCACGGTACTGTGTGCTTCGGGCCACCTGGGTCCCTTGCTTCTCGCCCTGGATCTGAGGGACAGTCCACAGCAGTGGTGTGAGGAGTTGGGGTGGAGTGTATGAGGAGTTGAGGTGGAGCGAGGCAAGAAGGGACAACAGGGGGCAGAGAGACCCTGTGGAGTCTGGAACTGCCTAGGCTAGATCTCGAGAACATGCTTTTTTTAAAAAGCTTTTTATTGTGAATTGAGTGAAGGTTTACAGAACAGAGCATCAGCATCACATTCAACAAATCATACACTTGGTGTCATTACAATAATTGCAATCCCTTCCATGTACCGTTGTTGTTATGTGCCGTGGAGTTGGCTCCGACTCATAGCGATCCTGTACAGAGTTTCTGAGGCTGTAAATCATTACGGGAGCAGAAAGCCTCATCTTTCTCCCATGGAACAGCTGGTAGTTTTGAACTGCTGACCTTACAGGTTTGCAGCCCGATTTGTAACCACTACGCTACCAGAGCTCCTTTTTCTATGTACCATTAATTAACAGCATTTACCTCTAGTCACTTCTCCCTGTGTCTTATACTACCTTCATCTTTGCCTTTCCCATCACCCAAGTTAACATGTGTCTACCTTCTACCCCATGAATAATTTTTCCTTCCCTTCCACTACTGGTAACTATCAGAATGTTTCTTTTAGCAAGAAAATCTTTTCTTAACTTTTCACAACAGTGGTCTCATACAATATTAGTCCTTTAGTGACTGACTAATTTTACTCAGATGCATGCAGAGAACATGTATGATTTTTACAGACATTGCATCATAGGAACAAAAACTAAGACTTGTGTAGCATTTTACACGTCACAAGGCAGTTATACACGGCATGGCATTGGATCCTCAGACCAAGTCAGAGGAGCAGGTTGTTTTTCCCTTTTTACAAATGATCAGAGCCTTGTCGAAAGGGACACAGTCAATTAATTCCTTATTTTTCCTTTGCATTTTATGGTTTACCAAGTAGGGGCAATCATGTTGCATCCTTGAATTTGAGTGCTTGTTTTTTTCGCCTGGGCAATAAGGATGATGATGGGGATGGGGAGGAGTCAAGACAGGGTCCTAAGCAGTGCAGTGAATGACCTGGTCACAGCATGACAGCAGAGGTGTAGGAGCTGTGGGGGAAACCTTGCCCTTCTGATGTGAACCATGACCCTTGGCCAAATGACACTTACCTGCAGGCGGACCTTGGCTGTGTCCAGTGGAAAGGTGAGGAGGTCAGCAAAACAGGCTGCCGTGCCAGCCCCCAGGAACTTCACAGCTGTTGTGGGAGGCATCTCTGAAGGCTTCATTCCAACCATGGTCCCAGGAAGCTCTGCCTGGTTCCTCCGAGGCCCAGTGGAGGTCCAGGGAGAGAGGCCACACTGCAGCACGAGATTCAGTGCAGGGTGGAGGCTGCAAGAGGTAGGATACAGGCCAGAGGTGGCAGGTAGAGCCTGGGCTGTCTGACCTTTGTCCCCAGTCTCCCCTCCATGCCTGGGGGGGGGGGGGCTTTGGGAAAGTGAGGTGCCTGGACCTTGTCACGTGGGAGCTGTGTGAATTTGGCCCATAAAACAGGTCACTTTGGGCTGGGTGTGGCATCTTCACTACATAAATGAGGAAACCAAGGCTCAGACAAGGACCAGACCCTGGCTTGACTCCAAACCCCAACTCTGCTCTCTTTCCCCAGCATCAAGCTGCTTTCTGTGAAAAGACTTGTCTGCTAATCCTCCTCCGAAAGGTAGAGGGTCTGCCAAGTCTCATCACTTCAGATTGTTCTATCCTGAATAAACAAAATAAACATGTCTATGACTCACCACGGGTTCTGGCGTGGTGTAGAATAATGCACTGGATTGCAAGGTTGGTTTGAACTGCAAGATTGGCAGTTCAACTTACCAGCTGTTCCTTGGAAACCCCATACAGGGTGACTATGGGTCAGAACCGACTCTACAAGACTTAACAACAGCAGCCACATGACTCAACATAAATACCCTGCACCTTGGAGGAGGGCACCTTTGTTTTTG
Organism: Chrysochloris asiatica; assembly: GCF_000296735.1. NCBI lineage: Eukaryota > Metazoa > Chordata > Mammalia > Afrosoricida > Chrysochloridae > Chrysochloris > Chrysochloris asiatica. Next base: position 185,822 of record NW_006408844.1, read on the forward strand.
CAAGGTTATCTGATTATGCTATTATCCTTAAAACAAACAAAACCTTTCTCAGCTTACAATTCTTTCCCTGTCATGTTGTTGTTGTTAAATACCATGGAGTTGGTTCTGACTCATAGTGACCCTGCATAGGGTTTCTGAGGCTGTAAATCTTTATGGGAGCAGAAACCCTCATCTTTCTCCCATGGAACGGCTGGTAGTTTCGAACTGCCGACCTTGAGGTTAGTAGCCCGATTCGTAACCACTATGCTACCAGAACTCCATTCCCTGTCATAGGCGGGTTTTAATAAAAAACATTTTCCTCTCAACACTTGCAGGATTCCCCTGGGTTGTTCTGTGGTCTTGCCTCCCCAGAGAGCTCTGAGGGAGACAGGCTGAAGTGAGTCCTTCCACTGTTGTACAGGGTGGCACTGACTGGGCCCATGCCTTTGCTTTCCTCACACCTTTAAAGGGGTCTCTTGTCAGCTGAAGAGGATAATCTTAGACAGGGGATCCATCTTGGCTCAAGGGAGCGTGCCAGCTCCCATCCTGCTAGACCCTGAGTATACACGTGCACACACATGGTGGCTATCTGGGCCTGCACCCATTGGACTAATCGTTAACCAGGGGCACGTCTGTACCTTAGGGCCTCAGTTTAGCCTTGGTATCTTGGGAAGTCACACACTTGTCATTCTAAGAACGCTGTGTTCTTATAACCTGGTGCTGATGCCATCTCTCAGCTACTCATATTCACTGGCATCCTAACTTACACCTCTAGGGGAGCGGCTAGTGAGTTTGAATTGTCAACCTTACAGTTGAGTGGTTATTATATATATATTTATATATATCCCACTCTTCCTTCCTTACCCATTCAGCCTGTGTCTCAATCCATGTATCTATGCACAGAACACTGTCATTCCAAGATTGTGTATGTTGTTGTTGTTAAGTGCCGTCGAGTCGGTTCCGACCCATAGCGACCCTGTACAGGGTTTCCGAGGGTGTAAATCTTTACGGGAGTAGAAAGCCTCATCTTTCTCCCGCGGAGCAGCTGGTAGTTTCAAACCGCTGACCTTAAGGTTCGCAGCCCAATTCGTAACCACTACGCTACCAGAGCTCCTTACAAGATTGTGTATATATCACTATTTACCTCTATCCCTTTTAGCCCTTGCATACCTCCCTGTGTCTTCACCTATCTTCATCATTCTTCTTTCATCCTCCCTCTTCTTGTATATTGTCCTCCTTGTCATCTGAGCTAACATGTGTCTACTCTCTAGCCAGTGAATTACTCTCCCCTCCCTACCACCCTGGTAACCATTAAAGAATGTTTCTTTTAGTCTGGAAACATTTTCTTAAGCTTTTACAACAATGGTCTCATACAATATTTGTCCTTTTGTGATTGACTAATTTCACTCAGCATAATGTCCTCCAGCTTCATCCAAGTTGTGAGGTATTTCACAGCTTCATTGTTATTCTTCAACGCTGCATAGTATTCCATTATGCCAAAAGTATTTCTTGGAAAGACTTTGTTCTCCATTGAATGGATTTAGCACCCTTGTCAAAAAATCAGTTGACTGGGGGAGAGGAGAGGGGGATATCACTACCATCAGGAAAGAAGAGCCAGGAGTGGAGCAAGTCCTTTGGATCCTGAGATCCCTGCTCTGAACCTCTTCAATCAAGGAGACAAGGGGCTGTGACAGTGCAGAAGTGGTAGCAATAGAAGCAAGAGCATATGACAGAGCCGAGCAGAAGGCTTTCCTGTCCACAGAGCAAGTAAAGCTGAGTGCCTTCAGGCAGGAAGCTTGTTGTGGAATGGTGTGCCTCCAGGCACTTAGTCTTGCTGACCCACAGAGCTAGAGCCTTAGGGCTGAAGCTGCCATGGTGTGCCATTTGGGCAGTTATTGGCAGTGCTAAAGGAGCTTTGTAATACTTCCTGAGCAGGGCAGAGGCCAAGGGGCCACGTGGCTGTGAGTTCAAGGACCAGAAAGAGGCATGCCTAACCAGAAGATCTATACTGTGCGCATTTCTGATCTTGAATTGTAACCTGTTAAATTCCTTAATAAACCCATTAATCATGGAAAAAAAAAATCAGTCTACCACAGATGTGTGGGTTTATTTCTGGACTCTCTATTCTATTCCATTGATCTGTGTGCCTGTTATACCATCTTTCCCCACTATGTCTGGATGCACAAACGGAGAATCTGAGACGTTAATATGCTTGGTGTTGCCAGCCTGTAACGCCAAAGCCTAGGTTCACTCTGCTATATTAGGCTCAAAACAAGCTTGGAGGACATTTAAATCCAGTTTACAGATGAGAAAGTAGGTTTAAGAAGGGAAAAGACTGGCCCAAAGTCATGATGCTCCAACCTTACTCTTCCGATGCCACTATTCTACCCAGGGGCCTGGCCAAGGCATTACTATGCTCTTGCCTTTTATTGAGGATATTCAAATACTCTCTGCAGTGACTAAATTATATGCAAAACCCATCTATGAGAAATTAAGTGGTAAGCATATGAAACAAGAGCATGTCAAGGAAGGCTGGGTGAGCATCAGCACTCTTTGGATAGATGAAGAAAATAGGCTCCGAGAAGCTCAGACTTGTGTATGACAGTGGTCAGGCCTCAAGCTCCCTTTCTAGCTCTCCCCAAAACTCATCTTCCTACCTTTCTGCAGAGCTTTCCTGAGGGAAGAACCCAAGATAGGTCTGATCGCCTTGGGAAGGTGGCGTGGAGGCCCAGAGCCCACTGAGCTGAGCCTTGCTGTAGAGACAGCATTGCCAAGTAATACCATCTTTGAGCCTGCCTCCTTCTCCACTCCCCTTTGTCCCACAGAAGACCAACTGTTCAGTCACCAGCAAAGGGGTGGGGAGGGGAGGGGGTAGGGAGGGGGTGAAGGAGGGGAGAGAGGGAGAGAGAGAGAGAGAGAGAGAGCAAGCACAGCTGCCTTTCCTAATTGCCACATCATGTTAACCTCTCTATCCTTCCAAGCTGTGTCAAGACAGCCCAGAGACATCTTCACCGCCCTTCCCCTCCTGTGAAGTGGGCTGGGCTGCTCAGAATCTCAGTATCATGAATAAGAATCTGACTCTTGGAGTTGGGAAGACCTTGTGGATTGTGTTGCTACTGGTCACTCGAACTCTTTGTTGTTCTGACTCATAGTGACCCCTACAGGGCAAAGTAGCATTGCCCAGGGTTTTCTTAGGCTGTAATGTTTTTCTTTTTTTCCTATACATGTCCTCTGCTTATTGTTTTTTTTTCTTGATGAGGTGGTAAAGGTTTCTCTAGTTTTTAGAAATTAAACTCTTGTCTGATAAGTCATTGCCAAAAATTTTTCTCAGTCTGTGGGTTCTCTTTTATTCTTTTGGTGAATTTTTAAAATGCACGTTAAGTATCTAACTTTTAGGAGATCCCAGTCATCTAGTGTTGCTGTTGTTGTTAAATGCTGTTGAGTGGGTTCTGACTCATAGCGACTCTGCATAGGCTATCTGAGGCGCAGCTGGTGAATCTGAACCACCGACCTTGCGGTCCAGTGCATTATCCCACAGCGCCACACCAGGATTCCTTTTATAGGCCTGGGCTGATTCAGTTCCTTTACCAGGCTACATGGTTGCTATTATCCCCACTTTGTAAACAAAGGACCCTGGGTGTCCAGCTGCATCGATCATACACCTGAAGTTAGAGATCAGGGACAAGAGTCCAGATCTGTCTGATACCTTCAACTGTGCCTGTTCCCCTGCCTAGTGAGGCTTCTGTGAGTCCCTCAGGATCTCTTGAGCTGCTTGTTTACAAAGTGGATTCTCAGCCCTCAGCCCAGAGATCCGGATTCCAGTCTGGACTGGGATCCAGGAACCTACATTGGAAACAAGTTCCTGAGGTAGTTTTGAAGCAGTGGCCAGAAGATCCCATTCGGAGACACACTGCCTGGCACCATGTTACCCCCACCCTCCCCAGCTCTGACCCAATCCTTCCCAATCCATCCCTGCTGAGGGAGTCACTTGGGTGGTGTGTCCCCATAGACTCTGTAGCATACAACTTGGTCAGGTCTCACCATTTCCTTATAGGAAAGGGGAGTCCAGGATCCTTCATGGGGAGAAGGCACTGGACAGTTTGCTCTGAAGGAATCCTGAGGATTCCGGGCCAGATCAAAGAGTCACTTCAAATCTACAGGGCTTTGTAAAATCACCCCAGAGGTAACCAAACAAGCAGAGTGAGGGGAAGTCTGGAGTGAGTGACACAGGCATTGGATTCAAGTCCCAACCCTGCCACTAGTTCTCTAATTTAGGGCTGCAGGTCCCTTATCCTGACAAGATAAGGGAGTTGGATTAAATGATCAACTCTGTCCCACTATGGCTAGTGATCCGGTAGCTCCTGCTGCTCCGATGAAAGGGAGAATAGGGAGGAGGGGGAGGGAGAGAGGAGTGGGGTCTTACCTGGGAGTCCAGCCAGGGTAGAGAGGACACAGAGACACCTGAAGGCTTCTTAGGGCTCCATCCCGAGAGAGAGGGCAGCAGCAGGGATCTGATTGTCTTTCCTTGCCATTCACCGTTTACTCTCCTGCTTCTGACTTGGCACTGGTCTTTATACACTCCAGCTGACCTGAAATCTTACCCTAGAAAAGCTCGTTGACAGCCTACATCACTTGACAAGAGGCGGCTGGTGAGGGGCAGGGAGGTGAGGAGAAAGGTCAGAGAGTTTCAGATCTGGTACAGTTCCCTTGACCTGGGGCTCTTTAAAATAGCTCCTTCAAGCTGCTGAAAGAAGAGCTACCTCAGGTGACAAGAGTGTGTGGGAGAGGGGGTGGACCTATCACCTTTGAGAGTCCAAAGGCCAAGGTTTCCCAAGATAGTCTGGGCAGGGCTACCCAAGGCCTCCTCTTAATAATAATAACCGTCATTTTTTGGTACCTACTATGTGTAGTTATGATTCAGAACTGACTCCACGGCACTTAACAACTGTGTGCTACAACTATTCACATACATTTCTCACAACTCTGACGTAGGTGCTATTAGATTCTAAATTATTTTATTAAAATAAAAACTTTATTGGGATATAATTCATATACCACATAATTCACCTATTAAAATGTAGAATTCCATTTTTTTAGTGTATTCAGAATTGTGCAATCAGTATAAAACATTTTTCATCACCCAAAAGCAGTCCTATGACCCTTAGTAGCCTTTCCCTTTCCTTCTAACCTCAGCCTTCTAATGTACTTTCTGTCTCTGTAGATTTGTATATTCTGGACATTTCAAACAATGGAATCATACAGTGTGTAGTTTTTTGTGATGGGCTTCTTTCACTCAGCATAATGTTTTCAAGGTTCATCCATGCTGTAACTCTTGTTCCTTTTGGTTGCTGAGCATTCTTTTTTTTCAAAGCTTTTGCAAAATTAATTTTATTGTTTTTACAATGTTTTTTTTTGTATATATTGTGCAAGGAAGAGATATTTATATTTAATTTATTACATCAAGGATACAAAAGAATGCTGACTATATTTACATAGTTGTTTACATTTGTTGTTGTTGTTAAGTGCCATCGAGTCGGGTCCGACCCATAGCGACCCTGTACAGGGTTTAGCAAACTGTAAAAACCCTTAGTTCAATATGGCATTCTTCCAGTAGGTATACTAATGGGAAAAAAAGCTTGAAAACTGCAGTCTCTCTCTTTCTTTCTTTCTTTTTTGAAAAACAAAAAATTTTTGCTTATGGCAATTATTCATACTTTACCTCACAACCTAAAAAGCTGCTCTAAGTGTAATGAAAATAAGCTTCAAATACTCTTCCTATAACTTCTTTACCTTAATTTGATCCCATCACTCGATATCTGGATACCATTTTTAATGTCTCCCACGTCTACATTTTGTGGTAATTTCCTGAATAGTTTTAATGACATAATTTTTCTAGAACACCTTCACTGTTCCTTTATTTTTGCAAGTTAGCTAATGATTCAGCTTTCACATGGAAAAATAAAAAATTCTCAGTGGTCTTCTTTTAACTTTGATTTATTACCCTGAATTCTTTTCAAATTGCAGTCTTCAAGTATTTCAGAGAACAGATTTCAAAATCACAGTTAGAACACAATGATTCCACCTTAAAATTCCAAAGTAACTCAATTAATAAAAACATCAGAAACAAGACAACAGCTAAAAAAAAATCAATGCCAAAATGGCTACTGAACACACTGAATGGATGAGGGCAATGGAGGAGACAGAGGGACAAGTCATAACTAGAACATCTGTAAAGCATAAACCTAAGATCAAAAGCAAAAATAACACATTCTTTCCGAAATGTATTTAGTCCATTCAGCAGTCATTCTTATTGGTCACAACATATTCAAAAGAAAGCACAGTATATGACATGAAAATTGGTAACAAACTTGTCTGTAATATGATTTAGTGGGAAAGACTGAAATGACTTTTAAAGGATTTGATTTCACCCCAAAGCTCCTGCTTGCATCACTAGGAGGGCTGTATGCTTACCCTCAAGAGTAAGCAGCATTCCAGATCTTCCATAGACTCAATTTCTTTCCCCTATCTTAAAACATTTACTGATGAAGATCAAAGAGCACAGCCTCTGGTATGGATTACATCTCAATGTAAAAAAACAAAAATCCTCACCGCTGGACCAATAAATATTTTTATCAACGGAGAAAAGATTAAAGTAGTCAAGGATTTCATTTTTCCTGGATCAACTATCAACACTCATGGAAGCAGCAGTCAAGAAATCAAAGGACATAATTGCATTAGGCAAATCTGCTGCACAAGACCTTTTTAAAGTGTTGAAAAGAAAAAATGTCAGCCTGAAGACTAAGGTGTGCCTGACCCAAGCCATGGCATTTTCAATAACCTCATATGCATGTGGAAGCCGGAGAGTAAATAAGGAAGATTGTAGAAGAACTGATGCATTTGAGTTATGTTGTTGGAGGAGAATATTGACAATGCCATGGGCTGCCAAAAGAACCAACAGAAATTGGAAGAAGTGCAGCCAGAGTGCTCCTTGGAGGCCAGGATGGCCAAACTTTTTCTCTCATACTTCGAACATATTGTCAGGAGGGACCAGTAACTGGAGAAGGATATCATATTTGGTAAGGTGGAGGGTCAGAGAAAAAGAGGAAGACCCCCAACGAGATGGATTAGCCAAGTGGCAGCATCGATGGACTCAAATGTGGCAACAGTAGTGAGGTTGGCCCAGGATTGGGCAGTGTTTCATTCTGCTGTGCATAATAAGGTTGCTATGAGTCGGTACCAACTCGATGGCGCCTAACAACAACATTTCACAGTGGATGACAATCCCATTTTGAAGGCCTTTAGTTTTATTTGTTGTCTGGTTTATTTTATATCCATAGGCAGCTAGCTGTCCAGCCATATATTCTCCATCTGAATTATCATGGGAACAACCCCATGTTCATATCCAAATTTTCTGTATGCCTGGGATAGTGCTATCACTTGGTCGACTGTTTTCCCATGGCAAATACTTCTGAGTATTTTGCTTTCAGATCTTTGGAACAACATGCCATCTGGCAAAATGCCTATCCTGTGGCTTTGAGACATCCTCTGTCATGATATCTTCTACGTCATCCAGGAGTGTGTCACATGATGCAGATGGCATTTTTTTTTCTTGCAGTCCAGTGCTTTATCCTACAGCACCACACCATAGGCCCTTGATTATCCGCAATTAGTTTCAAGTCCTCTTGAAAAATGGGCCCTACAGTCAGGAGAAAACAAACCAGTCTGAAGAGAACCAACATGCTGCTGAGCATTCTTTTACTGTTTATTTTATAGAGGAGAAAACTGAGTCTCAGGGAGGGACAATGACTTGCCCAAGTCACATTACATGGCAGGGCCTGATCTCCATGGGCTTCTCTCTGTGTGACTCTTGTCTCTGACATGATATTTGGAGGCTTCAGCATGGACACAACTGGAAGCTGGGAGAGGCCCGTTGGACTGGCCGCTGTAGGCCCCATTCTTAGCTACTGAAGGTATGGGGATTGTTGTTGTTATATGCCGTTGAGTTGGTTGAGTCATAACAAACACTGTATAGGGTTCCCAAGGAGAGACTAATGAGTTTGAACTGCTGACCATGAGGTTAGCAGCCCAGTGCTTATCCTATAGTGCCACACTAGGATTTCGTGAGGGTAGGGGATGGACATGCCCAGGGGACAGAGGGCAGCAGGGTGGTGAGGGAGTTTACTGGTTGAGGCAGAGGGAGGGTTGGCAGGGCATTTCTGATCTTGGGCACAGATCCATGCATGGTCAGGTGGTCCAAAGTCCAGACCCTTAGGTGCAAGGCCTTGGTTGTGCCTGGACCAGGCCCTGCTCTACATGTCGATAGAACAGACACTGCACGAGTGTAATGATGCGGCTGTTGAGTATGGGAAGGCTCCTCAGAGTAAGTGGACTCTGAGTTCAACCTGCAATACTTGTCTGGAGTTGGGATAAATTATAGGGGGAGGAGGACAGGTGGCAGAAGCCATGCGGAGGACCCTAAACATGAAGGGCTCATTGTTAAGCAAGGCCACAATGGGTCTCCCCTCGGAAGGCAAGGCCCCAGGAAGAATCTCATGTAGGGGCTCTGCAGTTTCTGTCTCTTTGTTTTAATCAGCTTATTTTTAATTTTCTTGATTTTATAATAAAAGTTTTCAGTAGAATCTTAGTAGGAATTATATTAGAGATTTGAAACTTGTTTTTAGGCACCATTACACCACAGTCAATCATGTGTAACGATTTGCTTTCACACTAACAATACGTTTCACCACTAGGAAAAACCAGCTAAAGTTTTTGTCAGTTCAAGTTTAAGATTACATTCAACATTCTGTGTCATTTCGGTCAGGGACATTAAGACCTCTAGAAAATTAGCTAAGATGCAATTAAGGGCTGAGGGAATAGTAGTGGATCATAGGTAGAAATTTAACTTGATGTTTTGTATAGAGAAGTTGTTATAAGGAAGTTGTTCCGTTTCTTCTTAACTACAAAACTTTAAGTGCTTTTTTATGTTCTTGTTTTTCTTGTTTAATCAATCATGAGAAACAACTGTGTTGTCAGTTACTATAGAAAATAATGTTTAGGTACATATTGTGATTAATGAATCTATAGAAAATAATAGGTGAAGGTAGAAATAGGAGCTAAGATTTAGAATTATGTTTTAAGGTTAACCTGACATTTTAGGATGTCAGAAAGACTAAGATATTTTAACAAGATCATTTGTGTCATGCTTCAAAGAAACTGATTGTTATGAGATCATACTGTATTGTAACGGTATATAAGGAGCTGAAAAATTAAGTAAAATCATCATCATCATCAAAAATCATCATCAGAATTCAGTGCAAATCATCGACTCCGTGTGATTTCTTCACCAACTCCACATCTCCCTTCGTGAACCCCCCCTAATAAGTTTGTCAGGGCTGGCCCCTGGAAGACAGGCAGATGTTGGAGAGGGATAAGCAGTAGGAACCCAAACAAGGGAGCAGCAACAGGCTTGGGAGGAAGACTGGAGAGACAGTGTAGGCCAGGCAATAAAACCTAGGTGTAGACACCTAGGTTTGCCTCTGGGCAATGACAAAGAACGAAAGGCAACCTTTCATGGAACATCTACTATAAATGAGGTGCTAGATGTTTTTATGCACTTTATCTCACTCCAGTGATTCCATTGGTGTTATTGGGAGCTTGTTAAAAATGTAAATGCATATGCTTTCATCTTGACCCACTGAGGCAGAATCTTTGGGGATGGTGGTGGTAGCAGTTTTGTGCCATGGAGTCAGTTCCAACTCATGGCAACTGTGTATAGCGTTTCTGAGGTTGTAAATCTTTATGGGAGCAGAAAGCCTCATCTTTCTCCCAGAGAGGCAGGTAAAGTCAAACTGCTAACCTTGTGATTAGCTGCCTAATTTGTAAACCACTATGCTATCAGAGATCCTTGGGGATGTGGGCTAGGAATCCGTTTTAACAACTTTCCCATGAACGAGAAATTTTTGTCCTCACAAGCACCTCTTTATTTGGGTGCTGAACCTTGAGAGTACAGCAATTTACTCAAGATTCCTCAGCTACTGAGCAATGGAGACAGAATTCAGACCCTGACTGCCTGCCTCTGCCCTTAGGCTCTTGACGGCACTGTGGTGCAGTCATTGATGGAGCAGCTGGCTCCGGGCTGCTAAGGCATAGGACTCTTTTCTGAATTTTGAGATCTTTGGCTGCAGAAGCAGCACGACATCTTCCCAAAGTCTTGATGTCCCCAACCTCACCTCCCACTGGGCTTCACCAGATGGGCTGGGAAGTGGGAAGCAAGTCTTTGGAGTGGGTGGGTGCTCCATGGCTACCAGGCAAGAAGCCCAAGCTCTAAGACCTGCTCATCAGGTGGCTTGTGGCATCTGTGCTTTTGCTATCTCTCTGCTAGAATGCTACATTACCCAAACCCTCTCCCCGCTATGTTCATAAGAGAAGTCGAAGGTTCAGGTTGTGGAGAAAGCCAGAGTGAGGAGAGCTCAGCTTACTGCAGCCTGGCCTCAACTTACTCTGTCAGCTTTGCCTCACTGTCCCCAGAACCCAGCGCATGCTCTGAAGTTCCAAGGTGGGCTGCTGTGGGCTGGGAGGCAACTGGCCTCTAAGGACCAAAACAATAATTTTGAGGTATCTGTGGAAGAGATCCAAAGAGAAGTAAGGGTGACATTGACTAGGCAAATCATTTCACCTCTGAGCCGTGACTGGGAAATATATCCACCTTCCAGGGGTAAGATATTGGTATAGAGTACACTTTTGTTACAGTAGGAGGTGGGTTTCAGACTCTCAGGATGCCTTTGTGTCATCCTGGCCCGGGGCAGGAGCAGCCTGTGTCCTTCTGTGGCATTATGTTGACCCAGGCCATTATTTACAGTAGCTGGAGCAGGATTTGGGAGCAACTTTTGCTTTACCCCTCAGCTCTGGACCCCCAACTGCTCTTCTGTAGGTTCTTTGTGGCCTCATGGAAGGTGTGTCCCTGATCCTTGAAAGCTCTGGGCTGGCAACATATGGCTTTTGGGGCCCTGGGAGGGGATGGGAGGGGAGCTAGTAGGCTGAAGCTTAAGGATCTGAAATAAACAGATAGGAGGGCTGATGGTATGAGCAGGTCTAAGGGTACATCACCAATAAAGAGGGCATCCCTTCTCAAGGTTCCTGACCTACTTTGTACCCTGAGGGCACTGGGCTTGTCCTGCCCCGTTTTACAGTTATTTGTGTGCTTATCTACTGCCTATCTCTAGGAGCTCCAGGAGCCTGGGGGTGGGAGTGGGTGGGGCTGACATTTCCCAAGGCCTTCCACTGTGTGCCAAGTGCAGGCGTAGCACTTTTACAAATGTCATCTAATTTAATCTTCACAACACTATTCTGAAGTAGGGGTTATTATCTCTGTTTTACAGAGGTTCAGACTGAGGGGAGTTCAGACAGAGGGAGAATTAAACCCATGGGGATCTATCAAGGTGGGAGCAGAGCCAGACTGGCAGACTCAGAGTCCTCCAAGTTCTCTCTTGACAGCTGTCTAAGACTGGACTAATTTTCTGGGCTCACCCCAGGACTTGTCTTTTCTAAAACATTCCCTGACTGCTCCAGCCCACATGATCTTTCCTTTCTCCAAATTCAGAGCACTGTGCCCTGTTGTGGTCACTGAGCACAGCGGCCTGGTGGTATCTCAGGTGACCTGTGTGGTAACTCACTTTCGAGTTAATTAAATAAAGGCCTATTACTTCGCTTACGCTTCTTGAACTATCAAATGGGAAGCAGGAGCCCACCTCGCCCCCCATTTATTCCCTCCCAACTTTGTCTTCCCATCACACTGAACACTCCTAGTTGGCAGAGCCCATATTTGCTCTTTTCTTGTACTGCCCACATGGCCTTGTCTATGGGAGCTGCTCAAATGTTGTGGTCTGACAGAGAAGGGTGGATTCTGTGGAGACCTGTTCCCTCAGAATTTGCTGATAGCAGAGGAAATACTGAACAGCACCCTAACCCAGGCCAACATGAACTGGGGGCTCAGATGTCTCATGGTCATCTTGGTTCCCTCTTCTGAGTTTCTCCAAGAGAATGTAAGTCAGTCTGTCAAGCTTTCTCTTTGGCAGGTAGAGCACAAATGAATTCCTAATATCCCTCTCCCAGTGGCCAACCAGGAAACACTTGTACACAGAATACAAACACTAATATGATTTTATTCAAATGCAGGCAGGAACAATGACCCTCAGTGCTAGGTAAAAACAATAAGTTAAAAGCATGGTTAGAATTTCAGATAAAAAGCTGAGGGAGGTAATCACCTCCTTCCTATTGATTAATTCAATACAACTTAAAAACAATTTATAGCTATAAAAGTCCTTATTACCAAACAACAAACTGGAGGTGGCCTTTGGATTTTCTTAGCTACGCCTGATGCACACAATGTGCAAACTTGCTGCATCACCCCAACCTTTAAGGCAGTAGTGACTCATCATTTTCAGGCGGAAGGTGGGCTGCATTGAGGACACTGGGAGGAGGAATTTCTCAGCAGAAAGACGTCTGTCTACTTGGGTGCCTTGGTCAAAAGATGAGTGGGCCACTTGGGTGCTGGAATCCATTTTGTTTCTAGCTTTTGCCTTACCATGGAGGGGAAAAGCTGAAGTCCTGATAGGTGGGCATGGGACTAGGTTGTGAAGTTCCTTCAGTCTGGACTGACTGGGTCTTAAGGTGCCAATGGATCAGGCTGCTGGTGGTTTCATGGCTTTGACAGTCCTAGGGCCTCCCACAAGCCGGGCAAAGCTTGTGGAGTGGGCAGGTGTGTCCTTCCCTCAGTCTCTTGGAAGGCTGCATTCATCTTTCTGGGAGCACTGGGCAGAAAATATCCGTGCAATCCTGCGAGTTTCTTCTTCAGACAGATCGGAAGGAAGCAAGTTAGATCTGGGATGACAGGGCCTTTGGGACCTGACTCCTCTGGTGGTCTCACTCTTATCCTGGAGAGGAAGAAGTTAGCTTGGTTAGTACTGAAGATATGGCACTATCAAGGATGATTTCAATTCCTCTCATCTTTTGGCTCTTTGACGAATATTTATGTAGAACTGACTAGTGTATGAAGTACTTTAAGGAGCTCTGGTAGCGTAGTGGTTACGAATCGGGCTGTGAATTGCAAGATCAGCATGTGAATTGCAAGATCAGTAGTTCGAAACTACCAGCTGCTCCGCGGGAGAAAGAGGAGGCTTTCTGCTCCCGTAAAGATTTACAGCCTCGGAAACCCTGTTCAGGGTCGCTATGTGTTGGAACCGACTCGACGGCACTTAACAACAACATGAAGTACTTTACATATCTCCTTTCACTCTCCCCTTGACCCCGTGAGGTGGCTATATCATTTATGGATGAGGAAACTTCAGCTTATGTTAAATAAAATCAAAGTCCTATAGCTGTGAGTAACAGGGCTAAGATATAAACTGTGGCTGTCTGGTTCCAAAACTTGACTCTTTCCATCCTATGATACTGTCCCTGGGGAAGGATGGGGTAGTCACATCCAGAACAAGTTTGATGCCTCATCCTTTCTTCTGTTGTAGGACTTTAGACCAGTCATTTGTCCTCTGACTTGTGACTGTCCCATGTATAACTCTGGGAATATATCCAGCGCCCATGAAGATATTGTTGAATAACACTTTCTGTATTCTTCCTGGAGCTTTGGTGTTCTGCAGTTGTCCGGTGACATGAGGCCACAAGGAAATAGAGGTTGCTACCAAACATCTCTGTCTCAGACCAACAGGTATCCCTAATTTCCCCTGTAAGGTACTTGTCTTTGGGTTATGGCATTGTGGTCTTCAGGACTTCTCTATGATCCATACATTTATTCCTTATTCAATCTGTATACTTATCCCATGCCAGGTTCCTGCCCTGAAGGAGAATGAAACTATACAGAGCCCTCACTCCCACCCTCAGCTGGCTGAGAACAAGGCCCTGGGGAAGAGGTGAAGGCCTGGTTGGGGGAAGAACCATGGAAAGGACATGGAGTGGCCAATGTGGTAAAGCTGGCTGACTTCACAGCCACACAGCCAGTCCTGTGTAGAGAGCTACCTCATCCTTTTCCCCATATGCCATGAGCAGCCATCTTCACAAGCTCACGGGGCATCGAGAGTGCACGGTTTGTGTCATTCTCTGGGCACTGAGGAACAAATTGGTGGAGACATTAGAGGTTGGGGCTAACACTCCTCCAACTCCTTCCTGCAATTCTGATAACGGGAAACAGGCCCAGCTAGGGAAAAGGGCTGGAGTTGCTTTTGGGATCATTAACATTCGTAATCTCCTCTTCCTTCTTTAACCTGTTTTAATGTCTACTGTGAGAGGGAGACAGAAATGAACAGAACTCAGTTTCTGACCTCCAGGAGCTTAGAGGTAAGCTGGTGAGACAAGAGATCTCCCCAAAGAAATACAGTGCCATCTAGAATGTGATAAGGGGAGTGAGCATCCCTGCTCTACTGCTTGGACATCAGTTCCTACATACAAAGTTGGCTCAACCTTGAGGGTTCCTTCAATCTGGAATTCTAAATGCCAAGGGGGTCTAGATGACAGAGCAAATGCTCTATCACCCTTAGGGCAGGGTTTTCTTATAACCAAGAGTAAAGCAGTGGTGGGACTGGGCACACACACCAGTGACTGGAAGATACGTCTCCCTGTCCCCTAGGCAGACCCACACTAAGGGGGGAGAGGCAAACATACCTTTTACAGTATTTACAGTCCTTCTTCCCCAAATATGGGAGCTACATGAACCCTATTATGCCTTAAGCCAGGAGAGGTCTATGGGCTAGGCTCTGTTATTGCCCTCCTCACCCAGACTGGGTGCTCCTGCAGGGCACGGAATGAGTCTGTCGCCTGGTAGCCTGGTCACAGTGACCAGGATAAGTAGGCTGATCTAGGAGTGTGGTGGGGTGGGGAGAGAAGACTCTCTTGCAACAAACACTGCATCCACTCATTTTAGATCCAAGTGGTTGTTAAGGTCAAATTCTCTCTGGGTCTCCGCAGCACTTCTAGCCCTTATATGCCCCTAGCAACGACCAAGAGTACTGTTCCCAGAACGATTTGGAATTTAGAAGTGACATGAAGTTCCATTTCAGACCCGTGGCTGTACCGCAGATGGGATTTTCTGGGTGATAGCCAGATTGTGCTTTCTATTTTTTTTTCTCCTACAGTGAGGAGGGATTCTAAGTCAGATGGGAAAACTACCTTTAGTCCGTCCTATAACCAGGCTTCTGTTTCCCTGTGCCTGAAGAAAACTGTTTTGGAAAGACTCAGATGAGTTTTGCCCTCCATGGTTGGAAGGGCCATAACTCAATGAGCACACTAGACCTCTGTCAGTGATTCATCAAACCTTTCAGGAGCCTAAGATCTACCTAGGAGTCCTGGTGTGGTACTGTGGGATAAGCAAGGGACTGCTAACTGTAAGGTTGGCATTCAAACCCACTAGCTGCAACTTGGAAACCAATCAGAACAGACTTGGTAACACTTAACAAGATCTACTCAATCTGATTAACTCCTACACAACAGAAAGACCATAGACAGACATGATTCCTGTTCTCATGGGGCTGCCAAGCTAAAGAGGCGAGAGGTATCGACCTACTCAACTGTCCTAAAGATGAAGCTAAGAGCTTGGGTGCACTAAGTAAGGAACAATAACAGCTAGGAAGTTAGGGGACGTATCATGCCAAGGTAGGGGCCAATATGGGCATGGTTTCAACAGAGGTGGGAGTTGGGGTGAGGCCATTCCATGTTGGGGTAACAGCATAAGCACAGGTCTGCACCTGAGATATCCACCTGTCGGCTGGGCCAATGTCTGTACTGGAGATAAATGAGTGGGGCTGGTTCAGCTAACCTCTCAGCGCCCATACCTGGACCAAATGACCTAGGAGGCCTTATCTGCATGGCCCAGGCCCAGGAACCAGAAAAGGGGCAGGGCAAGGCAAGGCAGGGGTGTGGAAGGACAAAGAACACACACTCAGCAGCATTTGACTTTTGTTGACCTCAGTAGGGTTTAAAAAACACCTAGATTAGTGGTAAAGGTTCTTTCCTTATCAGGGCTGTTACCCCAAAACATACCATCCTGGAGGGGATAGTCAGAGGTGAAACTGCCCAGAGCAGCAGCATCTACATGTGCACTAACAGCTCCCCTGAAGCACTCTTTATCCTTCTGCTGTGTGCTGGGGGGAATGGTGAATCATCAACCTAGGCTGTGTTGGAGAAGCAGGGAAAGCCCACATCAAAGCAGGATCGTCCCAGTTGGAGGGGCTGCAGGGTTATATATGGCAATGCTCCTGGGGAAGGATATTTTGAAGAGGGATTTGAAGAACTATGGGAGTTGAACATGAGAGACTGAGAGACGGTTCCAAATGGAAGCTCAGCTTGAGCAAAAAGATGTGAAGAAGGAATTCTATGCTGGAAAAAGTGATGAGATGGGGCCTGGCTGGAGAACAGACTTAGAAAGATGGGCCAATCAATGCCTGTTGAAGGGAGTCCCTGAAAGCCTTATTCTTCTTGGACATCAGCAAGTGATATGTTAGGACCTTCCCAGTGAACAATAAGGTGAACACTGTCCTGGGCTGAATGGCAGAGTCGGCTTACTGTAGGCTGAGTGCCAAGCATGACAGCAGGCCAGCAGCATTCAGACTGCTTATGATAAATTCACCCAACTCTCCCTTTACATTCTCCCACTTCCAGATCTAGGGAACCTGCCCTTTCTGGTACCTTGACACCAAGGCCATAAACAGGAATAAACCTCGCCCACAATAAATGTGCCTTAAAGAAGCCTTCAATGTCAAAGGCGGACACTCTACCAGGTTGAAATTAAAGCATTATGGAAGGGGTAGGGACTGGTGGTGGAAGGAAAATATGGGGCTTCCTGGGTCTCCTTAAATCAGGAGGGTAACTTTGGCTGGGAGCTGGTTCTAGCTCTGGCTCTACCAGTTTTTAGCAAGTGGCTTTGAGCAAGTCACCTTCTCCTAGGGCCTCAGTTTCCTTAATAGAAAGCAGAGATCAGGAAGAGTAGGTAAGGGGAGGTGCTCTATGAACCATGAACTTATCCTGGTCCTTGGCCAGGTCCCTGTGATTCAGCCTCTTCTCTAAAAGTTCTCCCAAAGAGGAAACAAATCCCTGCTGCAAGAACTATTCCCACCCCCTCCACACAAAGGGTAGACAGGAATGGGCAACTTGGACATTGGCTACCCAAAATAGGGGGAGGGATACAAAGGTAAGAAGTGACTGGCTTACAAGCTTTCAAGAGGGAACCTAGATCCAAAGGGCGTGGAGGAAGGTAGAGTCTCCAGTGAATAGTGTCCAGCCTGTCCAGGAAGGGCTGATGAAACGAAATACAGATGGGTCTCTTGTGATGCAATGGTGAATAATTGTTATCAGGACTGATTGTGAAGGTTGGAAATCTAAAGGTGGACATTTTATAGCAAGGAGGGGAGTGATTAACTTTTCAGTCTAGGAGCGGAGGACCCTAGGACCATCAATGGAGAAAAGTGGAGAGCGGGATCCTACCCAGAGAAGTGGTGAGGCTAGAGATGGAGGCAGAGAAGACGACGTCAAGAGATGGTGTGGCTGGGGACTCAGGATCAGGAGATGGAAAGGGGCTGAGGACTGGGGGGGATGGGGGGGGCTTACAGGGTACACCCTTTGGTTGGGTGAGGATGCATGGACAGGATGGTAACTATGCCAATGAAATGATAGATGATGGAATGAATGTAAAGCTAATGTTCTCCCATGTAGACTATCACACAATTCACAATAAAACATTAAAAAAAAAAAAGTTCTCCCAGGAGGATCCAACCTTCTTCTTTGTTCTGAAATGTGATCTGATCTAAGCCACTGTGTCTGGGTTCCCTCTATTCCAGGCCCCAGATAGATCCCCTGAATAGTTCACCTGCTTCCAGCAGGATGATAGGTGCAGATGCCCTGCTTCCAGGGTATCCCTGGAACTTTCTCAGAGTGGTGGCTGTGGGGTAGAGAGGAAGGAATACTGGTCTGTGGCCCAGTGTCTACTGTCCCATTCACTTGAGAGCAAGACACTTCCTCTCTTCTGGTTCTTCATTGTCAAATGGAGCTAAGAACTTCTGTTTGGCCTCCTGGTCCCAGTCTACTGTGAAGTTCAGATGAAATCTGGCCAGGCATACTTCACATAGGGGCTATGCTGAATCTAAGGTTGATACCAACTACAGAAGGAAAATTAAGCCTTGCTGTTCTCAAGTTCCCCCCCTCAGGTAGGGGGTTAGGCTCAAACAATCTTGACGAGAAATAGGGTAAATCATTTCTCCAAGGCATGGCCAGTCCTAAGTCTGGTTAACTCTCTCCACTACACTAGGCCTCACTCCCCTAGCTCTGCTTTCCCATGAGCCTCTGGGCCTGGGATCAGAGCTGGGGTCTGTTCTTTTCCAGAATATATCCCTTAAGTGACAATAAACACTGACTCTGGAGCTAGAAGCAACACTTTCCAAAGAGCTGACTTTCCAAAGAACTGAAAGTAAATAGCTAGCTGGCTGGCTAGATGGGCTTGTCAATGGACTGTTGCTTAAGACTGCAGGCTCAATATAGCTGTCTGCCTGGTTCAACTTTCACCAGCTTGGCTAGCTGCCCTTCCCTGAGGCGGCTCCCAGAGTCCTCTCCTGAGGTTGGGGGTTAGGACTTTCTTGGCTCAAAGAGAACAGCAAACTCAGCGGCCACAGATAGGAAGCAAGGGGAGGTGGGGACAAGACATTTAAACCAGCAGCTCAGCACTGAAAGGCAAATCCTAAAGCTGACCTACCCAGCCCAATTGTAGCATGGCTGGTCTCCACACTCTGAGCTCACCGTCTACATTAGAGCTCTGGTCATCTAGCTTGTACTACCTAATACCCCCTGACTCTCCCTCCACTCTTCTTCCTCTGAGAAGCCTTCCCTGACCAACCTGTTCCACAGGGCCAGGAGACAGAAAGCCAACAAATTCTGCCTAAGGTTACTTACTCCCTTTGAAGGGGCCTGACTAGATCAAGACTCTTTCACCCTTTTGTACTCATGCCTGAGCACTCAGAGGGTAGGGTTCAAAAGTCCAGATTCCTGACAAGAAAAGTTATACTCCAGGAAGATTTCCCAGAGTCTGGCCCTCAGAGCAGTTTAGGCATCTTGAGCCTAGCATCTGCCCCGCAGACCTGTAGGTCCTTTTCCTTGATGTGCTTGGCCAATTGCAGTCTAGGCCAGGGTGGGCACCAGCCAATTCTGGCTTTTCCCCATAACTTCTGTATACCCTTGGCCAGGGAGTTCATCTTTCCCCCCAAAACTGTGTGTAGTCTTCATTAGAAACCCTTGGACCTATAGGTCTCCTATGGGGGCTCAATAACAGGCTAGGGACTTGGGGGCTCAAGGAAACGAGGCAATAGGCTAGGGCTTCCTGTTATAACATAGGCTTGGGAGAGAGGATGGCAGCCACGCTCAGGGACACTTAGGTCCCTACTGACCAGATCCTAGTGACTTTTTGGGGGGCTGGAGTTCTCTACCAGAACTATGAGTCTTTTAGATGACATCGGCTTGTGAAAGGAAAAACAAAGGATATGAAAAGTCTTTGGGTTCTTGGAAGAAAAGAAGTAGCTTATAAACCTTAAGCCAAGATTCAGAGACAGGCCTTGGGCTTCTAAGGTTAGGGCTCTATCACTTTTAGGTGGGGCCTGTGTGCTATTCTGGGCTTCTAACTCAGGGTCTGAGCTGAGCCCATAGCCACTGCTACAGCCCTGAGAACTTCTTTCTGCACTTCTAAGCTCATGCTGGGAGAAACAAGGAGCTCTAATTTTCCAGCTCCTCACTCTAAGCTTTTTTTTAGCTCACGTTCTTATCCCTTAGTATTTCTTTCCTACCAGTCTCCATCCCCATAAATGCAACAGTGTAAGACTGAAGCAGTCTCAATATAAGAATAACAACAATAGTACTTAACTATATTATGTGCCAACAACTGTTGTAAATATCATGCATATTCATGAAGGCTTCAAATAGTTGTCTTTTAATTTCATGACTTTTTTTGAAGTTACCTTGTATTAACTCATTTAATCCATCACAAACCTTACTAGACATATACTATTATACTCATTTTACAGCTAAGGAAACTGAACTTCAGAGAAGTTAGGTAACTTGCTGAAGGTCACACAGTAAGTGGCAAAGCTGAGCTATGAACTCTGGCAGTGGACTCAGGGGTCATGCTCCTAACCATGATGCCCAGTGAGGAAGAAGAGAGAAGTACAGTCACAAATTAAGTTTGTGCCACCTCCCCAGAGTTAAGAGAGACCTTTCCCAAGACTCCAAAAAGCTAACAGCAGAGCCAGCACAACAAACCAGGTTTATTAATTCTAACTCCACTGCTGCCTGGGAAAACCCTGGTTTCTAGTAGTCTCAAATCTGGTCTGAGTGGAACACTAGGGTAGGAAGGGGTGGACAACTCACGTTTGGCCTTGCTTATTTCCTGCCTCCTACACTGACTGCTCATGAATAACATCATCTGGCCTTATGCCTGTTGTTAATCCAAGGGCTTATGATGATGTGGGTAGAGCCTGGACTTAGTGTAAGAAGGTGCAGGTCAAGACAGGGCCCATTTCAGTGTAAGGGACTGCCATGTAAGTAGGGCAGAGGCCAAGGCTCAAGTAACAGGTTGCTTCTTGCTCTTTGCTTTTCTGATCCTTATCCTGCCAGGCCCATCTCTCCCAACTCCCAGCCTCCTCTAGCACATTTTAGTTTGTAAATGCCAGGTGCTAAATTCTGTAGGTGCTCTGAGGGGCTTCTTTTTTTCAAATTCACACCCTGCAAAACCTTTGCCTCCTCTTTGCTGAGTTCTACTCAGGCTGCCCCATGTGGCTGCCTTCTTTTCCATGTGGTCATTCTCTTGGCTTTGTTTTGCTTTAATGCTAATATAGACTAATGTCATTTGTGAAAGGCTCACGGTCAGTGCTTTTCTGAAGCTCTCTGTAGACAGCCAACAGCACCAAGTCCAAGTCCCTAAATTGGTGAAACTGATAACATAAAGCTGGCTCCCAGGGATCTCTTAGCTCCCTGAGGAAAGGGGCCATAACTCCTTTTTTATGCACCTAGCTTAGAACTAGGGTTTTGCATATTTGCTACAATATGTAAATTTTGAATTTGAGGCCCAAACTATCTTCCTGCTCTCCGGGCTGTTCTCAGACTCTCCTATCCATCAAACCAAGGTCTTTCCTGTTTTCCAGAGTTTGGAAGGCCGGGGAAATTTCCAACTCTTTATTTGCTATTTTAGAACTTTGTTTGGGTAGGGCAAGATTCTTGGTCTACCGGAGGACTGCATATTGGAAGACTGATGCCAGTCAAGGACAGCATGTTTTCCCATCTCTGCTCAGTCCTGACTCTGCCTCTTGGGGTTTTGGATGATTTTGAAAATTTCTAATGATCAAAAGTAGAAACAAAGTCTGTTTATAGGGATTAAGTGAACTTCAGAAGCAATGATCATGTAATTTCCTTACTAAGAAAGGGAATAATAGTAAGTAGATCCTGGTAACTATGAGCAAAACAGGTCCTTGGAAGCCTGTCTTTTCTAATTATGTGTACTGGGACGCTGTGGGTAGAAGGGTATCTTTGCCAGAGGGTGTGCTCAGCTGGTTACTGCTCTTGCCCAGGCTGGGGGCTGTCCAGGAAGTAATACAATCTTGATATGCATGTGTTTGTGTAAGCTCTGAAAAGAAAGCCAACTTAGAAGCTGGTGATTGTGGGTAAACATGATTCTTGATGAATTAAAAAGTTAAAGTACTGGATTTATTAAATTTTTAAGTGTCCCTGAAGGGTCTTCTATTTTAAAACTATACTTCAGACCAGGCTTACTGGTTGAATAGAGACTGGTGAAGCCCTGAGGCTAAGGCCCTTAGTTACCCTTTGGGTATGAAACTGAATTCTACCCCTGGGCCTCAAATTTCAGCCAACCATAGCTAGGTTCTATTAGGGGAACAATAACACTGGGGAGGTATGCACACCTTTAAAATCATCAACCACTGCAGATGAAAAAGGCAACATTTACCCAAGAACAAAGTTCCGAAGGGTTAGGAAAGAAGGAGAAATGGAAACAGGAAACACAGGGAGGAAGTGGGATAAGTGATGTTACATTAAGGGGATTGCAACCAATGAGATGAGACAAAATATGTATGAATTGTTGAGAATAAAACAGATCATCTGCTCTATAAACTTTCACTCAATTCACAAATTAAAATATACATATATATTATAGGCGATAAATTACATATGTAGTGGGGGTTTTTTAATTTTAGAGATTTAGAAGAGTGTTATATATAAATACCCAATGAAAATACTGAAACTGATTCTGGGGTGAGGTCAATGAGAGTTACTGTACTGTTGTAACCAAAGGCTTAGCATCTGTGCCACGAGCTTGATGGATCAATGAGAAGGTATGGTCTCTGTCCTGCAAGCATTTCTAGCCTCAAACGCTGACTATTCAAACACACATTAAAACATACAATAACAGAGAGCTGGATAAGTAAATACAGACAATAACAGGAATTAACAAAAATAGAGACTGTACAGCTGCATGAGACTGGCTTTTACAGACGGCTTAGTAAGCAGTATCAGTGCAGATGGAGGCAGTTATATATATATATATACACATGTGGTCTGTTATAGACAGATGTACAAAGGATGTGGGCTTACTGAAGGCTGGGCCCAGAGTGTACAGACACACTTAGGCCATTTTGAGAGACCTAGATCAAGCTCACCAGCCTCTCCTTGGAAACCCTATGCAGGGTCACTATGAGTTGGAACCAACTCAATGGCAATTAACAATGATGACAAAGATCAACCATACCAAAAGTACAATTTGTAGCTAAATAATTTGTAGTGTTTCATTTAACAAAGCATTTTTAGTTTCACTTTCTTCTACATGGATAGCCAATTGTCCAGAAGTCATTGATAGAGTTCATTTCTTCCCCACAAATTCACCATATACACAATTCTCATATACTTGGATTCATTTCTAGATTTTTATTCCGATTTATCTATTTCTTGCTTACAGAAACCTTATAGCAATATTTTAATGAAACAGTAAGGTAACATCTCCATTATATTTTTACATTGTTCATAATTTACCTATTAATCCTTTCAGTTTGTTAAATTTCAACTGTTTTCCCCCAAAGAAACACACTCACCTTTAGGATTCTGAATGGAACTTAAAAATATTTATCCATTAGCCTGGGAATGAGAGACAATTTTATAATATTAAGTTTTCTCATTCAGAAATATCATGTGCCTTCATTTATTTATGCTTTTTAGATAGTTTTCTTTCATATGAATCTTATATCTTAAATTTACATCTTAGGGATTTTATTGCTATTGTGGGTGAATTTTTTTTTCCACTTCAATTTCCACTTGATTATTGTTAATATAAAGGAAAACATTTTTATACTTAATCATTGTTTTATATTTAATCATTTTACTGATTAATCATTCTATCAGTTTTCATAGTTTTTTTTTAGCAGTCTCTTGGATTTTCTAAATATTCCGTGAAAGCATCTGCAAAGAACGCTGACTTTTTGTTTCTTTCATTAATTATTAAGTCCCTCCGCTCCTTAAAACTAAGGAACCCTGAAAGTGTAGTGGATTATGAAATGGGGTGCTAACTTCAAGGTCAGCAGATAGAATCTACCAGTAGCTCCATGGAGAAAGATGAGGCTTTCTGTTCTTGTAAAGATTTACAGCCTTGGGAACCCTATACAGGGTTGCTATGAGTTGGAACCAACTGGATGGCACATAACTACCACTATCACCTCCTTAAAGCTGGTATGATGCTGTTATTGATTGGACAATACCCATATGCACAAGGAAGACCAGCTAATACCACTACTATTCAAAATTACACACTAACCATTAAAGCCAGTGATGATGAAACTGGCTTTTCTACTAATTTCTTCAGTTGGAACAGATTAAACACGCAATCAAGATGCAATGATAATTAATGGTGACTAGAATGTGAAAGTTGGAAACAAAGAAGGGTCAGTAGTTGGAAAATGAAGCTTTGGTGATAGAAATGATGTTAGAAATTGTATGATAGCATTTTGCAAGACCAACGACTTATACATAGCAAATACCTCCTCCTTTAAACAACACAAAAGGTGCCTGTACACATGGACCTTACCATATGGAACACAGGAATCAAATGGACTACATCTGTGGGAAGAGATGATGGAGAAAATAGTATTAGCCAAGATAAGGCCAGGGGCAGACCGTGCAACAGGCCATCAATTGCTCATATGCAAATTCAGGCTAGCACTTAAAAAAATCAAAAGTTTACAAGAGCCAAAATATGATCATAAATATGCTGTTGTTGTTGTTAGGTGCCATTGAGTAGGTACTGAATCATAGCGACCTTATGCACAGCAGAATGAAACACTGCCTGATCCTGGGCCAACCTCACTACTGTTGCCACGCTTGAGTCCAAAGCTTTGCTTTACGCCCTCCCCATCTCTGCCACCTTACCTAACTATTCATAATCAATAGAATGTAGGACTCCTCTCTTGCAGAGTGGAGATACAGCCAGCTAGCACACCCCCTAACATCTTGTGTTTTTAATGAGCTTTATGACACATTCAAGTGAACAGAATTTATTATATTTATTGTTGTTGTTAAGAGCCATTGGTTCTAGCAACCTGTATAGTGTTCCCAAGGATCGGCTGGTGGGTTTGAAACTCCGATCTTTTGGTTAGAGTCCAGCATTTATCCTACAGCACCACACCAGGCCCATTTCTTGAATTTAGTGATTTAATAAAGTCTTTTCTTTTACAGTAAGCTACTTTGCATCTTGTTTAAGAAATCCTTCTCTACCACAAGATTACAAAGATATTCTGTTTTCTTCTGAAACTTTTGCCTTCGAGATTTGAGTTTTAATCCATCTGGAAATGCCTTTAAACTTACTTATAATGTAAGTAGTAATTCAGTTCCATTCCTTTTAGTCAAGCAGAGTCACCAAGCCAAGTCTAGTATAGAATACCAACTCTCAAATTCATTAGAAACCTTTAAGTGATTAGAAAGTTATTAAGAAATTTCTGAAGTTAGCCATTGTTATGAGTTGAATTGTGTTCCCGAGTTATTAGAGAATAAATTCTAAAGCACTTGGTTTGTGGAAAGCTGTGGTCTATAGTGAAGTCCTAACTCTATTTTGAGTCTTGGCATCAGCTCAGATGCCATTTGAGTTCCTTCTGACTGTTAAACCATCAATGTGGCTGTGTAAACCTAGGAAGAGGCAGTTTGCCCTCAGGCCTACACAGAGAGCAAAGGAATCTGCCTGGTTGTGTCCTTAATGATTCACTGAAAATAACGGCATATTTTCCAATTTAAGTTAAAAGGCAGGGTTCTGGTGACTATACGCAGATCATCTGCATTGCCATGAGTCATACCCAAACCACCATGCAGCCAGGTGGTCCAAGCTCCAGAACCAGTTCTGTAACTCTGTTTAATCTGTAATTGTGTATGTCTCTTAATCATGGCCTTTCCCCGGTTTCTGTAGTTCCACCTGCGATAGGGATGAACTGACTGACTTGCCAACAATTACAAATCTGTGATAATTTCTTTTGTTTTCTATCATATATAATTAATTCCATGGCTGTAAGTTGGCAGAATCTATTTGGCCTCTGCACTATGTGCATGCTGATGGCTTCCCTCATTCAGGATGATTATCTTTGTCTTGTTTAAGGCTTAAGAGTCCTGGTATGGAATTGTGGGATAAAGCACTGGGCCACAAGGCTGGGTTGAACCACAAGGTAGATGGGGCAAACTCACCTGTTGCTCCTTGGAAACCCTATACAGGGTTCGCTATGAGTGAGATTTAACTTGATGGCACTTAACAACAACATAGAATATACTGGAGTCCTGGTGTGGTACTGTAGGAAAAGCATTGGACTGCAAGGTCAGTTTGAACAGCAAGGATGGCAGTTCAAACTCACCAGTCGTTCCTTGGAAACCTTATATAGGGTTGCTATGATGAGTTAGAACTGACTTGATGGCACTTAACAACAACAACAACCATATTGTTATCCTAATGTGGCAAGGATGGCAGTTCAAACTCACCAGTCGTTCCTTGGAAACCTTATATAGGGTTGCTATGATGAGTTAGAACTGACTTGATGGCACTTAACAACAACAACAACCATATTGTTATCCTAATGTGGCACTGTAGGATAAGCACTGGACTACTAACTGCTAAGTTGGTGGTTCAAATTCACCAGCCACTCCTTGGAACTCTATACAGGGTCAATATGAGTCAGAATCAACTTGTCAGCATTTAACAATAATGACATAGAGCATGTTTGACTCTGGGGCCTTTCCCCATCTATTGTTGTTGTTACCTGCCATCAGTCTGTAATGACTCAGTGCTTGTCCTACATACATCAGGACTCCTTTTCCTCCCTGCTACTGTTGTTAACTGGAGTGCTGGTGTGGTGCTGTAGGCTAATGGCGTCAGACTGCAAAGTCATTTGAACCGCAAGGTCAGTGGTTCAAGCTCACTAGCTGCTCCTTGGAAACCCTATACAGGGTCGTTATGGGTTGGAATCAACTCGATGGAACTTAACAACAACAACATTGTTGTTAAGTGCCACCAAGTTGGTTACGACCCATAGCAACCTTGTATAAGGTTTCAGAGGAGTGACTGGTGAGTTTGAGCTGCTAACTGTGCAGTTCAAACCAACCTTGTGGTTGAGTGCTTATCCTACAGTGTCACACCAGAATTCCCCTACTAAAAATATGAGTTTTAAATCCTAACCCCTATACCTGTGTCCATAATCCCATTTGAAAATGGTTTTTTTGTTATGCTAATAAAAGTATCATGGAAAAATGAAATGAAAATATACCAGAATTTTCCCACAAACTTTTTGAAGCCCCCTTATAGACAGACAGACAGACAGAATGACTGCCTCTAAAGAACTGACACCCTAAATTCGGACTTTTAGCCTCCTAAATTATCAGAATGTAAATGTAAATTTGTGGAAAGCCATCTACTTGTCATATTTCTGTTATAGCAGCTTTATATAACTGAAACAGACATACAAACATGTGAAGGATGTAAAAAATGTCAACCACCTTTAAGCTTACTTGGACATACTGTGACAAAAATAAATAAATAAATAAATAAATAAATAACATAGTTAATCTTTATAAACTAGCCGTTAAGAGATAAATCTAAACAACTTCCCAAATCTCTAAACTTGAAAAGAAGAAACGACCTTTGGCTAATCTCTAACCGCAGAGAAGATACACCTTACCAGTTTTTGATGTCACACTAGTCCTTACTGTATAAAGCCAAGGTGAGAATTTCACATCTAAACCCTGAATTTCTGCTCACCTGCTGAATACCACCCTCAACTGTGATGCTCTACAAAGAGAAGAACCTGTCAGGAGTTTGCCTGCTGCTGCTGATTTTAGACTCTATTGTGAGGCATCTCCACTGAATCTGAGCCACGCTCAAGCCTTCCTTATGATGTTGCTGTTAAGTGCCATCAAGTTGGTTCTGACTCACAGGGACCCTGTATAGCATTTCTGAGCAACAGCTGATGAGTTTGAACTGCTAGCCTGTGGTTCAAAGTCCAGAGCTGACCCTATAGCACCACACCGGGAGTCCTTCTGATACTTCTGGTTAAAGGTAACAACCCAAAGGCAACCCCTAAGGGGCTGCAACCCATTCCATATATGATCTCAAGAGAAGCAATTACTAAAGCACCTGTATGACCAGTTTGGAGTCAGGGGCCATCTGAGGTTGTGCTCTTCTCTTCCCAGGAAACTGAGAGGTAGAGTCTCTAGCTTCTGGGGTGGGGTGGGATGATAGGGGGATAATGGAAAGAAACAGACAATTTTCTAAAGTAAATGCTCAAAGAAAAGGGAGGTTTTTACTTTCCTGTTACTTCATTCTGAACAGGGAGAATTCAGCCTCTGATTTTTGATTTTCATTTGCCCTTAACAGTCACAAAATCCTAAAAGGTGAGGAAGTCTGTCTTATTTAGATTGTCTTCCAACTTTCTCTTGGCTCAATCTCTGCAGACACACAAAAGGCATTCATCTTGGTAATTATTAGCTGAAGTGGACCTGTGCTAAAGGACATTGTTGTTAAGGGCCTTCTAGTCAGTTCTGACTCATAGCGACCCTGTGTAGGGTTTCCAAGGAGCAGCTGCTGAGTTTGAACCGCTGACCAAATGACCTTGTGGTTCAGTGCCACACTCTTTATAGTTTTAGAATTTGGCCTAATTTAGTATCCTTCCTCCCTACCTTAGATTCTAGATTACAAATATGTATCTTTTAGCAAGTAACTTTTCAAACAACATAAAATGTTACTTATACACATGGATCTCCCACAGGAACCAAATGGGCTATATCTATGGGAGAGACGATGAAGAAGCTCAATATCACCAGTCAAACGAAGACTGTGGAAGAGACCATCAATTTCTCATGTAAGTTCAGTCTGAAGCTGAAGAAAATTTAACAAGTCCACGAGAGCCAAACTATGACCTTGAAATATTCCACCTGAATTTAGAGACCATCTCAAGAACAGATTTGATGCATTAGACACTAATGACCAAAGACAAGTAAATTGTGGGGTGATATCAAGAACATCATACAGTATAGTATGAGAGACCACTGTGTAAAAAGTTAAGTAAAGATTTTCTTGATAAAAGCAACATTCTATGATGGTTACCAGTGGGGTGTGTGTGTGAATTTTTTAGTGACTAGAGAGTAGACACGCTAACACGGGTGATGGGGCAGTGAACTGTATAGTAAGAGGGCAGTTGGTAGAGGAAAGATGAAGGTTGAGGGAGAAACAGGGAGGAGTGCAAGAGTTAAAGTGAACAGAGGGAAATACTATTAACAAATGGTACATGGAGGGGATTGCAACCAATTTAATGAAGCAAAGCATATGATTGGTTAAATGTAAAATTAAAGATCTGCTCTGCAATCCTTTACTTAATCGACAATAAAAGTTAAACAAAATCGTATGGGAAGAAAGCAAAAGGTCATTAAAAAGACAGGAAACAAAGAAAAGACAAAAATGGATGTCAAAAGAAACTCTGAAACTTGTTCTCAAATGCTGTAAAAAGTGGAAATAAACAAACAACCAAAAAGCATGGCAGAAGAGATTCTGAAACTGGCTCTTGAATTATAGCGAATGGAAGAAATGAGGAAGCAAAAACAAAACACAAAAACTGAAGAGAAAATTTCAAAGGGCAGCTTCTGAAGAACAAATCAAGTTATTATAATGCAATGTGCAAAGGAAACATGCTCAACCTTTCTCAAGCTGAAAAAACTGAAGAAAAAAATTCAAACCTTGATTTGTTAATATTGAAGGGTTTTGTGGGCAAGATATTGAATGATGAAGAAAGTACCCAAAGATGGGAGGAATACAGACACACTGCATCAAAATGAAATGGTTGGTGTTCAACCATTTCATGAGGTAGCATATGATCAAGAACTGATGAAATGCTAGTAATGAAAGAAGAGTCCAGGCTGCATTTAAAGCATTGGTGAAAAACAAATCTTCAGGAATTGATGGAATGTATCGAAATCAAACAGAATGATGCAGCAATGGAAGCAACTCACTTAATCTACGCCAGGAAATTTGGAAGACAGCTTACCTGGGCAACCATTTGGAAGAGATCCTATTTGTGTCCTTTCCAAAGAAAGGTGATCCAACAGAAGGTGGGGATCTTTAAACAACATCATTAATATCACATGCAAGTCTAATACTTGCCATCCTCTTGAAAGTAAACTTGGTCTTTAATTGAAGTAAACATTTTAATTTTTCTTCTCCCACCCTTTGTATCTTGTGTTTAATAGTTCAAAGACAGTATGTTCCCCTGGGAACGGGTACACCATGAAGTAGAAACAAAACAGCAGGGACAGCTGTTCTGTATGCAGGCAAGGGATGACAGTTCAAAGTGGCTCACAGACCTCCCTTCCTACAGAGCCTGAACCACTGACACTTCACCCACTTGGCAAGGAGGGACGACAGAAAGGAACTAACAGTGCCTCTAGGGCCATCTCTCCATCACCCGATTAGGTAAGAATGAGTCATCTGTTACTTAGTAGCAGATCCAGGATTTAACTCCACGAATGACTGGATTTGAAATTGAAATTGACTCGACAGCAGTGGGCTTTGGGATTGTCCCAAAGTCTCCTTGGTTCCTATACACAGCCTTATGACTTTAGCATAAATATTGGTCAGCATGTGAGGGAAGATGCAGAGAGGACAATGATGCGCAGTTGTCCACAAACCAGATTAGAAAGAAAAGTCACAAGACTGCAGAGTTTCCTAGGTGGGGACTGGCATTCTGTCTCTAGGAGAGAATTTACAAATTTGATAAAAAGTGAGATATCTGGTCAAAACTTGTTGTTGTTTGTTGTTAAGTACTATGGAGTCGGTTCCAACTCAAAGTGACCCTGCATAAAGTTTCTGAGGCTGTAAATCTTTATGGGAGCAGAACGCCTCATCTTTCTGCCGCATAACCGCTGGTAGTTTCGAACTGCTGACCTTGAGGTTGGCAGCCCGACTTGTAATCACTACGCTTCCAGATCGATCCATATGCTAATATATGAGACTGGATGGCACTCGACAACAACATGATCATAAATGTTTAGGTGTCAGCTTAAAAACTGCCTTCTCGAAGCCAGGTAGTACTGGGGACTCCAGGATTTAGGGTCCTCCCAGGAGAATTGCCTCTCCAACACGGATTATCCAAAAGCATTCAAATTCTCCACATCTGAGTCCTCTATGACTTGCAGCCTTATTGTGAATTTGCTAAAAGTAGCAGGAAAAGGGTTGAATTCATCCCAAATCTGGTTTCCTCGGGAGTTCTCGTCATGAATCTCCAGAAGCACTTTAGAGACCACCTGGCCTATGCAAGGAAAGAGCCTTGGTGATACAACAATATCACACACCTTGACCCTGCTGTGTACCAGCTCAGAAGCCCTAAATCCAGCAACACCTCCGTCTGCCTAGTCACCGGTTTTAAGTCTTCAAAAAACCTGCCAAACGTCTCAAAGTCCGCAGTGTTGAGTTCAGATGCAACTGCTGAACATGAGGGCCATGGATTCCAACAGCAACAGAGTCCTGGCCTGGAGCAGCACCCAGACTTTTGTATGTAATGACACCTTCAAAGATATGAACTTCTACCCCAGCTCAGAAAGTCTCTGTGATGCCAAGTTGGTAGAGGAAAGCTTTGAAGCAGATATGAGCCTGAAGTTTCAAAACCTATCTGTGACTGGGCTCCACATCCTTCTGAAAGTGCATGGATTTAACCTTCTCATGACCCTTCAGCTATGGTCCAGATGAGGTTGCCAATATTGTAGGAGACCTCATGCTCCCTCAACTCCTCCTCTTCATCACCCATTCTCTCCCTCTTCAAGCAGAGAAGCAAACTCTTTGCCCACTATGGAAGAAAAGGCTCCCACTGACTCTCTGGTCCCACTGGCAATTCTACGAACTGGATCCTACCCAACACTGGTGATTAAGATGCTAAAGAGCTACCAAATACATGGCAAGGCCCTCTGTTCCCTTATTGTTTTTCACCCCCTGACGCTCTTGGCAAGGGAGG
Source organism: Chrysochloris asiatica (assembly GCF_000296735.1). Lineage (NCBI taxonomy): Eukaryota > Metazoa > Chordata > Mammalia > Afrosoricida > Chrysochloridae > Chrysochloris > Chrysochloris asiatica. The sequence continues at coordinate 217,360 of NW_006408844.1, forward strand.
GGCTGCTGCCACCTCTTCTGGCTGTGGAGAGACCCCACCCACCACTGTCTCTGATAGTCTACTGGTGATGGGCCCCCAATAGATTCTCTTGGGCCCTGTCTCCTGGAAAATGTTTTGAGGAGTTTTGTTTCCATAATATTCATACAGAAATACATATTACTCTTCTTCCCAAGAAGTGGGGAAAGGAGCTCGTTATATGGGCACTGCTGTGCTGAGCTGTGTGCCTGAGTCATGTTCTATCTTCTGCTGCCCATAGCTTCATTAAAGGTGATTTGAAAGAACAACAAAACAAAAAAACTCCCTTCTCAGAGTCTGTTCTTTATCATAGCACCTAGTACTCATTACAAAGGGCACTGGTGGCATAGTGGGTGACTACAAACTGCAAGGTCAGCGGTTCAAATCCACCAGAGTGGCACTCTGCAGGAGAAAGAGAGTTTCTGTTCCCATAAAGATGAACAGCCCTGGAAACCCTAACTAGGATGGCTATGACTTACAGTGTTTTTTCTTTTGGGGGGAGGGGAGGAGCAACTACTCAACAAACTAGAGGCACTCATCTATACCAAGAAATTTGGAAGACAGCTGCTTGGCCAACTGACAGGAAGAGATCCATATTTGTGCCCATTCCAAAGAGAGGTGATCCAACAGAATGTGGAAGTCATCACACAACATTATTAATATCACATGCAAGTAAAATTTTGCTAGAGATAATTCAAAAATGGCTGCAAGAGTAAATTGCTGGGAACTACCAGAGATTCAGCTGGATTCAGGTGAGGATGTGGAATTAGGGATATCACTGCTAATGTCACATGGATCTTGGTTGAAAGCAGAGATCAGAAAGATGCTTGGCGGTTTTATGCTATGGAGTTGGTTCTGACTCATAGAGACTCTGCACAGGGTTTCCGAGGCTGTAAATCTTTACAGGAGCAGAAAGTCTTATCTTTTTCCTGCAGAACTGATAGTTTCGAATGGCTGACCTTAAGATTAGCAGTCCAATTTGTAACCACTACACTACCACCTAGGCTTTATTGACTATGCAAAAGCTTCCAACTTTGTGGGTCATGACAAGCTATGGACAACATTGTGGAGAATGAGTATTACAGAACACTTAATTATACTCATGAGGAACCTGTACATAGACCAAGAGGCAGTTGTTGAAACAGAATAAGGGGTCACTGAATGGCTTAAACTCAGAAAAAGTGTGTGTCTGGGTTATACTGTTTCACCATATTTATTCAATCTGTCTACTGAGCACATAATCCCGGAAGCTGGATTATATGAAAAAGAACATGGCATTAGGATTAGAGGAAGACTGCGATATACAGTCTGCAATATGCAGATGATACAACCTTGCTTATTGAGAGTGAAGAAGACTTAAAATACTTACTGATGAAGATCAAAGACCTTTGGTATGAGTTGCACACACCTCAATGTACAGAAAACAAAAATCCTCACCCCTGGATCAATAAATAACGTTACGATAAATGGAGAAAAGATTGTTTTCAAAGACTTCATTTTGCTTGGATCCACTATCAACACTCAGAAACAGCAGTCAAGAAATAAAACGATGTATT
>NW_006408844.1:219030-243554 GCF_000296735.1 Chrysochloris asiatica
AACAATGAATAAGGAAGACAGTAGAAGAACTGTAGCATTTGAGTTGTTGGAAGAAGTACAACCAGAATGCTTCTCAAAAGCCAGGATGGCGGGAATTGGTCTTTCATACTTTGGACATATTATCAGGAGGGACCAGTTCCTAGAAAAGGATATCATGCTTGGTAAAGTAGTAGGTCAGCAAAGAAGAGGAAGACCCCCAGTGAGATGAGTTGGCACAGTGGCAGCAGCAATGTGCTGAAGCTTCGCAATGAATGAATGCAAAGATAGCACATGACTGGGCAGTGTTTCATTCTTTAAGTCTTTAAGAGCACCTAACAACAACTCCTCTGCCTTTCACTACCAATAGTCTTTTAGCCAATAATGATTTTGCAACTTTTAGTTCCTGTTACAACTGTACAAAAATGTTTCCATCCTCATTGTCTGGCAGAGTGGCCATTTTTATTTGGACATCTTCAATGTCCAAACTGTCTCTATCCCTCAATAAACCTCCTGTATGTGTGTGTGAAAACATTTTCTGAGCTTTTTATATCAATAAACCTCTTTCGCTATTACTTTAAGTAGACTACATGATTTTGTTCTATGGCAACTTCCTCTTGGAAATACAGCCAGAACGCTCTTTAGAAGCCAGGATGATGAGATTTCGTCTCATGTACCTTGGGCATGTTATCAAGAAAGACCAGTTCCTGAAGAAGAACATCAAGCTTGGTAAAGTAAAGGGTCAGTGAAAATGAGGAAGACCTTCAATGAGATGAACAGACAGTGGCTGTGGCAATTGTGAGGACGGTGAGTGACCAGGCAATGCTTTGTTTTGTAGTACATAAGGTCTCCATGAGTGGGAACCAACAGTACTCAAAATATTTTTTGTTTACTTGATGCCCAAATAGACTTTGTGCTTCATGAAGCCAGAGATCCTAAGTGTCTGATTTACCATTATAAGCTCAGCATGCAGTACAATGTCTGATATAGAGTAAACACTTCTCTGCTCATGCCTGTGTTTGCTTAGCCGGAGTTCCCACAGTACTCAGGATGTATTCCTTAGCCAACTCTTACTTTTATGCTGCTGTAGTGTTTGTTTCTTCCACATGCCAGTTTTACCTTTTGCTCTTCCTCATTTTTCCTGAGATTTTTGCCCACTGTTGGGGCCCACAATATATGCACACAGTATAAGATTGAAGAGTGACCATTATAGCTGCCATGCACACAGTATAAGATTGAAGAGTGATCATTATAGCTGCCTCTCATCAAAGACTGACCAGAGCCATTCTACATTCCGTACACTTTCACAAAGGAAGAGACAGTGATTCTGTAAGAGTGAGGTCAGCTGACTCTTCTCTTACCTGATCTGCTGTTGCTGGTGGCGGCAAAGCTGCAGAGAGTGAGAGCATCCGTAGGGAGGCCTCCAGCTGCTGGGGAGGCAAAAAGAAGTTGGGTACCACAATGGGTTCTGGGCTATAATAGTCGTTAAGGGAGATACACACCCAGAAGCTTATCATCCTGCCAGACGAGTGTCTCTACTGTCCTCAATCACCACCAGTCATGTTTCTTTTCCTGATGATTTCTGTTCATGAATCCTTTGCTCACATGGTTCCTACCTGGAGAGCCCTGCCCACTCGTAAATCATACTCATCTTAGCCTGCAGTGATTCCACCTTCCTCATATCTTAGAGCATGATCTGCAGCACAGGATAATATTTAATTATTGGTATGATCCTGTTTCCCTTGGTATTCTCTAAGCTTCTCAGGGGGCAGATATGTTGTTGTTTCCTTCAGTCACCTGACTACTCTCCCTTTCTTACAGCCCTTTATGAGCTGGCAGGCAGCAAATGCTAAATGATACATTTGGCCTGTTGGCCAAAAATGGACCTGTTTGGAAATCAATCAGATAATATGAGTAGAAAGGTGGCTCCAGGGGCTGTCTTAGGTTGGTGGGAGATACCTGACACTGGAGGAGAGCATGTCCTATAGGTAGCTCTGTTCACATGCAGAAATGAAGGCTGTGCACACGTGGATTTGAAAAGAAGTGCATGTAGTCATAGCTGATGCACCCAATCTGAATGTGAGTCTTAGAAGGCACAGACCGTATTTGCACTTCTCTGCACCCAGCAGTGTGTTGAGCACACAGTGCTTTACAAAATTTATTGTCAAAACAGATTCAATTTGGCTTAAATTCGGAAGGAAAGGATTCTTTTGATGTTCCAATTTTTTGTTCCTGTTCAAATCAGGTTTTCTATCATTGTTTTATGCTAGACTTTGAACTGTCTGTTCATAGTTGTAGTTCTGCCACCTAAGCACACTACGCGTAGTGCCTGGAACACAGTTGTTGTTGCAGTTTTAAGTGCTGTTGAGTTGGTTCCGACTTATAGCAAACCTGTATAGGGTTTCCAGCTGGTGGGTTTGAACCACCAACCTTGTTTAGTTGTTGTTGTGCTGTTGAGTCCTACAGTGCCACACCAGGGCCCTGGAACACAAATGCTCAATAAATATTTACTGAATGATTAAAATTCCTTGCTTTGGGTTGTTGTTAAGTGCCGTCGAGTCAGTTCTGACCCATAGCGACCCTGAGGAGCGGATGGGGAGCTTGAACAGCTGACCTGGCAGTTCAAATGGCTTTTGCAGTCCAGCACATTAGTCCACAGTACTACAGCAGGACCCCTGCTTTGGGTTAAGTTCCTAAGTGTCCTCTAGATATGGGGGTGGAGCTTGAGATCCTTGCTGTGAGGTGCCTGTAGCACTGAACCTCTCCTCAGTCCAGTACCACAGCCTCTTTGAGGGTTCTGCTCCACAGTCGAGCATGGTGGTGTCATGTGATAAGCTCCGGACTGTGAACCACGAGGTCTGTGGTTTGAGCTGGCCAGCCTCTCCATGGGAGAAAGATGAGGCTTTCTGCTCCCTCTGAAATTTACAAAGCTCCATAGTCACCTTTTCACTTTAAGCTCTTCCCTTCAGTTTATGAAAATACTCAAGTTTTCCATTTCAGGCGGAAAACAAAACAAACAAAAAACCCAACCCTGACCTTGCATTCTCTACTAATTTCCAATGAGGTCTACAACTTACTAGAAAAATCACTTCAGGAGAGTTCACTTTTTATACCCTAATTTCTTTGTCTATAAAATGGATAAAACAGTACATATTATTTTGAGGACTAAATGAGTTTATATACATGTTAAATGCTTAGAATGGTTCCTGACCCATGGCGAGCACTCAAGAAGTGTGGCACTCTTCTACTCATTATCCAATTTGAGCACAATCACATTGACTGCAGTCATGCCAGCAACCAAGACAGGGCTCCAGAGGAGGCAGGCTGTGTTCAGTGCTCCTCCAGCCACTTGCTGCCACAAAGCCCTTGCTGAGCCCGCACGCCCTACTCTTAGGCTTCTCTGTCCTGCATCGAGAATCACATCCGAATGGTATTTGTGTCTATTGATTTCTTTTCAAGAATTCCAAGAAGCTGTGATAGTTCAACCTACATTTAATATGCACTGTCTGGTGCTGAGGTCACAGAAAAACAGAAAAGAACCCTAAACTGGGAGCTTAGTTTGGTACGCAAAGGATTATTAGTGTCTTCCTTTTATAGGTGAACAAATTGAGGCTCAGAGAGGTTAAACTATATGCCCAAAGTCACTCAAGTTATCAGTAGTAGGGTCTGCAAGGGTCTAGCAGGCAGTCCCCCAGAATCGAAGTAGAGAAAGTGCTGCTATTCAGTAAAGCAGGTGCTTTATCTAACAGTAATGACCTGTTTGCTGGGATTCCAGGTGAGGAGATCTGAACAGCTGACTAGGCTACAGCGGTGAGCACTGCTGGTGGTCCTAGTGTCCTCCTGACCCTCTAACACGCCAGTCTGCATTTCCAGGAGGGAGACTGGGGGTGCCAGATACTCCTTCTCTTCATTACCAATGCCATGTTGGGGACTTCCACCTCGGTCTCCAGGGCTCCAGGTGAGGGTAAGTAAAGTATTGCTATTAGGGTTCCAGTTTATACATGTAATACACAATGGTGTATTCTAAACACAAAGTGCTTAAACATACTTGTCTTAGTTTCGTTATGATGCTTAAAAAAAAAAAAGATTTTAAGGTTAGGGCTAATGTCAAATTTTTATCAAATCATTGAAGCTTTGCAACAAGTTTAGGGGAATGCTGCCCCACATAAAACAACAGTTTTTAGATGAATCAAATGTTTTAAGGATGATTGGGAAGACCTCAAAGATGAATTCAAATCAGAGAGGTCAGCTCAGAAGGTTATGGCAACTTTTTTTTGGATTCAGAAGGGGTAATATTGATAGTCCTGATGTGGCACTGTAGGGTACGTACTGGAAGGCTAATCATGTTGGTGGTTCAAACCCACCAGCCATTCCTTGGAATCCCCATACACACCTGCTATGAGTTGGAACAAATTCAAAAGCATTTATTTAACAACAATTTTGACACATTTTCTCAAATAGTACTATCAGATCATTGGGGCTTATGAGAAGTTTTAAGAAAACTGAAAATTGCATTAGTGAGAAAAAGGCCAGGAGAGTTATGCTGATTTTTTTTTTTTTTAAATAGCAGGACAATTCACTTGTCCATTCTTCAAGGTTTGCCAGGGCAGCCCTATGACAATTTTATTGGAAAACCTTACTCTATCCACCCTACAGTCCTGATCTCTGCCCCATCAGACTTATTTTTGTTACCCAAACTCAAAGAACATTTGAAAGAAACATGACTTGAGTCTCCCTAAGTTACCAAAAAGGAGCTCTGGTAACGTAGTGGTTACGAATCGGGCTGCTAATTTCACGGTTAGCAGTTCAAAACTATCAGCGGTTCTGCGGGAGAAAGATGAGGCTTTCTGCTCTCATAAAGATTTACAGCCTCGGAAACCTTGTACAGGGTCTCTATGAGTCGGAACCGACTACACGGCACATAACAACAAGATGCCAAAGTTGCCATTTTGACATGGTGTAAATCAAGGAGTAAAGAATTCTCCCACGAAGGGTCAGAGAGATGGAATGTCTTCAGAAGTTTTCTAAGATGGTGGATAGCATTACATTTTGATATTTTCATTTAATAAAGGTTCCTGTGATTTTGCAGCATTACTTTTGGGCTTACTCATATATACAATAAAAAAAAAAAATCTGAAGCAAGTCAGAGTTCTATAGCTCTGAGCCTCCATCTCCTCACCTGAAAGACAGAAATGATGACACCTATCTTAAATATTTGCTGTGATAACTGAATATAAAATATGTGTTTTGGCACAGAGTAAATGTTCATTGATAGTATTCTTTGTTCCCCTGTGTTCTCCATTTTTATTTTTAAACAGCATGTCCAACTGGTTCATTCCAATTCAACCTCCTGCTGAAAATTCCCATTTCTACCCCAGATATACTGAATCAGAATCTATAGTTAAACAAGATCCCCAGGTGACTCATATATCCATTACCTGGGGAGCTTGTTAAAGTGTAGGTTGTGACTCAGCGTATCCTAGGGTGGTAGCTAGGGGATTGAACTGGAATGAACCAGTTTAAAGCCTTGATTTTAACTAGGATGAATGATTGCATCCCTTGGATCTAGAGCCTTGTTTTCAGGTGGTAAAATGCTCCAGAGACTAATCAGGGAAATCCAGCTCAGCTGGTTAATGCAGATATTGTTGTTGTTGTTATGTGCCATGGAGTCGGTTCTGACTCATAGCGACCCTGTACAGGTTTTCTGAGGCTGTAAATTTTTACGGGAGTAGAAAGCCTCATCTTTCTCCCGCGGAACACCTGGTAGTTTCGAACTGCTGACCTTGTGGTTCGCAGCCCAATTCGTAACCACTAAGCTACTAGAGCTCCTTAATGCAGATGTTACCAACACCTAAATCCAACAACAGATGGGATGCCACACAAGGCTGTGCCATGGTGGAATTGTAAGCACTTTGTCAGTACAGGTGAGTCTTCTGAAGGAAGGGCCTTCCCATGTCCCTCAGAACATTACATGAGGGTGGCCACTGCTCATGTTGACACTCATGCTCAGTTAGTCTAAGCACCACCAGCCAAAATGACGGCTTATGGAGCTACTTGTAGGAAACATCAAAGGATACAGGAGGTTCTGCGTTGTGGAAACCTCTGGTTCAGTTGTCACTTGCTTCTGCCTGATGGCAGGACAGTCGGTAGGTGGCCTCTTCTCGTGTTTTCTTCTGGTCTGGGAGGCTAGGTGTACACAGAGTTTCTCAAAGCTGTCAGTAGAGTCACTTAGCTCACTGGAAACAGCCTCATTCTCAGCCTGAGACTCTGGCTTGGTATCCTTTTGCTCACCTGCCCTTGATGAGCTCCATCCAACAAAGGTATTGCTCTGCAGGGCTTCTGAGCGTGTCAAGTGTGGGATGAGCTGAGGGTTTGCTGTGGCAGGCTCTTCAACTCTGGCCTCAGAGGTGCCAATCTCACAAGGGACATGACTTTGGCTAGGAGAACCTTGTCCAGGCAGGTGGGTAGTAACAGCCCTTTCTGGGCTGGAGAGAAAGCTATTTCTGACCTGGAGTTCCTCCCTTGGGAAAGGCTCTGAAGAAGGACAAGAGGGACTTTCTCTCTGTACCTCTTTAGGCTGAGGACTAATGACCTCACTTGTGTCTGACACAAAACTGGACCAGGGGCTGGTTTTGTCTGTTACGGTGGTGATCTCATTTAGAGTTCTGGGTTCAATGATGTCTTCTTCATAGTCCTCATCACTGTAGGCCAGGCCTGCCTCTGTGTCCTCACTGCTCTGCATCCTTGTACACACCAGTGAGCCAGCACCGTTTTGGGTGCCCAGAGCCTGATGAAGCATTCCCCTTCCACCTGGAGTCCCTTCACGTGTAGGGAGAGGCGGGGAATTTGTGTTTCCATCTGAAGCTCTTGCCAGTGGGTGATGTGGATTTCCACTTAGTTCTCGTATGGCCTCCGTGTCCTGAGCATCTGGGAGGGCGGTGACCTCGCTGCCTGCACTTCTGGCTTGGTGAGAACTCAGAGATGCTTGAGAGTTTCTGGTGATAGTCTGCAGATCTGAACAGCAACAGATAATCACTCTTATTAAAAGACTGGACGACAGATTACTCACGTTTCCGACACTAGCCTCTAACTTCAGAAATATCCTTGCAACTAGACTTTGAACAAATCTTCAAGATAGTTAATCTACCCAAGAGTCAGTGAAACTATATTCAAGGCATTCCAATTTCTAGCACTTTATTCTAATATCAGAGGACCAAAACCTAATCTATTTATAATTGTGGATACATCTGTGGAAGCACTTTCAGAGACTATCTGGTCATGCTCTGGAATTCTCAAGAGCTGGGAGTCCTGGCGGGTATGTTCATGCTTCCTTTAACTTCAGTAATTACTTATATTAAAAAGCAAAATGAGAATATACTTATTTAGCTATTTGATAACAATTATTAAAACTATTTTACTCGGAAACTATAAACCAAGAAATATCTATCACTCCCAGAGGAAGTGGGGGCAGCTCGGTGTTGGAAAGAATATAGGTTTTGACGTGGGTCAATACTGGGTTCAAATCCCTAGTGTCACTTGTGATTAAGAACAAACTACCTCTTTGAGTCTGTGATCTTTACAATATGATTAATGCCTGTGGTTCTGTGGGATAAGCACTGGACTATAAGCAACTAGAAGGTTGATGACTCAAGTCCACCAACTGCTCCAAGGGCGAAAGATGAGGCTTTCTGTTCCCTTAAAGATGAACAGTCTTGGAAACCTCTATTTAGTGTCGCTATGAGTTGGAACTGACTCGACAACACTTAACTACAACACTGCCCACATTCTATGATAGCAAATATATAAAATAAGTGGGCATACCACAGGTGGCACATATGGTGGTGATGGTTATGTGCCATGGAGTCGGTTCCAACTCATAGCGATGGAGGCTGTAAATCTTTACGGGAGCAGAAAACCTAATTTTTTTCCTGTGGAACAGCTGGTAGTCTTGAACTGCTGACCTTGAGGTTTGCAACCCGATTCGTAACCACTACGCTACGAGACAGGAACTTAAATGGAAGCTGCTCGTCACTTCTAATTATTTTTGGAATGAAACAGGAGGAAGTAAATAAATAAATGGGCTTAGTAAAGGAAAGATGTTCACATGATTGAGGGGGAAAATGAATGAGGAGGCAAATTTGACTCATGAAAGGTAGGGGTTACATCTTTCTCAAAGTACCTAACAGAGTGCTTAGCCTATGAGATGTGCTGGCTGAGTTTAATACACTGACAATTTTCAGACCTTAAAAGGAAGTGACTGGTTGTCTCAAAATGCAAATTCCTTCTTTCAAATAGGAACAAGATCCAGGAAGTGACTTCATTGATGTTGATCCTTTGGCCTGAACTACTTTCTCTGTCTTGGAAAAGTCTTCCTGCCTTTTGCAAATCAATTCATCCTTCAAGGCCCTGTCGGCTGCACCTCCTCCAGCTGAGCCTTACCCGTGTACTAGCTGGATGGGATTGCTATAGGCTTTGTTTTATAAGTAAGCACTAAAGAATATGATACCATGTATAGGAGTCCTGGTGTGGCACTGTGGGTTAATGAGTTAGACTGCAAGGTTGGTTTGAACTGCAAGGTTGATGGTTCAAGCTCACCATTTGCTCCTCAGAAACCCTATACAGGGTTGCTCTGAGTCGGAACCAACTTGACACACTCAACAATATCAACCATGTGATAGTCTCTCTGTATGCTTCCCTATCAAACTCTGAGCTTCTGAAAGGCAGTGTCCATAAGTCTGACCCATGTTGTGTGATTCATGAAGGCCCACCAAAGGGCTCAGCACACAGATGGTGCATAAATGAAGTCCTCAACTCAGTGATTTACTCTCAGATTTCACTTGTATCCACTTCTTCAAGTACACATGGTGGTGGCAGAGGGCACATAAACATTTTCTTAATACTTCACTAATCAAAATCACCTCTCCTTTTCCAAATTCATCCTGGCCTGGTGAAAATCAGTTCTCATCTGTCATCCCTTGCTGGGATCTCACCATTTTCTTCCAGGATATAAAGATTAAACTCCCAAGTGCGGCCTCAAGGCTCTCCACCTTCAATCCTTCAGTTGTTTCTTTCTTAGTATATCTTTTTAAAGGGACCTTTTCTTTTACCTTTACCCTCAAACAAGTCTCCCTGTCTTGCTCTTATGCATTCTTTCGAGGGGGGGAGGGTTTGTTAGAGGGACTATAGAGTATAAGCTTGATGAAGGCAGAGATAGTGCCTTTGTGTTCACCACATCATCTTCCCACAACAAGTAGCAGAGTAGTGCTTGGGGCAGTTCGTGCTCCATAAACAGCTGAAAGGAAGTGAAAGCCAAACACAGAGTATGCATCTGGGGTCCTGGATAACAATAGGTTAGGTATCTGGGTAGGAAGAAGACTTGTATCTAGTATCAACTGTGGTATTCTATCTTTCCCCACTTCATCAGAGAAAATGGAACTTATCCATCCCTGTGAGAAATCTACACATTTTGCTAGAAAACCAAGTAAGGGCTAAATATGTCAATCTGGTTGATTTTGCAATATTCCTCAGAGTTTGCTTGATATAGATTCCCAGTCTCCACCCTGGGTTCTGATGCAGTAGGATGGAGTACGGCCAGGAATCTGTATTTTAAAATAAGTATCCCAGGTACTTGTTACACTCAGACAAACTTATTTTAAAGTGGTCTGAGCCTTGGTTGCACACTGGACTTACCTGGTGACATACATACATATATATATATATATATACATATACACACACACACATATATGTATAATATATACACACACACACAAATATATACACATATACTGATGCATAGGTCCCACCCCCAGAGAATCTGATACAACTGATCTATTACGGTACAGCTTCCTAAGTAATTCCAATATGCAGGCAAAAAGAGAAATATAATGGTGGTTTTCAAAGAGTGGACTCTGGACCACCAACATCCAGAATCCTCTGAGGATTCTAGTTAAAAATGCTGATTTTTAACAACTACTTTAAATATATTTGTAGTTGATGTTTTAAAACCCGAGTGCCAGAGATTCTGAACTAATATTGATTGAGGAACCACTGACTTAATCTTCTCCTCTGGTTTTGAGTAACATGAAGCTCAAGAAGAGAAAGGATATGTTCAGAGCCAAACAGCAAGACTAGGCCAGAAAGGACCCAGGACCCAGGCCTCCTGCTTCTGGTCTAATGCCTTTCATTGTCTCATCTCCCTGTGCCATACTATCATGTCCTTTCTGTTAAGAGGAAGATGGTGCAAGCTTTTGGTCTCTGTGTGTTACAGTGGCTGATCGAAGGGTCCTGAGCCATACCTGTGATTAAGGAGCTGACTTGCAGCACCAGGTTATTTGACTTCTCCAGGATGCACTGACTCTCAGGGTCTAGGCTCCTGGTTCCTAGCCTAGGATGGTCTCTATGGCTCTCCTGGCTCTGCAAGATGGTGGCATGAGGATGAAGGCTGAGGGGTAAGAAAGGCTTGGCAAGCTTCTGGCTGAAGTACTGCTGGATCTGATCTAGCTCACTCAGATTCCTCCTGTAAGAAAAGAGAGGGAAAGAGCACAAGCAGATCATTCAACATTAGTTACAAGCATCTTTTATGTCCCCTGGACACTACTTGAGCCAAGATCTACCACTTAAGCCTGGATATTATTACTTCTTACTTGAAGATCCATCAACAAACACATCACTCCTCTACCCACAACCCACTGCCAGGGACAGATCTCTGCCCACTCTATCTAGTAACATGGTTCCTTTCTCCTAACATCCAGCAAAAATGCCACCTCCTTTATGGGAGCCATTCTTGATCAGACTCCCAGCCTTCACTAACCCTTTCTGACAGGAGGAGGTTCCACTGAGGAGAACAGTGTTTTTTCTATTTCATAACAATTCCTGATCTTTCAGGCAAGTGACCCCTTGAAAGCAAACTTTCCCTGACCTTCTAAATGTGTTTAAGGGTTCCTTCCTCTGTGTTTCACAGTTATGTACACTTTAGTCATATCTGTTGTTTATTCTGAATCTGTCTCCCCTGAGCTCCTGTGAGCTTTATGTGGATCTCTTTGTATCTATTGTACATAGTAGTGTTTGGAACAAAATAAATGAATGTTGAGTGGATAAATGGGCACACACTATTAATGGGGCTACATTCATTCTTTCCACTCTCCAGTGGCACTACCCTCAACTTCAGTTATGTAGGTTTCCCATTTTATGCTTTTATATACATTACCTTGTTGAAGTCTCAGCCAACCTGGTGAGACCAGTTATTTTACAAACAAGGAACTTAAGATTCAGAAGATTTGAGTGATTTGTTCAGGGTAAGTAGTAGCATGTAGCTACTCACAATCTGGGACTCCAAACCTGTACTCTTTCCATGCTATTAGGTGGGCTCTGTCCCCATAGGCTCATTCTTGCCTCACACCTCTGCTCAGGCTACAATCTGAGTTGAGGACACTTCCTGCTCTGCCCCTATTGCATTCAATTTTTAAAGTGTAGCTTCTATTTCTTCTTTTCAAAACTCTATCATCTCGGCCATTTTGTGAAGAGACGAAGACGAGCGGTCAGCTTCTTCACGTAGAACCTGGGAGAAGGAGATTCATAAACGAATCTCTTCTCCCTTTCCCCTCCTGGGCAGCAAGACGAACCCCATCCCTATTCACTGGAGCTCAGCTTTGATTTTTAAACTCCCTTCCCTTACCTTTCCAGAACACACACATTCCCATTCCAAAATTGATTTTATAATGGCATTTTAAGCATAATGATGCAACTTGGTGTGGAAGATGGCAAATTTAGAGGTGTTTTATTATTTTTTTTAATTGTTTCTGAAAAACCAGGACCTGGTTTTAAGATTGAGATTTTTTTTGATCTTCAGCTACATTTTTCAGTTGTGTGACGAACCTTGTCAAAACACCATGTTACCAACAAGACAGACCCTCGCTCTAAGAACTCCCGAGTGTTTATTGGAAATCTCAACACTCTGGTGGTCAAGAAATCTGATGTGGAGGCAATTTTCTCAAAGTACAACAAAATGGTAGGTTGCTCTGTTCATAAGGGCTTTGTCTTTGTTCAGTATGTTAATGAGAGAAATGCCCGGACTACTGTGGCAGAACAGGGTGTCAGAATGATAGCTGGCCAGGTTTTAGATATTAATCTGGCTGCAGAGCCAAAAGTGAACAGAGGAAAAGCAGGTGTGAAACGATCTGCAGCGGAGATGTACGGGTCAGTACCAGAACACCCTTCTCCGTCCCCTCTACTCAGCTCTTCTTTTGACTTGGACTATGACTTTCAGCGGGATTATTATGACAGGATGTACAGCTATCCAGCACGTGTTCGTCCTCCTCCTCGTATTGCACGTGCTGTAGTGCCCTCAAAACGCCAGCATGTATCAGGAAACACCTCACGGAGGGGCAAAAGTGGCTTCAATTCTAAAAATGGACAGAGGGGATCTTCTTCCAAGTCTGGAAAATTGAAAGGAGATGACCTTCAGACCATTAAGAAGGAGTTGACCCAGATTAAACAAAAAGTGGATTCTCTACTGGAAAGCCTAGAAAAAACTGAAAAGGAGCAAAGCAAACAAGGAGTAGAGATGAAGAATGATAAATCCGAAGAGGAGCAGAGCAGCAGCTTCCTGAAGAAAGATGAGATTAATGTGAAGATGGAGTCTGAGGGGGCTGCAGATGACTCTGCTGAAGAGGGGGACCTACTGGATGATGATGATAATGAAGATCGGGGGGATGACCAGCTGGAGTTGATCAAGGATGATGAAAAAGAGGCTGAGGAAGGAGAGGATGACAGAGACAGCACCAATGGCGAGGATGACTCTTAAGCACATAGTGGGGCTTAGAAATGTTACCCCATTATTTCTTTACCTAGGCGCTTGTCTAAGGTCATATTTTTCACCAGATCTTCTTCCCTAGTTTCTTCAGCCACATGCTCACTGTTCTCCCCATCCTTGTCCTTCCCGCGTTCATTCATTCATATTGCCCTGCGCCTGGTCCCATTTTCACTTCCTTTGACGCTCCTAATAGTTATGTTAAGTCTTACCCTGTAATTTTTGCTTTTAATTTTGATACCTCTTTGACTTAACAATAAAAAGGATGTATGGTTTTTATCATCTGTCTCCAAAATAATCTCTTGTTATGCAGGGAGTACAGTTATTTCCATTCATATATGAGTTCAGAAGTTGCTTCCCTAATTGCACAGGCAATCTCATTTAGTTGGGTAGCACTTGAGAACAGCTTTGAGTTAGAAATATATGTGTTATACCCCACATAAGTACTGTGTGGGGCTGTTCAACACAAATGTAACAATGTATTTTTTTTGTGAATGAGAGTTGGCATGTCAAATTCATCCTCTAGAAAAATAGTGTAATAGTCTTAAGATTTGTTTTCTAAAGTTGATACTGTGGGTTGTTTTTGTGAACAGCCTGATGTTTGGGACCTTTTTTCCTCAAAATAAGTCCATATTAAACCAGGTATTTGGAGAAAAAACAAAACAAAACAAAAAAAAACAAAACTCTATCATCTCAAATCACTGGGCCACCTCTCCCTTAAACCCCTTCACTCTTGGCATCTCCATCAAACCTCTTCTCTTAGATTTCTCCTTAATTTTATCAGGTTCCCTAACTAGGCCATGAACATCTGGAAATAGAAGACAGTATCTCAAACTTCTCTACATCTCTCAGGGTGCCTGGTACAACTGGCACAGCACAGACACTACATACCTGTAAAGTGAACTGAGGTTTTCTCTTTCCTCTCCTTTTGTTATGAACAGGCTTGTGTCTCAGAGCCAAATTCAAATTAAATGAGAGGGTAAAACTGATACTTATTTTATCACTGAAGGCCACAACTCTATCAAATCAGAGTGGTAAGAATGAATGTAGCCCCATTACTTGTATCTAAATCCGGTCTATGCCACATGGATAAACACCTGCTACAGGAACATGCAAATAAATGTAAACGTGCTCAATTTTAAAAATATGCAAACCCACTGGTCTTGTCATGGCATATCAACTTATAAACATTAGGCTGCAATCTTCTCATGTGTGAGGCAGAGTTATTAATACTGATCCTGCTGGCCTCATAGGATTGCTGTGACTTAAATGTGGCTCTGTATTATGGTTCTAAGAGCCAAAGGAAGTAATGAAAATGATAGGATTTTGTTTCATCTTCATTTAATAAGAATTTCTTTACAGCACTGGTTCTCATAAGCCAGTTTCTAGGACTAGTATCTAGTATCAGCATCACTGGGGAACTTGCAGAAATATACATTTTCAGGGACAATCTTAAACCTAATGAATCAGGAATTGTGGGGGAGGGTCCCAGTAATCAGCGTCCCAGTAATAAGCTCTTCAGGTGATTCTAATAAATACTGAATTTTGAGAACCACGGCTGTACATATGGTTGTAAAACAGATGTGAGGGTGGTTATTAAGTTTTTTGTTTTTTTTTTTAACTTTTTATTGTGAAATGAGTGCAGGTTTACAAAGTAGATCATCAATTTTACATTAAATCTTTGCTTCATTACAACGATTGCAATCCCCTCCATGTACCATCAACAGTACTTATCTCGATTTCCTTTAACTTTTTTTTTTTAATTTGAAAGTTCTCTTTATTTCACAGCTGCCTTTATGTAACGACACCATTGAAAATGCACATACACTGGAGATTTCCCAAAGAATAAGAGTTGGAAATAAAAGTTTAGGGTAACTAGGAGAACTGAAATTGTTCCAGAGAAGTTCTCAGGATCATACTTTATTAAATGTCCTTGAAAACCCCTTCAAGTTGTGAACATGTGGCAATTCTGGCCAGGCTGCTCTGTGGCTAGTTCTGTATTAGGTGCATTTAGCTTCTCCTCCATAACTTGCTTGAGGATGATGAGTGAAGACTTTCTGGCTTCTTTTCGTGTCATAAACTTGCGGTAAACTTCTTGCAAGGAGCTCTGGGCACCCTCTGAAGCAGAGTCAATTGATCGAGCATCACACTGTACTAGATTCAGATGGGTTCATATAAAATAGCTGTGGTCCTTTCTCATCAACAGCTCTAAATAATAGCACTATTCCAGAGACATGGCACGTGGATCTAAGTCTTCTCCAAACTAAAGCCACATTGGACATGCTCTCCACTGTCCTTGTTTCACTGCAGGTGAAGCAATGGGTCTGTGTTTCCACTGTGGTTTTAGCAATTAAAACCGATGTAAGCACCGATCTCTACAATTTTCTCAATGCTCCTGGGTTCCATGGAGGTAATTTTCTTCTCCACAGCTAGGCATACACCCTCTGCTGTCTGGATCCCAATGGCTATAGAACCAAGCTTTATAGCTTCAATGGCATACTTCACTTGAAATAATCTTCCTTCAAGAGAAAAAGTATTCACGTCCCTGTTGTTCTTAAACCAGGTAATAAACATGGAGAGGGAAGGAGAAGGCAGCAGTAGCTACTCTGAGATCCTCTATTTCCTTTAACTCTTGCACTCCGTGCTGTGTCTTTGGGGTTTGGTTTTTTCTTTTATTGGTTTTGTGTTTTAATTCTCCTCCTACTTCTCCTTCCATTCCCTTGCATTTTATTCTATCTCCATTTTTGTTTTTACTACTTTTCTTCTGTTTCTCATTTCCCCTCTTCTTCCCTTCTCCCCCCTTTTGATCTTTCTTTACTACTCTCTCTTTTCATCTTTCCTTTTCCTGGCTCTTCTGTTTCTTAAAATGTCTTCCTTTTATTTCTTCTCTATGTTTCTATTTTATAATTCTGTGACAGTTAATGTTCTGTGTCGATTGGGCCAGAATTCTAGTTGTTTGGTATCACAGAGTTAACTCTATGATGACCGGCTATGAGAAGCCAATCAATTGAAATGATGTTTCCTTGAGAATGTGGCCTGCCCCCAATATAATGGACACACAGGAAAGAGTCACTCTCTCTTTCTGCTGAATCTGGATCTTGCATCTGTGTCATCCTCCCTCCAACCTCCAGTTCTTTGCACCTGAGCCAGTGGCCTATCCTACTGTGTGTTTGCCTGCTGGGCCTATCTACACAATGCGCCTGGAAGTGGCTTTAGGGATGCTGATCTGTGGTGTGTGTGCCCACCTGCCAGAAGAACTGGATGCCCACTGGGGAACCTTGCATGCCTGCTCCTGTTGTTCAGGCTCGTGTGCTCCATGCCACCAATTCTGCAGCATGCCTGCTCAGGCCTTGGTCGCTGAATGTAAAACTTACCATCTGTTCTGTAAACCTTCACACAATCCACAATAAAGTTTTTTTTTTTCCATATTTAATTTTTTAAATTCTAAGTTTCATTTAGCAAGTTTTGATGAACAACCTAAAGTTCCTGCGTTTATAGAAGCAGTGACAGAGCCTTCTGATGGAATGGAAGCCCCCAGGCTCAGCTTCATTTATGAGGAATTCTGTGCGGCTCCATGACGTAACTTGCATGAGAGCCTTATCCTGACCCTCGCCTAGAAGTGGTGGTGGATGGAAAAAGCATGGTGCACATTGCCATTGCCCATCCACCTTGTGCTCCACTATGGTTTCCTGTAGAAGGCCTCACCTGAGAGAAGTCAGAAGGGAGGTATTGGAGGTCACGGGCAATGTACTTGGCTTGTCATCGCTTGTCAAGACTGCATCTCCCCGGTGCAGGGATTCATGAAATCGACGAATCTTCTGCACATGCTCTTCATGACGTGAAGCCTGACTTCTTGAGGTCCAGTTTCTGTCAAGAATAAATGAAGATAAATTCTCAACCAATGAGAAAACTCCTAGTGTTACAACCAACAAGTTACTCTCCTGAAATGATACTGCAAATCCATTCCCATTACCACAGTTTTGGCTTCACCAACTCTTTCTTGGATTATAACTGCCTCTTAATTGATCTTGCTTCAATCTCAACTCCCTCTAATCTGTTATCTACTGAGTAGGTATGTACACTGAGTAAACATCCTAAAACAAGACTAATAGTATTTAAGGAGTCCTAATTATGTGCCAAACACTGTTATAAGCATTCAGCATCTATC
Organism: Chrysochloris asiatica; assembly: GCF_000296735.1. Taxonomy (NCBI): domain Eukaryota; kingdom Metazoa; phylum Chordata; class Mammalia; order Afrosoricida; family Chrysochloridae; genus Chrysochloris; species Chrysochloris asiatica. Next base: position 235,986 of record NW_006408844.1, read on the forward strand.
AACCTATTTAATCACCTTTCTAGTTCCTTTTCACCTTTAGCTTCCCCAGTTTTATCTATAGAATAAATTTCAAATGATTTAGAATGACATTCTAGAATTTGACTGCAGCAAAATTTTCTTTTTCTTTTTTAATAAAACAGCTTTATTGTGATACAATTCACCTACTACACAATTCATTCATTTAAAGGATACAGTTAAATGGGTTTTAGTATATTCAGAGTTGTGCAACTATTACCACAATCAATTTTAAACATAGTCATCACCTCATAAGAAACCCAGTACTCATTACAGTCATTCTGTTTCCCTCTAACCTGCCCAGCTCTAGGCAGAACTAATCTAATTGGTCTCTATTAAAAGAAAAGAAAACAAACCCACTGTTTCCAAGTTGATTTTGAATCTTAGTGACCCTACAAGACAGAATAGAACTGTCCCATAGGATTGCCAAGGCTGCAAATTTCATGGAAGCAGATGGCCACATCTTTCTCTCCTCTGGAGTGGCTGCTGGGTTCCAACTACCCACTTTAGGTTGGCAGTCAAGTGCTTATCATTGTACCCTGAGGGGGCTCCTTCTTTCTCTAAAGATTTGGCTACTCTGGGCACTTCATATAATGAAATAATATATAAGATTGAGTCAAAATTTATCTATACTCTGGCAGTAGAATTTATTTTAATCAGTTTTTTTAGGAAAGAAAAATACATCATTTTTCAACACCATCACCTTGCTTTTCAATATACTTTGTCCATCTGTCAACAAGCTTTCGTATTCTCTTATTAAAAAGTGTTTTAGGCTGAGGTGCAAGCCCTGAATGCACTGCTGTTTTCACTTCTTCATGAGACGTGAATCTTCATGCTCAAAGGGCTGCTGCTTTCAGGGGATCAAATAGGTGAATGTTTCTGTGCTTTGCCGTTTATTTTCAGGAAACGGACCAATAAAAAGCTCAAAAGTTAGAAAATTGATGCTTACAGTTTCCTGGAATTCTCGAGGGCCAGTACTGGGACACTATCAGGAAAAAGTTCATCAACAGTGCTCATGACAGTAATATGCTCACTGAAGAGCTGAAGCCTAAATTTGGGATTAATGCAGAAAACTGCTATATAAGGATGTTGTGATCTTGCAGGAGAATGCACATCCCCACACCTCTGCCCACACTGTGAAAACTCTGCAAAACCATCATTTTGAGGTGTTAAAGCATCCTCCCTATTAGTCCTGATCTTGCTCCATCAGACTTTCACCTGTTTGGTCCCCTGAAAGTAGCCCTTTGAGGATGAAGATTCACCTCTAATAAAGAAATGAAGACAGTGGCATACTCGTGGCTTGCAGCTCAGCCTAAAACATTTTTTAGTATGGGAATATGAAAGCTTGACAGATGGATAAAGTGTATTGAAAAGCAAGGAGACAATATCGAAAAATTATGTATTTGTCTTTTCTAAAAATTGATTAAAATAAATTCTTCTACCGGAGTGGCTTTTTCTTAACATAATGTTTCCGTGTTACAGCATGTATCAGGGCTTTATGGATAAACAGTATTAAGTTGTATGAATAAACCACATTTAAAAAATCTGTTTATCTATCTATCAGCCATTGATTTGTTTCTACTTTTTTGGTTATTAAGAGCAATGCTGCTATAAAGACTCATTTACAAGTTTTTGTGTGGAATGTTTTTCTTTCTCCTGGATACGAGTGTAACCAGGAGTAGAATTGATGGGTCACATGGCTATTCTATGCTTAACTTTATGAGGAACTGCTAGGAAAGCAGCTACATCATGTTACATTCCCACTAGTAATACAGGTTCTTTTTTATCTACAGAATAAGTGTCAAATTCGTAAGTACTGCATTAAAGAACTCGATCCCTGCAGTTTTTTCTTTTTTATTAGCCATAAGACGGAATGAAATACTCATATGGATGAACCTTGAAAACAGCATATTTTTAATGAAGTAATGCACATGCTTTAGTTCTCTAGTGTTGTTATAACAGAAATCCAACTGGATAGCTTTCACAAACAGAAATGTATTCTCTCACAGTGTAGAGGGCTAGACGTTCAATTTCAGGGCATTGGCTCCAGGGGAAGACTTCCTCTCTTTGGTTCTGGAAGAAGGTCCTTGTGCTTTTGCTCCTGGGGCAATCTTCATGCATGTTCACATCTCTCTTTCTCCATCTCTGCTTCGCTTGCTTAATTTCTTTTGTATCTCAAGAGGTAGATTCAAGATACACCCTATAATAATCCTGTCCAATTAACGTATCAGAGACAACCCTTTCCTAAACAGGATTAAATCCATAGACTGTTGTTATGTGTTGTTGAGTTAGTTCTGGCTCATAGTGACTATTCTCGATAAGCTATGCAGCACTGAAAGGGCCTAGGTAACTGCCATAGGATTGGCTACTGTGGGGGAAGATCCCTTACCTATTCCCCCAGATGAAAAAGAAGGACATGGAAAAGACTCAGGTGGAGATAGAAGGTTGTTAAGTGGCACTAGAGCCTGGAATAGAGAAGGGTGGAAAGATGCAATCTTATTCTTAGATCTTGCTCTTTGACAAGATGGAATAAGCTCTTGCCCTGATCATACAAGAATGGGCCAGTTATTTACTGTACAATACTTTGGTACATAGGTTTGTGAGCAAAAAGATATGTTTCTCACAAAACTGGTGTTAGTGGTGGTGTGTCGTGGAGTCGGTTCAGACTCATAGTGACCCTGCATACGGTTTCCAAGGTTGTTAAATTTTTACGGGAGCAGAAAGCCTCATCTTTCTCCTGTGGAATGTTTGGTCATTTTGAACTGCTGACCTTGAGTTTAGGAGGCCAACTCGTAACCACTACATTACCACAGCTCCTTCTACTGACCTATTTTAGGAATAAAGGTTAAGGCCTTTAAGGACAGCAGGAAGTGCACCTTGCACTGAAGTGGTCCTTTTTACCAAAATTCAGGTCTCTATCTTATATGTACATTATTTTCATAGAATCCTGGAGGCCCAAGGGGTTCTGACAGATCAACAAAGCCCTTTTCCTGTCTCCAGTTTCTTCCTCTAATAAAGGAAAGACAAGCTAGTTCACAATACTTTCATTCTTTGGTCCCACTTCTCATCATCAAGAAATCACTTACTTCTCAGGAGAGGAAATATCCTTTGAAGAGGTGTGAACAAGCTGTTCTGGGATCTGTCTTGCAATGTAGCTGGGTAATGCAGCATACATATCAGAGACAGGGAAGGAAAAGGAACTGTATTTTGGAATCTGTAGAAATGAAGAGAAAAATGGTACACCTGTTAGAAAATATTCTTTAGGAACAAAGTAGGCTATAAATACATCTGTAAAATTTATTGTGTATGTATAAATATAATTAAATTACAGATTTGCATGTGTTGCACACTGGTAAGAAATTTACAGGCATATTCTTAAGGAACTTTTACAACAGTCTTAAAGAGCAGGTACTGGTTTGACAGACTATGTTATCAGATTGCTTTTTGTTTGTTTATTTGGTTTTTTTAATTTAAGGTTTTTATTGTGGATTGAGTGAAAGTTCACCGGGCATATCATCAGTTTTATATTCAACAAATCATATACCTTGTTTTATTACAATGATTATAATCCTCACCATGTACCATCAGTTAACAGTATTTCTCTCTGTCCACTTTAGTTTTTTAAAAACCACAAACAAAAAAACCACTCAGGCATATATAATAATTTACATCTCCAAAGGGCACATTCTGTAAGTCGGCTCCTGGCCACCAGCTCTTAGTCCTTCTCTTCTTAGTCCATGAATCTAGAGTCCTCAGCTGCTCCCCCTCTCCATGTTCACACCTTTATCTCAGCAGTTATGCCAGGTGTCTGTGGCCGCTCCGATCTTTCCCCCTCTTGGTCTCAATCAAGATGGTGGCTCCTGGAGCAGCTGAACGTTCCGAACTAGAGAGCAATGGATTTCTTGCTTATGCCACAAATTCCCCCAGCTGTAAGCCTTCCAACCTTCTAAATATTCCTTTATATGTAGTTCAGAGTTCTGGGACCATTCCCTGAGCCTGTTTGGTCAGGTATTCTGTGTTGTTGCTGGCAGAGCTCTTTACAACACTTCCACCCGATCGGCCATCTTGTTTGTTCTCTTCAGATTGCTTTTTATATTCTTTATCTGTTTATGCTCTTTTCCCTCCAGTTAGCTTGTGAACTCATGGTGCAGTGGTCATCTTACACATATGTATGAGGGTTCTCACGCTTTGCTATTTCTAGTCCCACTGACTACCAGCGTTGTGCTGAAGAAAGGGCCTTCCCATCTAGGGAGCATTTTAACTCTTTTATTTTCTCATTCATTCATTCTATATTTACAGATGCCTAAGCACTAGCCTGCAAAACACAAGGTACACGATTCAAGTCCACCAGATGAGGTTTTCTGTTCCCGTGATGACATAAAGCCTCGGACACCCTACACAAGGTCGCTGTGAGTTGGTACCGACTCAATGGCACTTAACAACAGCAACACCTCCGTGCTAGTCCTTGGAGTAGGCCTGTGAGGTAGACAGGAATAAAACAGTCTTTGCCTTGGTGGAGCTCACTTATCTGGAAGAGTATAGAAGGAAAAGTCTTTTTTCTTCTCCAGTTGAAGAGGTGTCTATATATATCATCTTCAACTCCTCTCTTCTAGTCTTTTTTTATTTTCTTAGACCAATGGATTTAAATACAAGAGTTAAAAAAATTTCAACAGTTATGGTTCCAGATTTTACACTGCAACTAGCCTTGTTCTTTTAAAATTGAGATTAAGTTATACACTATAAAATCCATCCTTTTAAAATGTACAGCTCAGTGGTTTTCAGTATGAGGGGACTTTAAACAATTCATGGGAAAATTCCATTATGTTTTATTTCAATTTTTCCATGAATTGTTTTAAATCTCATTGTATAATCAGAGTTGTGTAAACATCATCACTATTTCATTTCAGGACATTTTTCATCATCCTAAAGAGAAACTCTGCACCCATTTCCTAACCCTTCTCCCTCCTCACTCAGCTCCTGGCAACCAACAATCTACTTTCATCTCTTTAGATCTGCCTAATCGGGACATTTTATGTAAGTGGAATAATACAATATGCCACCTTTTGAGTCTAGCTTCTTTGATTTAGCATACTGCTTTTGAGGTTCTTCTATGTTGGAGCATGTGTCTGCACTTCATTCCTTTTTTATGTTGGATACTATTCCCTTCTATGGATATAGCACAATTTATCTTTTCATCAGTTGATGGATATTTCAGTATTAAGAACAATGTTTCTATAAACAGTAGTGTACACATTTTCATTTCCCTTGTGAATATTGTTAAGAGTGGAAAAGCTGTGTCATATGAAAAGATGAGACTTCATACTCCAGGAAAGATTTACAGTCTGGGAAACCCTGGGTTGCCACAGTTGGAACTGACTTGATGGAACTTAACAACAGTGGTAACTCTATGTGTAAGTTTATGAGGAACTGCTAGACTGTTTTCTAAAGTGGTTCACCATTTTACTTTTCCAGCAATGTCCGAAGGTTCCAATTTTTCCACATCCTTGCCAACACTTCTTATTCTTTTTATTATAGCTATTCTAGAATTATCATTCTCTCTTGAACTTACTGCAATCAAAGTTTTCAAGTCTCTTTTCCATAGATACTGCTTATCAAGGTCACTGAGGAAATATCATGTTGTGAAATCCAAAAGTTGATTCTAAGTCATCTTTAGGATCAGCAGAATGACACAACTGATCATGTTCTCCTACCTAGAGTACATTAACTTAGTTCCCAGGCCACTACATTTTTCTTCTACCCCATTAACTTATCAGCCTCATTTACTGGATCCTCATCATCTGCCCAACCTCTTACTACTAGTATACCTTAGATTAGTCCTCTCCTTTTTCCTGTTTACAATCATATATTTGATTTCATCCAATCTTTTCTTAACAAAAAGTTCCAACTTGGAGTTTAACCATCATGTCTTTCCACAGATGTAGTCAATTTGATTTCTGTGCATTCTATCTGTTGAGGTCCATGTGTATGTCTTTTATGTTGTTTAAAAAAGGTATTTACTATGAAGAAGTCATTGGTCTTGCAAAATTCTAACATGTGATCTTCAGCATCATTTCTATGACCACGGTCATATTTTTCAACTACTAATCTTTCTTCGTTTTCAATCTTTGCATTCCAGTCTCCTGTAATTATCAATAAATACATTTTGATTACATATCTGATCAATTTCAGGCTGATGAAATTGATAGAATTCTTCTGGCTTTAGAGGTTGGTACATAAATTTGAATAATAGTGGTATTAACTGTTCTTCCTGGTAGGCTTATGGATATTCTCCTATCACAGACAGCACTGTACTTCAAAACAGATCTTGATATGTTCTTTTTGATGATGAATGTGATGCCATTTCTCTTCAATTTGTCATAGTAATTCAATAGTAAACTATGTGATTGTCATATACAAGATGGCCAATATTAGTCAATTTCAAATCACTAATGCCAGGATATAGATGTTCCATTTTATTTTTGACAATTTTCAGCTTTCCTATATTCATACTGCATATATTCCATGTTCTGATTATTAATGGATGTTTACACATGCATCTTTTCATTTTGAGTTGTGCCCCATCAGCAAATGAAGGTCCTGAAAGCTTTACTTCATTCGCATCATCACGAAAAACTCTTACTTTGAGGAAGCAGCTCTTTCCTAGTTGTATTTTGAGTGCCTTCCAACCTGAGAAGCTCATCTTCTGGCACTATTATCTGACAATATTCCGGTGCTGACAGTGTTCTACTGCTATTCATAAGGTTTTCAATGACTAAATATTCACAAGTAGTCCTTCTCTCCTTCTTCCTACTCGGTCTTCATCTGGAAGTTCAGCTGAAACCTGTCCATTGTGGGTGACTCTGCTAGTGGTTAAAATACCTTTAGCATAGTTCCAGAATTACAGCAACATGCAAACTACCACAGTATGACAAACTGAGAGAACAAGTGATCTCTGGCTTACATCCTCCCTCTGAAATCCAGTCTGGCTACTTGGTATCTTCATTTGGATGTTTAACAGGCAGCTCAAATTTAACATGTCCATTTTTCAAATTTCCACATGTAAATCTGTTTTACACAAAATCTTCTCTTTTTTAGGTAATGGCCATTCTAACCTTTAGTCCCGGTGTGGTGCTGTAGGATAAGCACTGAACTGCTTGCTAACTGCAAGGTAGGCGGTTCAAACCCACCAGTTGTTCCTCAGAAAGCCTATACAGGAGTCGCGATGAGTCAGAACAGACTCAATAGCACTTAACAACAATCCTCGTGGTTGTTGTTGTTGTTGTTAGGTGCCATCGAGTCTGTACTGACCCACAGTGACCTTAGGCACACCAGAATGGAACACTGCCCCATCCTGGACCAACCTCACTTCTGTTGCCACACTTGACTCCATCAATGCTGCCATTTGGCCAATCCATCTCGTTGGAGGTCTTCCTCTTTTTCTCTGACCTTCCACCTTACCAAATATGATATCCTTCTCCAGCGACTGGTCCCTCCTGACAATATGTCCAAAGTATGAGAGATGAAGTTTGGACATCTTGGCCTCCAAGGAGCACT
>NW_006408844.1:246144-260372 GCF_000296735.1 Chrysochloris asiatica
TACATTCCATGTTCTGATTTTCAATGGATGTTTACAACTGTTTCTCTTCATTTTGAGTTGTGCCCCTTCAGCAAATGAAGGTCCCCCCAGCTTTACTCCATTCACGTTATCACGGTCAACTCAACTTTTAGGATGTAGCTCTTCTCCAGTCGCATTTTGAGTGCCTTCCAACCTGAGGGGCTCATTTCCCAGCACTATCTGATAGTGTTTCTTTGCTATTCATTAGGTTTTCAGTGACTAAAGATTCGGAAGTAGTTCGTCACTCTTTCTTCATAGTCTGTCTTTGTCAGAAAGCTCATCTGAAACCTGTCCACCATGGGTGACCCCGCTGGCATTTAAAATATCGGTGGCATAGCTTTCAGAATCACAGAAACTCACAAACTACCACAGTATGACAAACTGTGACGAGTGGTGCTGTGGGTTAATATGCTGGACTGCAAAGTTGCTTTGAACTGTAAAGTCAGTGGTTCATGCTCATCAGCTGCTCCTTGAAAACCCTATACTGGGCTGCTATGGAACTGACTCGATGGAACTTAACAACAATAACACCAACAATCATTTAGTCAAGGATAGAAATCTTCCTTGACTCTTCTTTTTTTCTCATATTCCACATTGAGTCATGTTGACTTTACCTTAAGAATATGTCTAGAATTTATCATTTCCACTGCTACCATCCCATTCTAGTCTAAGTGACTACCTCCTACTTTTTACCTTCAGTCTATTTTAAGCAGAGTGGGGACAGTGATCCTATTACGATTTAAATCAGTTCATGCCACTCTTCTGCTTAAAATCTTCCCATGGCTTCTATCATTTAAATGGAAAAGCAAAAAGTCTGTTCACTTTTCAAAATCAACAGGGTCCTACAAATGGTTTGTTTCCCATTACCACTCAACCTCATTTCCTTCTACTTTCTTACTTGTCTCTATTGCTCTAACGAACCACATGGTCTTCTGGCTGTTCTCCTCAAAATCATTGGCATCCAAAGAAGATACACCAATGGCTGATAAACACATGCAAAGATGCTGACATTGTTAGTCATCAGAGAAACTGCAAATCAAAACCACAGTGAGGTACCACTGTATACCCCCTGTTGTTATTGCTATGTGCGGTGAAGTCGGTTCCGACTCATAGCGACCCTGTACAAGGTTTCCGAGGCTGTAGATCTTTACGGGAGCATAAAGCTTCATCTTTCTCCCATGAAACAGCTGGTAGTTTCAAACTGATGACCCTGAGGTTAGCAGCCTGATTCGTAACCACTACTCTACCAGAGCTCCTTCTATACCCCCTAGAATGGCTATAATTTAAAAAAAGGAAAATAAACATTGGTCAAAAGGTAGAGAAATTTGAACCCTTGTACACTGCTGGTAGGACTGAAAACAGAATTCATCACTGTGGCAAATAGGTTCCTCAAAAGTTAAACATACTCCAACCTCCATGACCCCAAAACCAGAAAAATTAGCTGGTGCTTGGCTACCACCGCTGACCACTCTGACAGGGATCATAATAGAAGATCCTATAGAGAGTAGGAAAAAACCTCAAAATCATAAAATATACCAGATCTGGTAGAGACTGGTGGAACTACCAGAACTATGGCCCTTACATTCCACTCACACTTGGAACTGAACTTACTTTCCTGTGACTCAACTTTCAGCCAAAGATAGGCCTATAAAGTGAACAGTAAGTAATACAGCAGGGAGGTACATACTCCTTAGGACAACCAATAATATGAGGTCAAGAGGTCAGTACTTGTCCTGGGATAACGTTCAGAAGGCAAGAAGGGTTAGGAAAAAGAGATGAATGGAAATGGGAAACATAAGGGTGAAGTAGAAAGAGTGCTGTTACATTGTGGGGATTATAAACAATGTCACAAAACAAAATGTGCCTGAACTATTGAATAGAAAACCAATTTTTCCTGTAAACTTTCATCCCAGTCACAAGAAAAAGTATATATACATTGTTGTTAAGCGCTGGTGAGTTTGAAAATCATACGTGTATATATATATATACACACATATATAAATATATAGAGTCCTGGTGTGGCACTTTGGTTAATTTGCTAGACTACAAAGTTGGTTTGAACCACAAGGTTGGCGGTTCAAGCTCACCAGCAGCTCCTTGGAAACCCTATACAGGGTCGCTATGGGTTGGAACTGACTTGATGGCGCTTAAAAACAACAACAGCAACAACATAGTGATCCTGTATAGGGTTTCCGAGGAGTGGTTGGTGAGTTTAAACCACTGACCTTGTAGTACCAATGCTTATCCTACAGAACATGGGCATATATCCCCTCAAAATTAAAAACTGGTAGTCAAACAAATACATGTATGTACATTGAAAAAGGATCACTATTCACAAAAGCCAAAATGTGGAAACAGTCCAAATAGCCATTGGTAGTGGTGGTTATGTGCCATGGAGTCGGAACTGACTCATAGTGACCCTGTACAGGGTTTCCGAGACTGTAAATCTTTATAGGAGCCTCATCTTTCTTCCAGGGAACAGTTGGTAGTTTCGAACTGCTGGCCTTAAGGTTTGCAGCCCTATTTGTAACCACCATGCATACAGAATGGAATATTATTCAGGCATAAAGAGAAATGAAGTTCTGATACATATTATGGCATGATCAACTTGAAAACATACTGAACATAATAAGTCATACACAAAAGAATAAATATTACATGACTCCACTAGCATAAAAAAGTACACAGAGACAAAAGTTTCTTAATGGTTCCTAGGAGTTGGGGAGAGTGGGGAACAGGGAGCTATAGCTTAAAGGGTACTGGGTTCTACTGTGGTGGTGAAAACAACTTTTGGAAGTGAATACTGGTGATGGTAGTATAACATTATGAATATAAATAATAACAAAAATTTGCATAAACTTAAAAACTCAAACCTTTTGTTATGTACATTTTACCACAATACATAAATATAAATAAAGGAATACTGCCTGGTTTTTCTTGAGGTTATTATGAGACACAAATACATAATGTACATGTACTGGAAAGTACCAAATGTGTGTAAAAGAGCTCCTAGGTTTTGTTCAGTCGAATCATTATGGATCAGAATACATACCAGTGATCCTGAGGTCTCTACTCCACGTCTTGCCTGCCTTTCTTCTTTGAAGTGCATCAAATTCTCCAAAGGGGAGATGGCAACTTTTATCTGCCCCTGGCAGTCTCCACTGAAGTCTGTGATGTTGTACCACCCACAGACAAACTGGAAGCCAGAGAGAAGTGGGGAGAGGTCCACTGAAGCAAAGCCAATCACCCTTTTCTCATCTGTGAGAAAAAGAGGAAAAACTGGGCAGTGTGGCTGGGCAGGTCCATTGAGGTCAGAGGCTGTACACAGAGAGGTGACTCAAGAGACTGGAAGAGTTCAGTGATGTTGAAACCATCAGAGAAGAAAAACTAGAGACCAGAGCCTGTTTTAGCTATTAGGAATTCCACTGCTATGGACTGAATTGTTGTTGTTAAGTGCCACTGAGTCAGTCGGAATCATAGTGACCCTGTATAGGATTTCTGAGGAGCGGCTGGTGAGCTTGATCTGCCAACCTTGCGGTTAAAACCAACCTTGCAGTCCAGCGAATTAGCCCACAGTGCCACACCAGGACACCATGGACTGAATTATGTTCCCCAAAATACGTGTTGCAAATGCTAACCTCTATGCCTGTGGTTATAATTCCATTTAAGAATTAGTTATCTTTGTCATGTTCATAAGACAGGATTAGTGGAGGGTATATCTTGACTCAATCTCTTTTGAGATATAAAAGAGATTAAGTAAGTGAGCAGAGCAGAAATGAGGTAAGGCAGATATCAAGACACATGGAGATCTCCAAGGAACCAGAAGCTGAAGCGAGATAAAGATGTTCCTCGAGAGTTCAAAGAAATGCCTTTGAATTTTGACTTTTAGTTGCCTAAACTGTGGGAAAATATATTTCTGTTTGTTAAAGCTACCCACTTGTGATAGTTGTAATAGCAGCACTGAACAACCACGACAGTTGTGTTGAGCTCTGAACTCTTGATATAGCCAACCAAGCAGCACCTCCAAACTTAAGGAACCCTCATTCTTTTCCTAGGGTATCAAACCCCAGTGATTTTTCTCAAGGAGTAGGCCTTAAAAAATATTTTGAAAGGCCACCAATCTTGGAATGATGAGATTTATAGTTTCCTATTTATACTCACCTGTCCTCACAACTCTTCTTCTTTTACTCAATGTTACTAGCATGGTGAAGTACAAACAATGAAGGCTCAGAGACAATCAGAGCTGGGTCCAAATCCTAGCTCTTCCACTAATAGGTAGGTATACCACCTTGTGCCTCAGCTTGTACACCTATAAAATTGAACTAATGATATTTTTACCTTGCAGGATAACAGATGTTTGATGGATGTTAAGATACAAGGGAGAAAAAAAAAAAAAAGATACAGGGAGCTCTCCAAGTGTAGTAAAGCTTATTAGTATAGTCCCATTCACTAAAACAAAAACCCAACCAGAACCGAGATCATATTTACTGTTAGGCATGTATTTAAATCTCCCAAAAGTCCTATGAGGCAGTCCTATTATTATCCCCATTTTATACTCAGGTACAGAGGTCATTTGCCCGAGGTCATACTGCTATATAGAAAGGGACAGAGCTTTCCATATAGCTTCAGAGCCTGTACTCTGACTCTTAATAAATAGTGGTGGTGGTAATTGTGTGCCTGAGTCAGTTCTTACTTAAAGTGACTGTTTGGGTTGTTGAGGCTGGAAATCTTTATAGAAACAGAAAGCCTCATCTTTTTCCTGTGGAGCAACTACTAGATTCAAACTACTGACCATGTAGTTAGCCTAGGTGGTAATTCTCTATTCTAGCATCATGACGTCATCATCTCCTTCCTGAGGGGGTATCTCTTAAAACAAAGATACACTAGGCTGTCAGACTGTAGCTTTGTGTATGGCCTGAAAATGCTAGGGTCTTAGTTAATAAGCCAGAGTCAATAAAGGTATAACAAAGGGGACAGAAACCACTAAAATGTACCATGCTATACATTATGGTTATTGACTGATGCTGACTTTGATTCTTTCTCCTCCTCCCTGGTGAATGAAGTAAGAGGAGGTGAAATGTCATTACCCTATACCCTTTTTACAGTTGGTTAGAAAAAGACAAGTATTGGTAAATTGTCAACAGAACGTGAGCTTCTTTTATGAGACAGATAGCATGGAACAGAGTTCATACCTCCTTTATGCCAAACTTTGAAGACCAGGGTCTGCTGTGGGTCCAGAAGAAGTTCTTTAGACAACCTTATAAGAAAAACCACAACCATAAATGAACTGTAAGAATGTTTCTTTAGTATAAAATTTAAGAGCTGAAGAATATCTTGCAGTTTTCAAGTATCCACTCAAACATCATCTCATGTTACCTTCATGGCCACCCTCTAGGATGCATTTTTATCTTCAGAGTTAAATGAGTGGATGTATGCTAAGAGAGGTCAAGTAACTTGTCAAGACTTGAAAACAGGCTCATCTGACTCGGTGCTTTCCCCAACCTTCCCAATAATTTCTGCCAAATTCAGACCCTTTCTCTAAGACAGAGAATAGGCAAGGATTCTTAGCTATAGGGTAGTGAGAAGAGAGGAAGAGAAACAGAGAATGTTGACTGCCTATCTTGGGTCCGGCACAGTGACAGGTGTTTCATACATATTTAATCTTCACAAAAACTAGGACATGGGCATTACTACTTAATTTACAGCTGGTGATTTATGTCTCAGAGAGATACGGTGATTTGCTCAAGGTCACATAAGAGTAAATGGCAGGGCTGGGATTTGAACACTGGTTTACTTTACCCTAATGCCATTAAGCAAAGAACTGAAATAAGAATGTGTTCAACTTTCATACCAGATAAATAAGTGGATGTAGGATTCATTGAGTATCTCTAATAATTACATATTAAGTGAATTACACTGTTTTAAATAATAAAGATCTGGTAGGCTCAAAACCAAGAGTGAGCAAGATGGAGATTGAGGGAAAATGGCAACTTAATTTTTATATCTCTTCCACAAACACGACTGTAGAATTGATGAGAACTGAAGAGGACATAAGCTGAGAAAACACGCCAATCACAAAAGGACATATATTCTATTAGGCCACGATTATAAACATAAAAACATAAAAACAAAAAGAAGTTTACAAACAGAAAAAAACAAACAAACATAACAATAACAAAGCTCTCTGGAGATTGCTAACGTCACTTCATCAAGTTTATAAAGTTTGATTCTAAATAATCACCTTTGAGTGTCATACCTCAAAGCTCAGTTCTCTGGTTTTCTGCCTTTTGGGACAGATGATATATTTCAAATAAAGTACTTTGGCTACCATAGCTGGAATTGTTAGGATTTCCAGTAGCTCACCATATAGTCAGCTAGAACTGCTGACTCAGGCCAACCTGTTAAATTACATAACACTGAAGATGTGAGCAATTCAGACACCCCAGAGTGCAAGCTCTATGATATAGAGAACAAATCAGGCACCATGTGGTGTGGCTTTTGCTGGTGGACAAGAATGAAACTTTGTACAATAGTAACAAGCATTAGTTTGACAGATGATTTATAATAAGTGATAACAGAAAACAAGGGATGACCAGCCCTGTCCAGAAGTAGTGGGCCCCCTCTGTGAACAGTGCTGCAGCATGATTGACGGGACCCTACCTCCTATCTTTTGAGCTTTTCAAAGAAGATTTAATGTTTGTTGTGTATCTGTTATGGGTTATAAGGTAATTTTTCTAAATGTCATCTAATTTGGATCTCACAACAATCTTGTAAAAATTATCCCTACTTTACAGGTAAGAAACCTGAGGTTCAGAGATGCCAAGTAATTTGTTCACATAGTTAGGAAATATAAAAGATGAGATTGGAGGTTAAGGCTCTGCTGGTTCACGTCCCATTGCACCAAAGGTCTTTCCCAAGGGCAAATAATCCACAGCTTTTCCTGGTATTAGTTTTGCCTAGAATATCCTAGCCACCCTTCTTCACCTAGAAAACTTGTATACATTCTTTAATATTTAGTTGAGGTGTCTTATGTATGAAGCCTTTTCTGAACCCCTAGATGGTCTAAATACAAGGAGGCTTCAAAAAGCTCATGGAAAAACTCCATTTTTAAGAATTTTAGTGAATTGAGTGCAAGTTTATAGAGCAGACCATCAGTTTTACAGTCAATATATCATTCATCTCATTGATTGCAATCCCTCCATGTAACATCACTTATCCCACTTCCCGTTTTGTTTCCATTCCTCTTGAACCTTGTCCTTGGGTAAATGCCACCCTTTTGATCTTGAATGGTTGACCATTCTGTGGTGAGTATACTACCACACTAATGTTGTCCCTCTATGAACCCATTTATTACTTGGTTGAAGTTCATTATCATTTAATTCCATTTCCCACGAACTTTTTGAAGTTGGTTTGGATGCTTACTGAGCTCCACTAAATATTCTTTTCTCTTCTATTACAGAACTTGTTACACTTTATTGTAATTCTTGGTTTGTTTTTTTCTAAGGTTGACCATGAACGCTTCAGTAGTATAAACTGTCTTCATCATCTTTAGTTTCCCAGAGCAGAGACTAGAAGGGATCCACACTGAATACTTTCTGAGCGGTACTAAGCAGAGTTTTAATTAACTGCTTCCATAAGCATTTTCTAGTTCTGCTCAAATACATTCCTTGCCCTGTGTTAGTCTCTTGGAATAAAAAACAGATTCTGGAATGGTGAAAGAACATTAGAAAGTACTAACCGTGACTGCTGTTGAAAATTCCAGATGGGGGAATCTGTGTTTTCCACCACTTGGGTGTATATAGGAGAAGGCTCATTGGCTGTTGCAAAGGATACACAACAACTGGGTACTGACACTTTCCGCTCTGTCAAGGGGATTCCTGAAATAAAATATAAGGCAGTAATGGTACTTTAGATTACAATAAAAACTGTGCGCAAAGCCTCCCATTATCGATGCATATACATGCAAAACCATTCCCTTAACACCTTTGGATCTTTACTCAATCTACTCCGTGTATTTAGAGTCCTGGTGTAGGGCAAGGTTGGCAGTTCAAACCCACTAGTCACTCTTGGAGTTGCTAAGAATTGGAACCGCCTAGATCACACACTAATGATATATTAACTCATTTAATACTTACAAGGATTGCTCCTTGGTGGCTCAATGGTTAAAACACGTGGCTGCTAATTTAAAAGTCAGCAGTTTAAACCTACCAGCACTCTGAGGAAGAAAAGACATGGTGATCTGCTCCGGTAAAGACTACAGCCTAGGAAACCCTGTGGGACAGTTCTAGTGTCACCTGGGACTGCTGAGCCCAATTGAACTCAACAGTATACAGTAACAACAATCCTTACAACAATCCTTGAGATAGCTATTACTGGCCCCATTATGTAGATGAGAAAACTGGGTACAGAAAGATTAAAGCCATAATTTATTATATGGTGGAACTGAGAGTCCATATTGAAGTATTTTGACTCCAGAGTCCAAATTATCTCTTATATTGCCTTGACTGTTGGGATTTTTTTTTTTTTTTTTTTGGTATGTCACTCCAGTGGTAACCCTCCACCACAATTATAGACTAGCATACAAAAAACAAAACAACAACAACCCAGTAACATCCATGAGGAATGTGCTTCTTTGAACAGTTAGCTCCATGAGTCTTTGGTTCATTCACTCTCCTTTGCTCCAGAGGATAAAAGAGACCAATAGTTTATCTTAGATGGCCACTCGTAGGACCCTAGACAGACTCACCAAACTGGCTGTAGAATAATCCTCTTTATGAGCTATGTTATGTCAACTGAGCTAGACTATGATCCTTAGCCTTCATGCCCAGTAATTCAGTCCTAAAAGGTGTTTGGATATTAGACTCTTAATATTCTATTATCCTTCAAGTTCTAAAATGCTATGACTTTATTAAGAATAAGAGAAAAGAATACAAAAAAAGAAGTATGTCTTGAATATAACTTATATGATCCAGAGGAATAAATAACATGGTTTTTAACTTGCTTGTCTTCTACCTGTCTAGTTCAAGGTTTCTCCAAATCCATACTCCCACTCCACCTTGTAGGTGCAGTTCATCTTTGGGACTTCAATCTGTTTTTTCCCCTATCTGGATGATCCTTAAACTGAAAAACTTTTAACCAAATAGGCAGGTGATCAAGAAATCAGCTTGGGAAAGCAAGCCTATCAGGTTTCCCTGTAGATTGAACTTCAGCTGGGCCTGTTTACATTTCTGGAAAAGGTCAAATTCTGAAACAATTTTGGAGGGAGCTCAGAAACAGCCTTATACCTCACAGGGTTGGGAAACACAGTGCGAGCAATTAAGAGGACTTGAGGTCAATCAGCTTGTCCATTTTTAGGAATTTTCACTGAATTTCCTGTTTTACTTAAGTTTGGAAAGTAATTATAGGCATTAAGAAAGGCACAATTGTTCCAAAGAAATTAAGACAAACATCTCTTACATCTGGAGAACCGTTTACAGCTTGCAACCTGTTTTCTTAATACTTAACACATGCTGATGACACCCTCGGGATTCACACAATTTACCCCTATTTTACAAAACAAGCTACCGAGGAGGTAAAGTGGCTTGTTCAAGTCATACACCTATCTGGTTCTTAGACAATTAAGCTAGGCTTCCTAATTCCTACTCCAGGGTTTCCCCATTGAGATAGTTCTTATTAGTTCTACCTGGTTAGGGATGAGCTTCCCCATCTGACCTGGAGAAAATCACTGGAAGCTTTCTCTTCAAGCAGTGACCAATGTCTATGCTCGTTTTCGCTGAGTTCTATTAAGTGGACACTAACTGATACCCCCTATGTGTCAAGTCCTCGCACAGATGAGTTATATTAGATTTTTGATGGAAGAGGGACACAGACACAATGATAGTGTTGTATCATGGTCTTACAATACAGCTGATTTTCTTATCTTATTGAACTATAATATTAGCTCAAACCACTTTACCTCTCTCTTCCACAGAAGCCTCTTTTTTTCCCACAGAAGCCTCCTTTGTAAATAAAAGCTAGAGACATGTGTGTTGTATAATATAAGTACACAAATCTTGAGACTTAAAAGCTGATTCTTAAAGGAAATTTCCAAAAAGTTTTTATATTCAGAATCAGAACCATAGTGGGGACCAGGGAAGTTTCAAAGATGCTTCAGGTTTGAGCTTTGCTGAAGGCATAGCCCCTAATTGAGGACTGTTTGTGAATCCTGTTTGTAGCTCTGTAGTAAGTAACCACTCTCTTCCTTCATGTAGGAGGCCAAGAGATAAACACAGCATACAAGCATTGCTAAAGGCAGAAGGGAAGCCAGTGGGGGCTAAGGAAGCATCTACAGAACTTTTGCAAAAGCCTGACAAGTTGTAACTGATTCATAGAGAATGGCATATGCTGCCCTCAGTTCCTTATTCTTAGATGAATGCTGCAAAGAATCTAAGTAGTGATCTTGCATGACCATCATATTTCACAGCAGAGGAAAAGGGAAATGGCTCTGCTCAAAGTCAAAAAGCAAGTAAATGGCTCAGCTTAACCAAATCTCAGGTCTCATGACTTCCATTGCAAAACTCTTTCCAGTTATATCATCATTTGGAAGATAAATTTTAGAGAACACATATGTCTGTATTTTCAGAGTCCAGCACAATGCCTGAGCGATGTAGAATGTTTGTGAGATTGCAAAGAATGCAAGAGTGGGAATCAGGATACAATAGAGAACTCTGAAAGGCAGATGCCTGCTCTGATCTGGCTAAACAGAAAGAGGCCAAATAAATGATTTACAGATTTGTAACTCCTGTCAGAAATGTGAGAGGTAGTGAATCTCATATTCACAAAACAGGAAGAAATTAGTTTTGCTTAGTTGCACTGTGAGAAACAGGTGCTGGGATACAAAATAAACATCACACTCCCTGTCTGCAAGGAAGAGCCTAGTGGAGAGACACATTACATTTTCAATACAAAGTAATAAATGATATGAAAGCAAAAAGCTGTGTGTATTGGGGGGGCAGGAGAAGATGGATGGTATGCTGGTAATGTTGGGAAGTTTTGGGAACATAGGATATATACATATTTTTTTGCTAATAGAGGGCTCTAGATTGGTGCCACTTTGGTCTACTCGTGAAGGATAAGGAACAAGTCTGATGAATGAGAGGAAATGGATATTCTAGGTAGAGAAAACTGGAGTTCTGGTGTGGCGCTGTGGGCTAATGCATCAGACTGCAAAGTTGTTTGAACTGCAAGATCGGTGGTTCAAGCTCACCAATTGCTCCTTGGAAACCCTATACAGGGTTGCTATGGGTCGGAATCGACTTGACGGCACTTAACAATAACAGGTAGAGAAAACAGTCTGATTATAGGAATGGAGCACTGGCAAAAGACAAGTTGTTGAATGTAAGTAGGAAAACAATGAAAGATAAGGCTGTGAAAACACACACAAGGCCAGACTAGCAGCATATATGCAGTACTAGAAACTGATCTTTACACTGTAGGTGATATGACACCAATAAATTATTTTAATCAGTACAGGGATAACGTCAGATTGGTGGACTAGACATAACCATGGTGGCAGAATGAAGATGATGTTGGAAGAGAATACTGAAAGCAACAACCACTGTTAAGACAACTGCATTAATACAACTTCTAAGGGCTGAAGAAGGTGGCAGTTAGAATGGAAAAAAGGTTACAAGCTTTCTATATAAAACTACTGGTTGAAAGACTCTAATAATGCCTGTGACTTATTCTCTAGAAAATTCCTCAAAAGTAACTCTCCTGTGGGAGAGCAAATTAGGAAATTAGAAAAGACATTAAAGAGAAGGTATTTGAGCTAGACTTCAGATTCATCTATTTCCTCATTTAGCAAATATTTACGGCTTATTATGTGCCAGATGCAGTACTAACTGCTGAGGACTCAGCAGTAGATAAAACAACAAATCCCTTATGCTGTAGGGCTTATATTCTTCTAAGACTGAAAATAAACAAAATACATAGAGACTGCAGACAAAAATAAACCGAGAGAGGGATAGCAAATGGTATGCAATTTTAGATGGCATGGCCAAGGAAAATCTTACTGAAAAGACATAGTGACTTTTCAGTAAAGAATTGACAGAAGTGAGGAATATTCTAGGCAGAGTGAATATCAAATCCAAAGGCTTTGCGACAGAAGTTTTTTCATGCAAAAAGTGGAAAGGCCAGTGTGGATGGGACAGAGTGAATGAGGGGAAGAGCAGGATGATGGGTGGAGTTTGGTAGCTGGGGAAGGGATAGAGGAATACAAGGTTGAGAAAGGTGTGCGAGGAAAGGCTTGTAAGAGGGAAAAGGAAGTCAAGCATTATTGGAGTAACATAACAATTGTACTACCCAAGGTCACTCTAAAAATCATGTCAGTTAGTCTTGGGCCCTTGCTGGGGCTCAAAAATACTCTTGATTTCTTAACTACCTCTTGTCTGTCCATTTGTCGTACTGTGGTGATTTGTTGTGTTGTGATGCTGGAAGCTATGTCACCAATAGTTTAAAAACCAATAGAATCACCCATGGTGGATAGGTTTTTTTTTTTTTTTTAATGTTTTATTGTGAATGATGTGATAGTTTACATGGGAGAACATTAGCTTTATATTCATCCTATTGTATATCTTTTCATTGCCATGGTTACAGTCCCCTCCATGCATCATCAACCAACCAAAGGGTATATATACCCTGCAAGCCTGCCCCCTGGTCATCTGCACACAGTCCCTCTCCCTCTCTGGGTCTAGAGTCCCCAGCTGTTCCATCTCTCCACGTCATTGTCTTTGCCTGGGTAGGTTTTAGTGAAACTTCCAGACTAAGACAGACTAAAAAGGAGAGGAAGACCCCTTCTGAAGTTAGCCACTGAAAATCTTATGAATAGCAGCTGAACATTGCCTGACATAGTGTTGGAAGATGAGCCCCCAGGTTGGAAGGCATTCAAGATCCAACTGGGGACATGCTGCCTCCTTAGAGTTAAAACCTTAATGATGTGGGACCTTCATTTGCTGATGGGGCAAAACTCAAAATGAGAAGAAACACAGCTGCAAATACGTATTAATAATTAGAATGTAGAATGTACAAAATATGAATCTAGGAATATCAGAAGTTGTCAAAAAATGAAATGAAAGACATAAAGATCGATATGCTAGGATTTAGTGAACTGAAATGGATGGGTATTTGGGTATTGGCCATTTAAATTAAGACAATCACATGGTTTACTATGCCAGGAAAGACAAATTGAAGAGGAATGACATTGCATTCATTGCCAAAAAGAGTATCTAAAGATGTATCTTGAAGTACAATTCTGTCTGTGACAGGATAATACACATATGCCTACAAGTAAGACCAGTTAATACCACCATTATTCAACTTTATGCACCAATCACTAAAACCAAGCATGATGAAATTGAAGAATTCTATCAACTTGTTCAGTGTACAAGTGACTATGCATGCAATCAAGATGCACTGATAATTACCAGCAAATGGAATGTGAAACTCAGAAACAAAGAGGAAAGATCAGTAGTTGGAAAATATGGCCTTGGTGATAGAAATGCTGAGGATCACATGATACCATTTTGTAAGACTTATTCCTTGTAAATGGTGACCATGTACACAGACTTCATCAGATGGAATATACAGGAATCAAATTGACTAAATCTGTGGGATGAGATGAAGGAGCAGCTCCATTATCAGTCAAAACAAGGCCAGAGGGAGACTATGGAACAGACACCATCAACTGCTCATACGCAAGTTCAGGCTGAAGCTGAAGGAAAATTAAAACTAACAATAGTCCATGAGAGCCAAAATATGACCTTGAGTATATCCCACCTGAATTTAGAGATCATCTCAAGAACAGATTTGATGCATTAGACACTAATGATTAAAGACCCGGAGTTGTGGGATGACATCAAGAATATCAGCTATGAAGAAAGCAAAAGGTCATTAAAAACCAGGAGAGAAAGAAGACCAAAATGGATGTCCAAAGAGACTCTGAAAGTTGCTCTTGAACATATAGAAGCTAAAGTGACTGAAAGAAATGATGAAGTAAAAGAGCTGAACAAAAATTTTCAAAGGGCAGCTCAAGACAGAAGGACAGTATTATAGTAAAATGTGCAAAGACCTGGAGTTAGAATACCATAAGGGAAGAACATGGTCAGTATTTCTCAAGCTAAAAGAAGTGAAGACAAATTCAAGCCTCAACTTGCAATATTGAAAGATTCTAT